>NW_024412464.1:759130-896618 GCF_014898765.1 Herpailurus yagouaroundi | reverse complement strand
GGGAGGGCGGGGGTTGGAACGGGAGGGCGCGGAGAGCGGGGCGGTGGGGCTCGGGCCCCCGGCCTTGGTGGCTCGCGGCCGCGGTCCGCCTGGGCTGCGCGGGCTCGCTGCGCCGGCGGGGCGGTCCGTGGAAGCGGGACGGGCGGCTCCTCTGCAGGTGGCCCATGAGGCCACCAGGCTACCAGGCTCCCCGCTTGTGTGCGGGGGGGGCGGGGGGCGGGCGCGATCTCCCTCCGCACTCAGGACGCGAGCCTGGCTCCTAAGCCGGCCCGCGTGGCCTTGGGCAGGTCACCTCCGGTTCTGGGTGCCTCGCCCGCGGGGAGAGAGATAGTTGAACTGTCGTCTCCCAGGCCTTCGCCCCGTGGTCGTCAATGTCTGCATCTGTAAAACAGGCCTATGTTAAGACTTTCTGCCGCGTGGTTAAGAGGATTAAATGAGCTAACGCACCCGAAGGGCAGAATCTGGTGCATACTGAGAGCTCAAAGGTGGTTATCAGGATAAGGAGGCTAGGGGGACACCCCTAAGAATTTCTCCTTTCCCTTCATGGGACCCTGGGCCGGAACCAAGGGAACTGCCTTGTTTTCTGATCCTCCTGGTGGTGGCGGGCAGAGGGCTCGGGATGCAGGTCACTGCCGTCCTGATCAGGAGGTCTGGTGACAGAGGGAACTTATACCCGTTTTACAGAGAGGGTAACTGACGCTCAGAAAAGAACAGGGTCTGCCCAAGGGCATCCTGACTACGTTTAGGTGGTGGGTTCCCAGGCTGCCCGCCCGCAGACCTCAGGCTCTCTCAGGAGTGGGGGGGGGGGGGGGGCGCTCAGGCGTGTGCTGTGGTCTCTGGAATTTGGGCAGATGGAAGGCAGGGGGCCTGGGGCTAGGCCAGAGCAGGACTACTTTATCTCTTCAGCAACCTGCCAGCAACCTCGGCTTGGCCCTGTAGCAGGTGTTGAGGCCCCGAGTTGATCAGTTACTGCCCTGGGCCTCAGTTTGCTCATCTGTAAAGTGGGGGTACCTCAGAGACTGGGCCAGTCAAAGTGGGTCGGAAGGGCACCTAGGTTCCTCCCTCTGTCCTCGGGCCCTTCTTCCCGACTGGGGAGGTCGAGGCAGAGAGGCTGCCTCCCGGGACCCGGCCTGAGCAATGCCCTCCCCGCAGCCACCCGCGAGTCGGCCTTCGTGCACGCCATCGCCTCTGCCGGCGTGGCCTTCGCCGTCACGCGCTCCTGTGCCGAGGGCACCTCCACCATCTGCGGCTGCGACTCGCATCACAAGGGGCCGCCAGGCGAGGGCTGGAAGTGGGGCGGCTGCAGCGAGGACGCCGACTTCGGGGTGCTCGTGTCCCGGGAGTTCGCGGACGCGCGCGAGAACAGGCCGGACGCGCGCTCGGCCATGAACAAGCACAACAACGAGGCGGGCCGCACGGTGAGCTGCGGCCGCCCTCGCCCCGACCCAGCCCGGTACCCCTTTTCGGACCCTGTGCCTGCCCCTCCCGGCTGGCCCCACCCCTGCCCCACCCTACCCTTCTGGTGCTTCTTGTACATGCGGGCTCCCTGCTCTCCTCTTTCCCCCTGGTGGAGCCTGTCAACCCCCCCCCCCCACGCCCCACAATCACCCCTTCCGTTCACCCTCCGTTCTCCTTGGGCTGTTCCCCTGCGCGCCCGCCCGCCCGCCCACCTTCCCCGGGGGTGCGTCAACTCGGGAGTGTGGCGGCCCCGTGGCGCACGTACCCGCCAGCCCATCCAGTGCACTTGGGCAGCCTGTGCAGGACTGTGAAGACCGGTGGGCTTGGCTTTGAGTTCAACCTCCACCCCTTCCTCTGGTGGTTCGACCTAGGGCGAGTCACTTACGCTCCCAGCCTCAGTTTCCCCATCTGTTAAACGGGGATCGCAATCCCTATTTCCTGCAGCTTTGGAAAATGGCTGCGGTTTCTGCCAATGCTTGGGCTGTGAAGGGGAGGGAGACGACGGTCATCGTTTTTAGGTCCGCACCTCGGTCCCCAATCCGTTGTCTTCCCGGCACCCAGTAGGCTCGGAGAAGGCTCCAGGGATGGGGGTGGGCGGGGGCAGAGTTGGGAGGGCCTAGGTGTACTCCCAGGTGGTGTCGTTCCGGGGGCCAGCTGCCACTCCTCTTCCCCAGACCATCCTGGACCACATGCACCTCAAGTGCAAGTGCCACGGGCTGTCAGGCAGCTGCGAGGTCAAGACCTGCTGGTGGGCCCAGCCCGACTTCCGCGCCATCGGCGACTTCCTCAAGGACAAGTACGACAGCGCCTCCGAGATGGTGGTGGAGAAGCACCGCGAATCCCGCGGCTGGGTGGAGACCCTCCGCGCCAAGTACGCGCTCTTCAAGCCGCCCACCGAGAGGGACCTGGTCTACTACGAGAACTCCCCCAACTTCTGCGAGCCCAACCCCGAGACGGGCTCCTTTGGCACCAGGGACCGGACTTGCAATGTCACCTCCCATGGCATCGATGGCTGCGACCTGCTCTGCTGTGGCCGCGGCCACAACACGAGGACGGAGAAGCGGAAGGAGAAATGTCACTGCATCTTCCACTGGTGCTGCTACGTGAGCTGTCAGGAGTGCATCCGCATCTACGATGTACACACCTGCAAGTAGGGAGCCAGGTAGGGTGGCGGGGTGGGGAGGGGGGGGCAGGGGGCAGGGAACTGGATTAGCCCCTCGCCCCTTCTCCAGCAGCCTGCTTCTATTCCTGAGTCACCCAAGGCACACAAGTTTCCAGGGACGAATTAGGAAGCCGGGATTTCCCAAGCTTCGGTGGCAATGACCCTTGGACCGCTTTCCTGCGCGGATTGCCCAAAGCACAGATAACAGCGAGAGTGTGCACACAAGGCGGCAAGCAATTGATTAACATTTGTATGCAAGTTAGTCACTTATGAGCCAGGTCAGACTTTTGCGTGGCCCCTGGCTGTCATTGCTGAGCATCTGTGGCGCCACAGGAGGGACACTGGGGTTGGAAGCCAGGACACCTGACTTCTGGTCCCAGTGTTGCCCTGTTCCAGGAACTCCCTAATTTCTTGTTCTTCCGCTTTCGTGGGTCTCCGTTTCCTTACCGTAAAACAAGGGGGTTAAGATACTTGACATAGCAGGCCAAAGATCCTCTTTTACCCCCCGGGGGCAGAGTCATTTTTGCATCCACCTTGAACGGAGAGGGCAAGTTTTTGCACAAGCATAAATCCTACCGACCTGGAGGAGGTGGGTGGGGGGAAGCGGTGTATGTAAGCCCATATCCTGACAGATCTAAAGCTTGGGTGGGGTGGGGGCACTCTGAGCGAGTTTATGGAAGGGGATGGGGAGGAGGAGGGATTCAAGTTCAGAGTGATGGTGGTGAGTAATCAAGGGATCAAAGGCTGGTGGATTATGTTCCCAAGCTTCCCAGAGGTGGCCTGCGTGGGAGACACGCAGGTGCCAGGCCCCTGTGTCCATAGGTCCCCAGCATAGTTCAGGACCGATGGAGGGTGGTCCTCGAGTCTTGGAGGTGGAAGGGCTGAGGCCACTATGCCCCTTCTCCCTCTTCTCTGCCCTGAGAGGGAGCCTAGTCTATAAAGTCATGAGCCCTGGTCCAGCTGCCACCGCTTGCCGGTCGGGGGGACCAAGACGAGCGTTTTTACAGAGCTACCTCCTTATCTGCCATCCTCCCCGGAGGTGCTGTGGGGGACCAATGAAAGGACACTGGGGACAGTGCTTGGTTCACTGCCTGGATCATCCCCTCACCCCCCTCCCGGGGGCAGGGCAGGAAAGAACACCCCACCAGGCGATGCAATTCCCCAGAGGGCACTTCAGAGCTGGTGGCGCACGTCTAGGCTGTGCGGGCCTGGGGGCGGGGCCGGGCCTCCCTGAGGCTTGGGGGAACCCAGGTCATGGTCATGGGGAGAGCTCTGGGTGAAGGGGACTCACTTGGCCCATCTGCGAGGCCCCTCCGTGTAGCTCAGGTTACGACCTGGCCGGGATGGAGCCCGGAAAGGCAGCGGGAGGCACTTGGAAGTTGGTGGTACTTTCTTGGTGTCTGAGTAAGTGCAGTGTGGCCAGTGGAAAGAGGACAGAGGTGGCTCCAGCTCCATCACGTACCAGCCGTGGAACCCCAAAGCCCAGTGTCCCCATCTGTACAGTGATGGTGGGAGCCTAACATAAGTGTCGTGAGGCTCAAATGAGCCACCAGGGGTGTATGTTTGTCTGAATCTCCTACTAACAGAGAGGGACAGAGGCCATCAGAGAGCCGTGACATGAGGGCGTCTTCATGCGGTGAGATGGTGTCATCACCTGGCCAAGTTTCATTTCTTGCTTCTCACGAGGATAGAAGAGTTAGCGACCGTGAAAGAGCTCACAGGCCCATTGTAGCATGGCCACCATGGCCAGAGGCAACATGGTGTCCCCACCATCAAGCAGGACGTGGCCATTCTGAGAGGGAGCTTTGGGGAAGTCAGAATTTCAGAACACTCACACTGGACATCTGTCTGGCTTACCCATTGCTGGGGTCGGAACACTGAGCCCAGGTCTCTGCCTCCAGGAAGCTTCGTGTGTGGCAACTGCAGAGGCCGTAGCAGCAGCAGCCCAGGTCCCATCAGTGGCTCTAGGGGGCTCTGGGGGGTCGTTGGTTCAGACCCGCAGCTGCGTCCCAGCACGTCCCCTCCTCCAGGTGGGCAGCCAAGAAGAGCCATCTGCCAAGCAGAGAAGGAGGTGTCTTGACCCTCAGGCTCCAGAAAATCCCCTGCCTTCCGCCCCTGGGGTTAGTACTGACCCTAAGAGGCATCAGTACACCTTTAGCCCTCTTTTCTCCCATTTCTGAAGTAGAATAGTGTTTTTTCCAGCCTTATAAAAGTGCCACGTAGACACGTTTTCAAGATGCCACGTCTAGGTAGATCGGGTCCCCAGGCCCCTCCTCTCCGGTCACTCTGGAGCCCTTGCTCTGGGACGAGTGGAGGACTCTCTCCCAATGTGGTGCCCTTTGAACAAACACTCTACTTGTTGAGTGATTTGGGACGAGCTGTTGAGCTTCTCTGTGCCCTGGCTCCCTCGTTTGTGAACTGGGGATAAGAGCCAGTCCCTCACGGGGTCGTCGTACGGCTGTATACACAGGGCCTGGCACATGGTCCGAGGAGGCGGCGAAGATTCCCAGGCTAAGCAGAGCCGACCTCCGAGAGCGACTTCCCCCAAGCCTGCTGCTTGATCAGAAGCCACAGGCCCAAGATTGGCTGAGACCTGGTTATCTCTCCCGTCGTTTCATCCACACTGACGCCATGGGCAAGATGGGAACTTTCAAGACAGGCCGGCAGGGACATGTGCCCTCCACCCGCTGGGTGGGGAGTGAGCCCCAGTCAAATGGCTTTCTACCACAGGAAGGCCAGAGATTCCCGGGCCCCCCGGGTGGGGAAAACATCTTCTCCATTGCTTGTAGCTTCTGGGTCTCATGCTTTACCACTCATTTCCTCCCTTGGCAAGTACTGGGTTTATTCCTTGTTATTCAGATGTTGTGAGCCCAGTAAGCTGGACAGGTCTCTGGACAAGAGTCAGGTGGCCTGGCTGGCCCCAAGTGCTGGATCTGTCACTAACTTGCTGCAAAACCTTGGACATGTCCCTTTAATCTGGCTGAGCCTTGGTTTCTGCCCCCGGAAAATAATCTTCCCTTGGTCTTGTCAGCTCCCTGAGGAGTGGAGGGTTGATTGGGGATGCCCACGAAAGCGCTTTGGGGCTCAAATCCTTTATGAGATGGAAGTACACAAATGAGTAAGATGTGCACTTTTGGTGCTCTCCTGAGAAGGAATTATTCGCAGTTAATTAAATAGACGTGCTCCTGTGTGGACGGCTCATCATCAAACTATCAGTGCGACAGGGAAGCATAGGGCACGGGTCCACTCTCGGCGGGAATGGGGCGGGGGGGCTAGACTGGCAGGGTTCCCCCGGGGTCTACACAGGGCAGATTCTTGCAAGAGGACAGCTGCCCCCGCCCGGGCTCCCTGCTGCCTGAGCTCCCAGCTAGAAGGTGGGGCAGGTAGGATTTGGATCCACATCGGTGGTGGCTAAAGCCCTACCGTTCCTGTTTAAATCTCGCGCCCTTCCTCAGCGGCAGGCCCCAAAAGCAGAGGAGGGCAGGGGGTATGGAAAAGCCACTTAAGTGCCCCCGTTAGCCCCCGGGCACACGAGTAGTGTCGAGAAGCGTCGAGGTCGCCTGTCATCAGCCTCGGATCTCAGCCCCCCAACGGGTGGTTTCTCTGAGAAAGGCATTGCGTCTCTTAATTCTTCCTCTTTGTTTTCCAAAGGGCAGTGGGAACGGGTGAAGTGTGTGGCTGGGCAGATTCACCGAAGTCCCATGGGAAGCAGGACCTGGAGCCGGGCTCAGCCCTCAGCACCAGACAGCAAGGAACCCGGACTGTTGCCAGACGCCCGTGCGGTAAATTACCTGGACCCGAGCCGCCCACTGACGGGGAGGCCCCCCTCGCGCTCTCTCTTCTCTCACCCTGCTCTGGATGGTGTGTGGTTTTTAAAGAAGGGGCTTTCTCTTTAGTTCTCTAGGGTCTGATAGGAACGGACCCCAGGCTTCTCTTTGCACATGTTAAAGAAAATAAAAAAATGGAAAAAAAAAAAATTCTACTCCGACAGAACAGGCTGGGCTACCGTGAGCTCTCTGCCCGGTGGTGAAGACTTCAGCACGGGCAAGATTCTGTTTCCAGACCGCTCCTTCTGGTGATGCGCCAAGACGCCCGTGAGGTGGGAGTTACGAAGTAGGACAGACCCCTGCAGTCTCCTTTTCTCCGTCTCTTCCTGTGCAAATCTGATGTCCTTCCACATTCTGACAAAAGCCATAGGTTGAGCTAGGATAAAGTGGTAAGGGAGGCCCAAGGCGATTGTGGGAGTAGGATTTTGAGTTTTGAAGAACCAGGAGCGCTGGGTGGCCTGGTAAGCTGTTTGAAAAGCAGCTGTGTGTTCTGTCTCGTTTTCTCTGTAACCCGGTTCTGCACAAGAGGCTCTTAGGACCTGCAGTCAGAGCCGCTCCCCCTCTTGCCCATTCTGCGGTTTCCACCAGTAACGCGGGACGGTGGGGTCGTTTTGCTTGTTTTGTTTTTGTTGGTTTTCAGAGGATGATGTAAATAGGTTATGTTTCAAGGGGGCCGGCCTTCTGCAGCTCCAGTAGCTTCCTAAAGCAACAGGTGGTACCTTTAGACGGGGCTGTTCAATCCCTCCCAGCCCGGCTCACCGGCAGATTCTCCACAAAAACAAGTCCAGGTAGAGTGGCTGGGAGTCTAGGCCACCTTGGTAGAAGTTAGACAAAGGGTCAGTGAGTGGCGATCTGGTCCCGAAGTTCCAATTTGGTGACTCGTAGACGGGGGAGGGGGCCGGGGGGGGGGTTAAAAGTCACTCCTTCGTCTCCTCTGTGAAGCAGACACGTCTTCTGGCCTCCTTTTCTCTCTTTGGCCTGTGTGGGTAAACAGAAGCGCCGAGTTCTTTAACACGCACCCTCCGGCCTCGCCTGCACGCGGACACCGCACCCATCCGCGCAGTTACCAAGGATCAGGGTTGGGTGTCCGAAGCGGGGCAAGCGGTCCCTCGGTCCCTCGGGTAAAGCCCCTCACGGCCGAGTTCCCCTTGCTCTTTGTTGGTCCTCTGGCGCGTCCTGAAGGAGGCTAGCAGAATGGAGGCCGGCGGATCGGACAGTATGAATCGATGCAGCTGTGTCTTAAGGAGAATCGGGAAGAATAGTCCAGAACAAAGTCGTTTCTTCCTTTTCTCCCTTCTCTCTCTGGTCTGCCTCACGCTGACCTAAGGTTCCGGGGTCTTCCCGCTTGCCCAGGCAGGCTTGCCGCCACCATCTAGAAGCCATGCCCGCCCTCTTGAATCCGCTGGCAACGAGCCCTGATAAAGATCCACCCCCCATCCCCTCTCCAGAGAGTCTGAAATGCCCCTCCCCACCTCACCTTAGACTGAAGTTTTAAATCATGTCAACCAGATGATGCTTGCTTTATGTGAGAATTATTTCAGCAGAATGGATACAAATTTTCAAAAACAGTCTTTTCATATCTATGTATTCTATATTAAAAGTGATAAAAGTCATGTTTCTGGGGCGTATTCAAGTAGCTGACAAGTAATTATTTAATAATAGTACATTGAGTGCATTGTAATTATTCTTGCCGTAGTCAGGTAATAGTATCCAACAGAAATTTCCTACCAACCTGCTGTATCCAAAGTTTTGTAAAAAGTTGTAGAAGTTGTTGATCTTTTTGATTTTATATTCAAAAAGTCTCTTTTTATAAATATTATTTATTATACAATGTATATACCTTTGAGTTAACTAAGATTATATATTATATAAATATATATATATTTGGAGAAAATATATTTCATCATGCAGTTTTTTTCTGTTAAGTCATTAAAGAGAAGGTAAACAAACTTAAAACGGATACATTGTACCGTGTGTGGAGTTTCCAGATTAATGCTCAGGAGGTCGAGAGTATCCGATTCTGGATGTGCTGGCCTCCACCTGCACCCTTAAGTTAGTGCCCCAAATCAAAGCCATTCCCTCTGTTCTCTAAGCGGGATCATCGGAGACATCAGGGACAGTAGGTCTGATCCACTGCAGGGCTTTCTTACAGGCTTACTTTGCTCTAAGTCAACATCCAACAGATAATTCCCAGTTTTGCAAGTAAGCAGTTGGGCGCTAATGCTTTTCATAGACTCAGGCACCTCCACTGCACAAATTAATGTCACAGACACTCAGAGATGTGGCTCGAGGCCAGCAGACCACGGGGTTGGTTAATCCTTTCCTCACCCATGTTTTCAACTCCATTTATTGGGAAAATAGGATTTGCTCTATTGAAAATGAAACTTGACTGGAAATGGCTCCCCCCGCTGCTAGCTAATCTACAGAAGGGGTAGGTGGGTCAGGAAGATGAAGTGGTGTGCCCTAGCCTCTGGGTGGCCTGGAACAGGTGTCATTTGCAGCTTGCGATGGGGCAGAAAGGACTCCCCAGTGGGCACGTTCTGGGAAGGGCATTCTCTTCTCAAAACGCTGCTTCAAAAGGACTCACCTGAGACTCCCAAGCAATGCTTTCTCAACAGTGAGAGGCTGTAACTCGGTTTTATGACAATAGACGATCCTTTGGTCTTCAGACCTACCCATAAAATGTCACCTTTGGTTTATGGAGCACGGCTAAAATGCTTTTGCTTTTTCTTTCTCCTGATTTACCTTTATTAGAAGCAAATCTTACTCATCTCACTGCATAGAAAAACATAAAAATAAAGCGGTCTGCCCTGTGTGGTGGTGACGGGCTGTCTCGTGCTACAATTCAGGCCTCTAACCTTCGATTAGGAATGGCTACTACAAGTTCATGAATTTTACTGTGCCCGTTATGTGTCTTTATTTAGTCCCTGAAAAGCTTAAACCACAAAAATGGTGGTATCGGCGGCACAAGAAATCGGACGTGGAAAGTATACGGAAATCTCTGTATCTTACAGCCCTGCTCATCTTGTACTTTAACTTTGACAGAAAGCCAATACTCATCTACCCCAGCATTCTGGGTAGTTTTTTTTTTTTTTTTTTTTTTAACCTAGAAGATTGCCAAATATTTAAATGGTCCCTATTCATACTTACCAAGGCCATTTGTAATCCTTTCTATGATTAATCATATACTATGATTAAAGAGAACACAGTTTATTGCAGTGCTTGAACGTTCAGTTTCTCCATAAGTATAAATACTAATAAACATCTAAACACAAGAGGAAGTTTTAAAAAAATAAAGATCCAAGGGGCGCCTGGGTGGCTCAGTCGGCTAAGCGTCCGACTCTTGATTTCGGCTCAGGTCATGATCTCACAGCTCTGTGAGACAGTGCAGAGCCTGCTTGGGGTTCTCTCTCGCGCCCTCTCTTTCTGCCCCTCCCCCCACTTGTGCGCTCTCTCTCAAAATAAATAAACTTAAAAAAAAAATCTTTGGGCCACCTGGGTGGCTCAGTCAGCTGAGTGTCCGACTTCAGCTCAGGTCATGATCTCACGGCTTGTGGGTTTAAGCCCCATGTTGGGCTCTGTGCTGACAGCTCAGAGCCTGGAGCCTGCTTTAGATTTTGTGTCTCCATTTCTCTCTCTCTCTCTCTCTGCCCCTCCCCTGCTTGCGCTCTCTCTCTTTCTCTCTCTCTCTCTCAAAAATAAATATTAAAAAAAATTTTAACCTTTAAAAAAAAAAAGATCCAGGGGCGCCTGGGTGGCGCAGTCGGTTAAGCGTCCGACTTCAGCCAGGTCACGATCTCGCGGTCTGTGAGTTCGAGCCCCGCGTCGGGCTCTGGGCTGATGGCTCAGAGCCTGGAGCCTGTTTCCGATTCTGTGTCTCCCTCTCTCTCTGCCCCTCCCCCGTTCATGCTCTGTCTCTCTCTGTCCCCAAAATAAATAAACATTAAAAAAAAATTAAAAAAAAAAAAGATCTGAAAGAGACAATATAATGAGATTCCTTTCAAAGCAGTATTTTATGAAAAAAGGGAAGAAAATGTGTGCATTCAAGGCTGAGGGGAAGAAGAACAAATAAAGGCAAAGGAAAGGCAGAGAAGCAGGGGAGAGATGGTGGTGAGGCTATTCTAGGTGCATCCAGTGACGGTATCCAATGGTCCAGTGGTAGATCCAGGCCACCCTGGGTATGTGGACGGACACGTAAGCTGCAGGTGATCTACATACACACAGGTGAAGTTATATGCAGCAAAATTTATGGTTACTCCGCTGTCATCATTTCTCTTAGCTTAACAGAGAACTTTCTAGGAGGCAAAGAGTTACCTTACCATTAATCTTAAACTCCTCAAATAGTGGGGCAAAGTCAGTTGTGTGGAGAGACCGTATGCTGGGAAAATTTCAAACATGAGTCCTCCTTGCAAATTCTGTCTTCACGGCTCGGGATTCTTGCCCCTCAAAGGTGCTCTGTGCTGCATTGTAAGGCCACATTGTCCGCACAGCACTCGGCCTCTGTGGGCGCAGCTCCAGGGCCCAGTCTCAGCACCGCTTGCCAGTGGAGGAGAAACTTAGATCCTTTTGCAGCAACTTCTGAAATTTACATGCGTTTTTGAACTTTCATCCACACCTTCCCCAGTGTCGTCTTTGACGAGGCTTATGAATCAAGCGGCCAGGCGAGGAGCATGAAATCTTGCTTTCACCTTTTGTGCTTGGGCTGGGCTGGTTGTTGATCGCTGACTCG
Organism: Herpailurus yagouaroundi; assembly: GCF_014898765.1. Lineage (NCBI taxonomy): Eukaryota > Metazoa > Chordata > Mammalia > Carnivora > Felidae > Herpailurus > Herpailurus yagouaroundi. The sequence continues at coordinate 885,442 of NW_024412464.1, read as the reverse complement.
GTGCTTCAACAAGTCTGTTAACCAGGACTTCATGATTTACACACTCGAATCTACTCCATGACTTGCTGTGGAAACTTAAAGCGGAGGCTGTTCACTGCAGGTTAAGGGACATGAAAAGACAGCCTTAAGGCAAACCATGTTTCAGATTTTAGCCACCATTATTGTTTTTCTGTTATATCTTTTTAAAGGTATTTGAGTGAAGATGTACAAATAACAGAAAGGAGGAGATAGCCTTTTTTTTAAGTTTTAATTACATTTTCTGACAAAAACTAGCCTGTTCACAGTGGATCCGTATGTGAAGAAACCCAAGGCAGCAGCTGGCTGCAGTCTCCTTTGCTTTGTCACTAAGCCTGTGACCTCAGACCCTCTCTTGCTCTGCCCAGCACAGTTCTGGGATAACTTCAAGACCCCACCTTCTCGAGGCTACACAGGGACCAGGGTGGCCTAGGGTCCTCCTAGGAGGTATAGACAACTCCTGGCGAGCTGATCCTGCTGTCAGAGAGGCTCTGAAACTGACCTCTTCCCACTGAGCCTTGCTGATTCTCTGAGCTGCCTTTCATCCCAGCCTGGTCCACCTCTGAAGATTGGGCTTTTAGACTAAGAGATCCTATAGCTCAGAAAAATGAAAAAGGATGCAGGATTCCAAAATGAAACAGGTGAAGAAATCCCACCGAGAGTGTCTGAATCCCTTGGTTTGTGCATTTCACAGGAAGGAGTAATTCTGCTAAACAATTTTCTTTTCTGGAGTATTCCTAACCCATTTATAGCTTTGGTATAACTTGTTTTTTAATAAGGTGCAAATAAGTAAAATAAGTATGGAGATTCTTGTTGCGCATTAACATCTGAAAATATATTAGTGATCTATTTTTCTTTTTAAATGACTATACTTACCTAAATAGTGAAAATCAGTTTTTTTTTAATGTTTATTTTTAAGAGAGAGAGAGAGAGAGAGAGAGAGAGCAAGCAGGGGAAGGGCGGAGAGAGAGGGAGACACAGAATCGGAAGCAGCTCCAGGCTCTGAGCTGTCAGCACAGAGCCCAAGGCAGGGCTCGAACTCACAAACCGTGAGATTATGACCTGAGCTGAAGTTGGACGCTTAACCAACTGAGCCAACCCAGGTGCCCCAAACCAGAGATGTTTAAATAAAAACAATCCATCTCCTTAGACTAGTTGTAACAAAGCAAGGAGGGGCTCTTCTGAGCCCCCTCTTCTTCACACATTCCTATCAGTCATACACACTGTTTCATACAAAATACTGGTCTACAGAATGTTTTCAAGTATAGATATTCTTTATTGCATTCCTTCATTTGCATTAAACAATATATTTATATTTTTCAATATAGTTTTGGACAAAACACCAAGAAATCAACCTCATTTAACAAGAGACATAAGTTAATACAATGTGTGCTGCTTTCACAGGAAGAGAAAAGAGGCAAGCTGTAAAACAGATAAGGGAATCCAAGATACTGGCCACCGGGAATCACAGAATTTCACAATACAATCCACTTTTTAAAAAGCCACAAAATAAGCTAGGGATGAAAACCCAAAACAAGATAGATATGACACTGAAGTCAACCAAAAATACATAGATGGCAAGATCTGGAGACAATTTGCCTTCTACCACGGGGACAAATGACAGAGCTACACCTAAGTGCCACTGTGGCAACAAGTCCCTGGGCGGCGTAAAGCCCCTTCAGATGGCTTCTGATTGCCTGTCCCTGCGTTTTAAGCAGCAGTGGGGAGAGAGTGGCCTGCTCTGTAAGTCTCATCACAAATATGATGACCTAATTAATTCCTTTTGACTCCATTATAAGACAAACCACGGACTCTCCTTCCCTTTGGAAGAAGAGTGTAGAGGGTAAAGGAAATGTGTTAAATGTACTGGAATGGATGTTAAAAGACTCAGAGGGCAAGGGCTAGAAAACAGTGTCTTCTGGAGGAAAGTGTTTTATTTAACAGATGCTAGATAGTACAGATGGTTTAAAATAAAGGGAGGATAAATTCTAAGTTGTTGAGCTAAGGATACTAATAAGCCTTTAATATTACAAAGAATTGTCCCATTTAGAATTGGACACTAGTAACGTGCTGAAAGTTTATAAATGATTTTATTGTAACGACTCCTTTCTATTTAGGGGTGTACGCTTTTTCCACATGGGTCTTTAGTAAGTCTTGAACAACAAGCTACCAAGCGGTAACGGTTAGCAGATCTCTTACCACAGAGCAAGTCAGTAACATTGAGGATATGCCACGGCCAACACAGTAATAACCAGACTTCCTATTAAGAAAGACCTTTTGACTGCAACTTGGAAACATCTCTGAAAATGATTGAGAACAGCATTTCGAAATTCAAAGCCCTGTTCCTTCAGGCAAAGAAAACCACCAGTTTCCTGGGAGAACCTAAACCAAATACCCAAGTACCTTTAGTGTTAGCACAGGGGAGTTGTAAGATAATCCCTTTGAACCCACACTTCCAGTCACTCTTCCTGGTTTACATCTAGAAAGTCTTCCTTCTAAGAAGCCAAGTGTTGTCTTGGAACATTGTTACGTTTACTGAGGGGGTTGGGTGGCGATGGCGGTGGGGAGCTTAAAACGTGTAGTGTTCACAAGTGTAGTACATCACCCGCACTTAAAGACCGAGGAAGAAGAAATCATCTTAGCTTGCACAGAAAGGTAAGCACAGCATTCTAAAGCGAATTTGTACCTTCCACAAAACAGCAGAATATCTGAGTAAGCACAAGGGAGGGAGTTTTATTGCACTAATCATGCAGAGTGAGCACGTGTTGAAGGTAGGGACTGTTTCACTTTGTCCAGGATCTTGAGTTGAGTGAAGATCCCAGGCCATCTTCACCTTGGTCACTTCCCTTGGTCACTGTGTGTGTGCAAAGAGTCCGTTTTCAAAGTCAAGGGGGCTACTGAAAAAGAAATACCCAAAACAAACAAACAAAAAACCAGATGAGGGTCTACAAAAAAAACCATGCGTCACAAAATCACTAAAAGCTTCTTAATGGTTTTTCTACATTTTTCACTATGCATCTGCTATTAGATAAGCATTTCACAAAAGAAAACGGTCATAGCCCCATGCATTTAAAAGCAGGCTCCAATAAATATGTACCATTGAGTTTTTTCCTGCATTGTGACAAGGAAGTTTTGCGAAGCAGGACAAGGAGAACAAACCAACAGAACAACCAATTTCCTTGCTTGGTCTCTCAGGCCTACAACACAGTGAAGAACTCTAATAAATGGAAACAAAGTTGTCCAAGAAAGGTTGAGAATTCAAATTTATACGCACTGTAGAGCAAGTCTTAGAACAGGCAGTGGAATTTAACAGAGTGGTAAGTCTGGCTGACGGTCTTAAGTGTTGCATGTACTTACGCTCCTTCTTCTCTTAAGAGGGCCAAGAATTTTCTCACACGGTATTCGGGATCCATCTAAACACAACAGAAGAAATAAAGAAGATGGGTTAATGGTACCTTCTAATAAGTATGCACTTCACGCCAAGGAAATGCATGGTTTCATACTTCCTCCAGCGCTCTGCCGAGTCACAGAAATGTGTTAACCTGCTCCCTGACCAGCATTCTGACACAGAGCGAAGCCGATGACCTCATTCCAGAGGAGTGAGCGGGATTTCCAAGCAGACAATTGCTGGGCATGAGGTTCCAAATGACCCAGCGAGTCATTCCCAGGCACCTCAGCTGAGTGTCCCGTTAGCTAGCACTGTGTAAGAGGACACGTGTGAGAGCAGACAGTGGCCACTCTTGGGGGCTCAAAGGGCATCCAAGTCATAGAACTTATTATGCAAGGTATATAAAACTGAGACCAAAAAAACCAAAATAAAAAAAAAAAAAAAAAAAAAAAAAAAGGTGAGACCAAACTTAAAACCAATTGAGGGTGACTAAAAAGTAGCCTACCATCTATTCACGATTGACACGTTAGCTTTTCTTAGCCTTGGTCTCCCTCACATAGTTTCTTCTTTGCAATTAATTAAAAAAAAAATTGTGCTGAAAGTAAAAAAAGGAAGAGTGGGGCTGACTCCCCTAACGTGACGCCTGGATAATCTGGGTCTCCCGACAGAAAAGCATCACGCATGGGGCGCCTGGCTGGCTCAGTCAATGGCGCATACAACTCTTGATCTCCGGGTTGTGGGTTCGAGCCCTGCACTGGGTATAGAGATTACTTAAAAATAGCATCTTAAAAAAAAAAAAAAAAAAAAAAGGCATCATGAGTCCAGGTGAAGATAGAGAAGTTTTGGTTCGGGGGCTAGATTTAGGCTATTACTATTGCTCTCTATTCATTTTCCTTTTATATTCATATTTACTCATTTGTTTAAATATACTTTGTTCCCAGTGGTCAGCCAGAGATGTTATCTAAAAAAATGATGATTAAAAACATCTTTACTTCCTTAAGATGAATTTTTATTGTGAGAAACATGCCTAACTTTTAAAAAGTGCTCCCAGGCAGGCGTCTTTCCCCAGAGGGAACTCCCTGCCCTCCAGGAGTAGCTTTCAAACATCGGTGCGGCTGTGCAGAAAGGTACAATTGGATCCCTCCGACCACAGTTTTGTTTTCTCTTTTTTTAAGATGTCTCCTCTTCTATCCCCAGAAAAACATCCAACAGAAGTTTCAAATGTATCAAAGTTAAAGAGGTCAGACTACAAAGGACTGAGAAAAAGTACGAAGAACTAACAAAAGAAACATTTTCCCTCTTTGGGAATAGAATTACATATGAATCAATTGTCAAGTTCTTTAAAAAAATGGAACTGGCTGGAGCTCAGCTGTAGTCCGTACTTGCAGGTCTTTGCCCATTAAATATATTTAATATGTGTGAGCAACGACTTACTGACTTGCCTGTAGCTATGGAATTAAAAGTCAAGAGAAAGGGAGGAAAAAAGTAATCTAGATAAATGACTTTATTCCCTCAGGTGACATCCAGTCAGAGCAGATACTCAGCACTGTGCAAGTTTTAACAGAATCGTGTAGAGTGAACAGAGAGGTAACATGACTTATATTCTGCTCAACTACATGCCTCTTCACTTAGGCTCAGTCTCTCTAAGGCAGATCTAAAGAGAATTCACTCAGCTGCACGAAATCCATTTGACATGAAGGGGTTCAAACTCAGAGGCCTCTGAAGTGTCAGTCGCTGAAGATTAGGCCCGAGTGCCCCACTCTCACTTTCTGCCCCACATACATAGAGGCATTAAGGTGATCACTGACCTGCAGGCATCAAAGGAAGAAGGGGTAGGGACTGGAGAGAAAAACCCACATAGTTTCTTCTCTGCAATTATTGAAAAAAATTATGCTGAAACCAGAAAAAAAAAAAAAAGAAGAAGAGTAGAGCTGACTATCTTGACAGATTTATCTTTACCCAAGGAAAGAGCTAATACGTCTGTATATGCACCTTTACCAAGAAGAAGCCTGAGCAAAGTGATTAGCCTGTAACTTTAATTTACCACTCACCATGGAAAATAAATAAATTTCAGTCTGGCGGAAAGTTCAATAGATTAAACTTTAGGCTTCTCAAAGCCACAATTTTGTTTTCAAATAGATGGGCCAGCAAAGATTAAAAAGGCTTCACTTCATGTTCTCAACTTGTTATTGGTCCAAGAGCCTATTTCAGGTGTCGCTGTGAAACTCAGACCTCCCCCCCGCCACCCACTGCTCCCATCGAGTGAACGGCAGGACTGAGCAGTGGCAAACTATGCCAACAGTACAGCCAGTGTGTCCACCGATAACCTGGGATGGACCCATCTGATGACAGTTTGATGAGCACCCTACTGTGTGTCCGGCTCTGTTCTAGGCACTGTGGATTCAAATAGTGAGTGATCGCCAAGATCCCTGAACTCACAGAACTTGTAGAAGTACATTTATTATCTAACCAGTATGGCAGATAAGGACAGAAGACACAGGACGGGCACATGCAGGGTGGAGTCCCCAAAAGTAGATGTGCAAAAGTCCCAGAGAAATTTCATCTGTCTTTGTCTGGGTACTAGCCTAGGGCTCAGTTTTCTATGTGATTCTGCATGCTTTAACTCTACAGTAGTTTGCATGAAATTTCTAGGAGCCCAGCCAGGGGGAAATATAGAGAGCCTAAGTCGATTCTGTACAATTCAATTAACATGTCCCTTAAAACAGTCTCCCAGACCCCTTTTGGTGTAATGCACAGTAGCTTCTGGACCTCTGGTGAACAACACCATCTTCCTTCCATCAGTAATCGGCTGTGTGACCTTGGATAACTCCTCACCACCTGTGGGACACTCAGTACCCTCATCTCTAAAATGGGGGGTGGGGGGTGGGGGGTGGGGAGGAACAGCAAAGCAATTGCCCTTCAAAGCCCTTTCTAGTTCTAAGATCTAATGACTCCCTAAGTTAAAATTGAAAGTAACTTCATAATCTTTTCTTCTATTTCTGAATTTTAAGAAGAAAGAAAAGTACCAATAAGTTATTGCTGGTCTCAGAAGCAGGCTACTAATAGCAACTTGAGTTCAGAAATAAGAGAATTATGATAAATTATTCAAAACCCTGTAAAGGTGGGGTGCCTGGGTGGCTCAGTCAGTTAAGCGTCTGACTTCAGCTCAGGTCATCATCTCGCAGATTGTGAGTTCTAGCCCCACATCGGGCTCTGTGCAGACAGTTCAGAGCCTGGAGGCTGCTTCAGATTCTGTGTTTTCCTCTCTCTCTGTCCCTCCCCCACTCATGCTCTGTCTCTCTTTCTCTCTCTCTCTCAAAAATAAATAAACATTAAAACAATTAAAACCTTAGTAAGGAAATATAAAACCTTTTGGTATATCATGAAGCTGTGTCTGAATCACACAGAGAATGAAGCGTCTTACCTGTAGCGACATCTCGATCAACATTAGTAACTTCTTGATTCCTATCCAAACCTTCTTGCCTTTGACTTGCTGTGAAATTGTGGTACGTTCCTTATCTTTGAAGTTGCCCAAAAGCTACAAAAGCAATAAAAATAACGAAAGCACTTTGATAGTAAGTTAATTACAACAACATTAGTTAACAGTCACATTTATCCCTAAAAGAAAAGGGGTAAGAGCTACCTGACTGATTTAAGTTGACAGGATTTTATCACATTTTATTTTATTTATTTTTTAAAATGTTTATTTATTTTTGAGTGAGACAGAGCATGAGCGGGGAGGGACACAGAGAGAAGGAGACACAGCATCTGAAACAGGCTCCAGGCTCTGAGCTGTCAGCACAGAGCCTGACATGGGGCTCAAACTCAGAACGGTGAGATCATGACCTGAGCCGAAGTCAGACGCTTAACCGACTGAGCCACCCAGGCGCCCCAGATTTTATCATATTTTAAACTCCAAACTGACCTTCCTAACCCATTAGGTAAAATTATGAAAGTGAAAGCTGGTATCCTAAATCCTGTTTTCCTATAGACCTCCATTTAATTTAGAGATATATTTCCTGGCTGTGGGGAAAAAAAACCTCCAACCAACCCATAATAAGTATCAGTTACAATTTTTGAGTAAATTTTTTTTTTAACATTTTTTAACATTTATTTATTATCGAAAGACAAGAGAGACAGAGTGTGAGCGGAGGAGGGGCAGAGAGAGAGGGAGAGAGAATCTGAAGCAGACTCCAGGCTCTGAACTATCAGCACAAAGCCCGACGCGGGGCTCGAACTCACAAACTGCGAGATGATGACCTGAGCCAAAGTCGGACGCTTAAGTGACTGAGCCACCCAGGCGCCCCTATATCAGTTACAATTTTTAACATGTGTCAAAGCAGAGACTAAATTTAATTCTTAACCAGCCTCGACACCAGAGCTGCTCACATAGGTAATCTGGAGACATTTATCATATAGAGAATTTCTATTTTGCTGGGAGTATGCCCCAACCGCATGGGTCTTGTGGAGTTCAAGAAGCTTTCACCACTGCTGAACAAATCACTAGGTAACATTTTTTTCACAGATCTCATCAAGTCATTTGTGTACACTGATATTAACCAAAAGTTTTAATGAAGAATATAGTTTTTTTAAAAAAATTAAAATTTGGGGTGCCTGGGTGGCTCAGTCAGTTAGGCGTCCGACTTCGGCTCAGGTCACGATCTCATAGTTTGTGAGTTCAAGTTCCGCATTGGGCTCTGTGCTGACAGCTTGGAGCCCGGAGCCTGGAGCCTGCTTCAGATTCTGTGTCTCCTTCTCTCTCTGCCCCTCCCCTGCTCACGCTCTGTCTCTCTCTCTCTCAAAAATAAACATTAAAATGAATGAATGAATGAATGAAAATTAAAAATTAAACTTTGTCCTCAAAAAACTTAAGAAAACATTCCTATATTATGAACTTAGTAAAGCAGTTCCTTTTACTTCTGCAGCTTTTTGAAGTCTATCATGTTTTAATCACGGTTCCGATTTATTAAATGCAGGTAAATGGGCAGAAAGTTGTTGCAAGGGACCGAATTTTCTGCATGCTGATTACTCTACCCTCCCCTTCTCCCATTCCAAGTTTCTGGCCCATGTACCATATGCATCACGCATGGCGGGCACACAGTAATTCATTCCTGGCAGGCTGGGTACTGCTTACACCAAGGAATGGGAGAGTCATTCACTTTCACTGACATTCACCTCTTCCTCAAATTCCTGAAACTACTGAAAGTATATCCCAGGCGCCCCGTTCTAGGTCAGCTCAGAAATGAGGCACCGGGTGCAATGTCTGTGGTACACCCTGAGCGTTGCTGCCACCCCAGCTCCTGTCGTACACACAGTTTGCAATCCATTGACTTTTTTCACCTCCAGAGCTTCCAACAGCTGCTCTCCGGTGGCAATGTTGGGCACATGGATGGTGGTGCTGAAAGCATTCAACATTTCCATCTCCTGAAGGACATCTTTGCGGCTGGTGGTCCCAATGATAAGAAGCTTGCGGCCCTGCTCATAAGGAGAAAATGTGTTAAAATGCATAGGAGAAGACTGGTCAGGAAACCAGAGTAAGCCTGAACAATATCCGTTTATTTAATTGCGGAAATGTAAGTAATTAGGCAAAAGAAAAAAAATTCAAAATTTTCCTCACGAAAATCTAAAGAAAAGTATCAAGAGTATGATTCAGAAAGAGAGACACTTTCTTTGGAACATGATCCAGAAAGAGACAACAGCTCTTTCTTGTCATTCGTGTCAATAAAATAATGGATGAATCAGGGAGACATACAAACCAAATAAAAAGAGATATGTTGAAGTATATGTTGTAATTCATTTCTCACGGCCAACATGGTACACGTAGGGTAGGGATTGGGAAAAAGGAAATGAATGAACAGAAAGTCTGTATCACCCACTTAGCAAAGATTTATTATGCTTTTAAGAAGGAGCAGGGTAACAAAAATTGCTTACATTTATGCAACACTTAACTGTGAAAGGCATGGTGTTGAGTGCTTTACATAACTGTGTCATTTAATATTTTTAAATTTCATTTTTATTTTTAACCCTAGAACATACAAAAAATGTTTAAAAACTATAGCAGGCCTATGCCACCATTCCCGTGTCCCTCTTTCCAAAGGCAATCATTTTAAACTCTTAGTTTTTCTTCTTGTATGTACCTTCTTTTCTTACAATAACAAGGTGATACCACTATTTTTAAATTTTTGTTTTCCGCTTAAAATAGAATATGATGACTATTATGGAAGATGAAGAAGATTTAATATTAATTTTTTACCACCCCGCCATGTGTCTCTTTTCTTGTCCTTCCAATGTAGTTATTTTATAGTCTTTGGTTCAATCTATATTCAGTATTTATCATGATTGCATAAATATGATTGACAGCTAAGCCATGTAATATACTATTACATTTCCTTTCTTAGGAAACATTTTATATTTATTAGAGTTAATAACTGCTATTTCACCCTTTGCTTAGTTTACCAGGTGCCTATTATAAGTTCATCCCCAAACACACACAACCATGAAAATCTTTTCAATACATTCAAACATGTCAGGGAATTTTAAAGTGTGTTTGTTTGTTCGTTTAAGACCTCCCTCTCCTAGAGTCCTCTGTTCTCAAAGCTCAGTCTGAACTGATAGCTCTCTAGGCCTGTTGCACAGCTGTAGCTCTAGAACCTTCCTCTCTCCTGTTATATCCCCTACATCCCGGGGTCTTCCCTTTACTTCATTTATTCCCTTTTCCACGGTGCATCTACTTCAATAACTACCAGAGAAAGGGTGCACAGGAGGTGAAAATGTAAAGACTTTGAATGTCTGGAAATGCTTTTATTCCACCATTAATACTGTCTACTCCACACGTGACAGTTTGGCTAGGTAGAGAGAACAAGCCTAAATATAATTTTCCCTCCAGAATTCTGAAGGCACTACTCTATTGCCTTTTAATTTTCAGTGTTGCTGGCTAGAAGACTGACGCCATTCTGGTTTTCTGACTCTTTGCTTTTACTTTTTTAATTTTTAAAGGATCTTTTTCTCATCCTTATATTCTATAATTGCAAAATTAGGTACTTTGAGATAAGTCCTTCTTTACTCATTCTGCTGGTGCTAGATGGGTCCCTTCCAAACTGGAAACCTCTAATCATTCAGTTTTAGGAAATATCTTGGATTATTTCTTTTCATTCATTTTCTGTGTTTTTCTGTCTTTGTTTTTTGCCTCCCTGCCTCACGGAATCTCCATTAGTTGCATACTGGTCTACTAAGACTAATCTGTTATAGTTCTTTTCCTTTTTCTTGCTCCTGGTTTTTATTTTTTTCTCTTTCTAATGCTTTTTGGGTTAGCATCAACATCATCTTCCAAATTTATATTAAGTTCTTTGTATATTTTCATTTCTAAGCGCTCTTTCTTGTTTCTTGAATGCCTTTTTATTATATCCTATTATATTTAATGGCTATGATGCCTTATTTTAAGTCTGTGTGAATCCTATAGATTTTATAATGTTTTCTTCTGTTCTCTGCCTAGTCCTTGTCTCCCTGGAGTTCCTTTTTTCCTATTTGTTTACTGTAGGTTTTCCTCAAGTATCCTGGTGATTGTTGGATGACCATTCAGATTTAAAAATTAAACTAATGACTAGAAGCTCTGAGTCTGAGGGCTTTAATACAGGATGATCAGATAAGACTTGGCTGATTATTGGGAGTCCTTCAAAGGTCAAGATGTGTACATTTTTCCCAGGGAAGAATCTTCCTCCTTCCTGAGGGCTCTAAAGGCTAGTTTCCAGCATTCTGGGAGTCGATGGGGGAAGGGGTCTGGGTATCTCATCATACAATATGAAGACTCCCATTTATTCCTATTTACAGTATGGCATCTCTTGAGATCAGTGTCTCATTTACTGTTCATATAATCCTGACAATTAAGTACTCATGTTATCTCTACTGATGAGGCTATTGAATCTCACAGATAGAAGTAATTTGTTCAAGGTCAAACAACTAATATATAATGGAGACAGGAATGGAAACCAGATCCAGAATCCAAAATTGTATACTGCTTTCTTCATGAAGAAAACACATTAAAAAAAACCAAAACCAAAAACCGTTTACTTGGAAAATGGAAGAGGAACACATTTTAAACTATGTCACTAGATTGATGGTACACACTCATTCCACAGATAAGCCTTTAATACAACAATTAAACCTATTCACGGATCTTAGAAACGCATGATGTTAAAATAAATTATTATGTGAAAATTAAAATGAACGCAGGAAAAGATGTTAAGAAATTGAAGATCAGACACCAAAACAATTTCAATTTGGGTTTTGTAAACATTACACCACTACTATCAATAAGGCATACCAGCCATTCACAGTTTTATTCATCGTTTTTGTCCACCTACTGTGCCAATAATGGAAAATGAACCACAGGCATTATCAGAGAAACACAGGCATAAACAAAGGCATATCAAAGAAAGCTGAGCCCTTCCGGCACAATTAGTGACTGGCATATCAGATGACTGTGCAAAGACTATGGGGTACAGGTATATTTGTGGGGTGCCTGGGTGGCTCCGTTGGTTAAGTGTCTGACTCTTGATTTAGGCTCAGGTCATGATCTCATGGTTTGAGACGGAGCCCCTTGTTAGGCTAATGTGCTGACAGCACGGAGCCTGCTTGGGGTTCTCTCTCTCTCTCTCTCTTTCTTTCTCTCTCTCTGTCCCTCCCCTGCTTGTGCATGCACAGTACTTTCTCTCTCAAAATAAACAAATCCACATTAAAAAAAAAAAAAGAAGTATACCTGTGGAGTTTAATTGAAGGATAATCATTACTATTCTTCAAGACATCAACTATCTAAAAACCAAACACGTTTTCAACAGAGCTTCGTCAAGCTCCCAGATGAATGTGGAATAGACATTGTATATAGAGAGAGACAGCTATGAAAGAGATGATGACGATCCAACATGGACAGGCGGGAGGTATTATGCACAGGATGTCGTGGTAGAGGGAGGGAACATGTGGCACAGAAACCTCTCCTGCTCCTTCTCTGGAACAGAGTCTTAAGGAATGAGTAGGCTGATTAGGAAGATGAAGGGGAAGGCTATTCCAAGCCAGAAGGAGCAGAAACACCTAGGTCTGAAGGTGAAATAACAAAACCTGGGGAGCTGAGGTAATTACAAACATAAACACATCCACACTTCCGCTGTCACAGAAGAGTGGTGCTCTAACATTCAGCACGAAATTCCATCTGTAAACTTGGGAAGGGATCTCTGAAGGCTAACAGATGCTAAAGGCCACACAGGCTGGTGGAGCTGCCTTACAATGAAAGGTAACTGACTGTTATCTCTCCTTTTCCTTAGGTTTTTAATGTTCATAATTCAAATTCCCTCAATTCCCTCCATTCGGCCCATAATTCAAACTCCCTCATCTTGCCTTCTCTCAAGGAAGGGCAGCGTTGGCCCTAGAAGAACAGCACTGAGGAAGAAGCTTTTTACTCCAGAAAGACGGAATTGCCATTTTCCTAGTGAAAGTTTCTCTAACGTTAACAATGACTATGCTCTTTGGAGTGTTGAAAGACTGGGAAATGTAGAGCAACTTATAATGGAAACACTAATTTATGTTTTGCTTTACTTCTTGTTTAACAAGACTGCAAACACTGCAGAGAGGTCATGACCCAGGCGAGTTCAGGCCTTGACTTGTAAAGCATCATCTTTAAGAAAACACCGAAAATCATTACCAAATAATTAAATTGTGTTGGGTCATTTTGTCTATTAATTAGTGGTAATGCTCATGAGGAAGCTTTATCATGAAAAAAACTGAGTGTAATAAATCATATTGGAGAACATTTTGGAGGAAAAGCTGCCAGCAGCATGTAATAGGAAAGTCAGCTTTGAAAATAAAAGTAGAGCTCAACCCAAGAGGGGAAATCCAACTGGTTAATGTGTGGCTCCTAGGCTTAAGTCTACAGCATGGAAACATGCCCCTTGGTGGAAAGAAAAAAAAAAAAAAGAGTGATAACTTATTTGAAGGGAAAAAAAACTGTTCCCAGCATACTCTTTACTGAGATTTGCTAGTTCCTGATACAATAAAGAAACAGGCCTAAATAAAATGACTATCTGCCAATCGGATTATGATAAACATTGTTCCAAGGTTAAGTAAGTATTAGTTAACTAATTCTTGGTACCATAAGAAGCAACTCAGGTGAAAACATTACCATGAAAAAGGCAGGGCTCAGTCAGGTGTTGATCCTTCAAAAAAACACTTCTTTACATGATGAAGAATGAACAAAGTACTAAGCAGTATCTAAGCCTTTTGCCACACAAAGGACTAACCAGATAATCCACACCCTTTCAGAGGTCCTGCCCATTGATTGGCCCCAATAAACTGATTTGTAACAAAAGTTCATGTGGAAGAAAGCTTTTTTTTCTTAAATAAAAATGCCACCAATATAATACTGCAGTGAAATGGAAGGGCTGATTTTAACCTGTGAACAAAAGTAAAGTCAGTTATGCAGTAAAGAAAGGCCATTCTTTCCGTATCATTCAATGCTGAGCAAGTGTAATACACCCTTGGTAAGAAGAATTAACTGTGAACAATTGGAAACCCTGAAATGGATTAAGAAGTGAGTTTAAAAGTGCAACTCAAAACTGCTGTGTGCCGGGGGCCTTAAACTTTATGTCGATTGTTAGAATTTGAGGTTTTTGTAACTGAGAGTGAAAATGTTCAGAACAGTAAGGATTTCTAAGCCCAGTAAGCAAAAGACTCGTTGATCAGACCATTACCAAGAATTTATTCTGTTCAGATATTTATGGAATTATGAGATTTGATTTGTGTCTTCCAAGTGATTATAATTTAGCTGGGAAGAGCAAATAGACATTCAGGATGTGTACCAAGGAACACATCAGCAAACACAAACTAATAATGGCTGTGGGGGCACAGCATAAGGGGATAGTTTTATTAGAGTAGGTTCCTCTAGGAAGATTCCCGTAGTACTGTAGGGACACTGACAGAGAGGAGGCCCTGGAGGAGACGGGACGGGTCTCTAATGCTACTAAATCCTATGTGGGTGGTGGAGGCAGCTGAGCCAGGGCACTAAGTCTTTTTAGAGAGGGGAGTGGGCAGCCACCAAAAGGAAGACTCAGAATGCTAAACTAAGGAAGGAGATTTAGTATAACAAGCAACAGGAAACTACAGAAGGCTCTTGAGGAGGCAGAACGGCGATGGAGAGAGAGAGGATCCTGGCAGCTGGAGGCAGGCCGGTCTGGGGGCCCGCAGGAAGCTGCGGCACCAATGGTGTGCCGGCACTACAAGTCAGCGTGCCCAGGAAGGATCCGCGCTGTCCCACCAATACCTCACACACGCCGTCCTTTTGAAGGCAAGCCCAGGGCTGGCAGAAAGCAAAGGAGGAGAGGCAAGTCCCCCCAATGGCCAGGTGGTTTAGTGAGGTAGCAAAAGGTCAGGCTCCATCATTCATAATCGTGTGATTTGGGGTAGACGATTTAACTTGAGTACCTGTCTCCTTCCCAACCATACAAGTGGGATACAAATCCTATCTATACCAGCTCAGGTGAAGAATGCTTGGGGAAGGGGGGGGTCTTGGCCATCGCGGTCGGAGGAGGCCAGAATGAAAGGAGACACAAGCTTGACTGCATAGGTCTTGAGAGGAACCTGAAAAAGCATTCTCTGCCTAGGATGTCGGGGTCCCGTAAGGTTAGGGTTAGGTCAGGGTCAGGTCTCGTGGGCGAGCAGTGGGGTGCCTGGAAATCCCTGTCCTCCCAACACAGGGCCCTGGCAGCAAATGATGCACAGAGAGTGCATTCTCCCAGAGAGCCAACACTTCCTCTTAGGGGAAGATGAGAGCTCCAATCTTCAGCTTGACTCAGGTGGCAGTGAGGCCCAGTCGGGGCCCAAACGAAAGATCAAACACCCCCTGGAATCGTGGAGTGGGTGAGAGTGAGTGGCCTCGTCAAGAAGCTTCTGAGGGAAAGGTCTGCTCAGGGCAGGGGTGTGAAGGAGCATTCCTGGTAAGCCCTGCTTTAGTCCACCCCTTACCCTAGCTTCATTCTTGGAATGGGAATAATTTCACACATTTTTACTTAGTTTGTATTAGCCAATACAGAGACCTTTAAAAAACATTCTACCTACCATAGTGCTTGTACAACTTTATCACTGCATTTATTTGCAAGTCTGAATCTTGTTCCTAGACTATCAGCTCCCTGGGGGTAGGAGCCGTGTTTCATTCCTTGTGGTTGTGAGCACAACATGCCTGGCGCACGGAAGATACTCCTATGCGCCCTCCGCCTAGAATGCTCTTCCCTTATACATCCACGTGATTCTTTCCCTAATGTCAAGGCATTGCTTGCACGTCACCTCTTCCACTGGGCCCACACAACCCCCCATGCTCCGCCATTTAAAACCAGTCTCCCCTTCTTCATCTCCCTTTATCCTGCTCTCTCTTCCACTGTATGGTTTAACATGCTCTATATTTTACTCATTTACTACTGTCTTTACTTGTTTATTGTATTAACTGCTGGTCCTCCTTCGGGAGGACAGGAGTTTTGTCTGTTGGGGTTTATTGATATATCCAGGGCCAGCATAGTGCCTTGAACATACTGCGAAGTGAGTAAATTTGTGTTGAACAAATGAGCGGTGATCTCATTGTTGGCTTCAAGGGCAGCAGATCACTCCTTCCTTGTTACAGTCTCTCTTCTGGCCCTGGAGAAATGCACGTTATGCCAGTGTTCAACAGATAGGTTCAACTATCTACCATTTCAGAGTCTATATCTTGGAGCCTCACGTGGTGAATGCTAGAACAAGTTGTCAAGAAAATAATCCAGAATGAGCGGCACGTATGCTACATTTACAACGTAAGTAGATGCCATAAGGCTGTCGTCTCTCTCTTTTAATCAAGTGATCGATGAGTAGTTAAGCTATTGATCGGAAAATACGGACTTCTCTAACAAGGAAAAGATGAGATTTATTGGAGGGCATTAATTTAAGATAGTGAATTAAGTATTATGAAGCATCTCCTACAACTCTTGGTTTCCCCAAAAAAAGAGAAAAAATTGACTACCATTAAAAACAACCAGAGTCTGGACAGTAAAAGGAGAGGAATGGGGCCTCTTTGCATATCCTGCATGCATTTCTGATTTCTCATGCTCAAAATGTCTGTAACTTTTTTTTTTTTGTAGTTAAATGTTTAAGTTGAATACCAAAGGAAGGATGTTTCAAATAAATCATGCTACAGCTAGGCTGACGACTACACTTAAACGCTCCATCAGACTGTACCCTGAAGCAAATTCTTAAGTCTACTGTCTTTGTAACCATCCTCATGGTGCTGTAAGAAGGACAGAGGACAATCAGGAGGGGAATTCATGATGCAGATTGGATATGAAATGAGAAACTTCACCCCAAATAATTTAAAATAATTACTATAGCAAGAGCAGACCACTTTGTGATATTACAGAATATTTCAGTACCAATATGTGAAAAAGACACCGAATCATCAGATTTCACACTTGGAGTCGCTCTTAAAGATTACCTCGTCTAAAGATTACCTAGTCCTCCCCTGGTTATTTTGTAGAGAAAACTGGGATGAGAGGCAAAGTGACCTGTCTGAAGCTTCTATACCCAGGCAGGGAGCTGAAGCTAGAGTTCAGGCCTCTTTGATATTCCCATTATGCTTTGCTGTGCATTGTTCTCATCTGTGTAATCTGTAACTCCTATCAGCAATGGCTGATCTCTTAATTATGAGTTAGGGAGATACATCACCTAGAAATTACGATCTTTGAGCTCTTGGGAGAAAAGTTTAAATTAAGCAAATAGAGTTGTACTGACCATGGCACAGTATTCTTAGTGCCAAAAGGAATAGTTCTGTAGATACTCTCTCTCATTAGAAACTGAACTAAGGGGCACCCGGGTGGCTCAGTTGGTTAAATGACCAACTCTTGATTTTGGCTCAGGTCATTATCTCATAGTCGTGAGATCGAGTCCTGCATCGGGCTCTGCATGAGTGTGGAGCTTGGGATTCTGTCTTGCTTCCCTCTCTGCCCCTCCCCTGCCCGCACACACACACTCTCTCAAAATAAATAAATAAACTTAAAAAAAAAAAACAACTGAACTAAGATGATCACTGATTACTTAGTGAATCCAAACTCTTCAGCCTTGCACCGACAGAAAATTTCCCTCCCTCTCTCAACTTTTAGTTTGATATGCCTTTGATATGCCTGTGACCTCTGTGCTCTCTAATCAGGTCAATTTTCTTCTTCCTTCTCATTTTTTTTTTTAAGGTTTCATTTTTTTGGAGTAACCTCTGCACACAATGTGGGGTTCAAACCCACAACTCCAAGATCAAGAGTTGCACACTCTACCAACTGAGCCAGCCGGGCGCCCCCTTCCTTTTCATTTAATTTCTATCTCTGTGATTTTTATTCTCAGCCTTCCTCTTTATTAAAATTCTTTCCAGAGTTTTCTACCAGTTTGTAATTATCTCTTAGGTCCAAGATATTTTAGAGAATGGATCGGTATGCCCAGTAACAGCACCTCACTTATCTGGAGGCCAATCTGCTAAGCAATTTCAGCTATCCAGAACACAGACAAGAACCAAGATATAAACAAAAATACTCTAACTTCTGGGACCAAAACAAAACAAAGTGAGGTTCAAGTGACTCCGTGCTGCCAGTGCCAATTCATCCACTAGGCACAGTGGGCACAGCGGCCACAGGGCCCATAAAACTTCGAAGGGCCCACAAAAATATTCAAAATGCTTTTTTTTTTACATCCGAAGAAACAAAGAACTTTCAGGTCAAAGAAAAAAAAAATTTTTTTACCATTTTATTTTTAAGTAATCTCTATACCCAATGTGGGGCTCAAACTCACAACCCTAAGCTGAAGAGTCACATGCTCTACCAACTGAGCCAGCCAGGCACCCCAGTAAAATGTTTTCAATACCAACAGTTGGAAAATAAAATACTGAACTTTTTTAATGAAGGAAGGGGCCCAGGTGTAGTCACAGGAAAGCTCCTTCAGCTCTTGTGGCCTGGTTACCTTTACTTTATAAAACAACTCATGAGTCCTTGCGGTTGCCTTTTTTTAGTGCACAGCTGACCAGAAGCAGCAAATAGAAAAGGGGGAACCATCAGAGGCAGGGCGCCTGACATAATTCAATGGGATTTAGAAACAGCTAATAGTAAAACCATTAACAAACATTAAGAACAAGGAAAGGTACCAAAAAATAAAAACAAAACAAAACAGGGCACACTGGACCCATTTAATGACTACATGGGCAGAGTCTTATACATCCCAATAGTTCTTGCTGTTACTCGTGGTATTACTGACTCATGCGATTATGATTTGTAATGATGATCCTTATTCTTTACCATACTGTTTATTATACTTTGCTTCAGACACCAAACAGGTATGTAACAATTTTTTCTCTTAAAAAAAAGGCTAAAGTGGGGTACCTGAATGGCTTGGTTGGTTAAGCGTCTGATTCTTGATTTCGGCTCAGGACATGATCTCTCAGTTCGTGGGATCGAGACCCACATCAGGCTCAACACTGACAGTGCGGAGCCTGCTTGGGATTCTCCTTCTCTCTCTCTCTCCTAACCACCCTTGCTCACATGCTCTCTCTCTCTCTCTCTCTCTCAAAACAAATGAATAAACTTTAAAAAAAAAGGCTAAAGTATAACAATTGATATTTACAGAAGTTAAGCTTTAGCCATTTGGAAAAAAATAAAGCTTTTCATTTCTTATGAATTCCTATTCCTCTCTCCAGTGAAACTGAATATGCTATATGAAGCCTGAGATGAGTAACTGTACACAAAACATATCCTTAAATTTCCAAGTGTCAGTTAGTGTGTAAATAACAAAAATTTGCTAATTCTTGCATAGACACATCCTTCGCTGTCTCTCCCCATCGCTTCACAGCTGGAATTCCTTAGCAAGGCACAATGGCCCTGATAAATCTCCCTTCTACTCATCTTTCAAGACCAAGATCAAGAACTATTTGTGAAACATTTGCAGATTCTCTCAGGAAAACTGACTGTGCTTTCCTTTATATTCCACTGGAACCCACATAACTTATAAAAATTAACTAGATACATCATGTGTACACATCTTTCTCCCTCACTGGATACTGACATGGACACCAGTCGGCCTCGATTAGAAAAAGAGTACCCCTCCTAGGGGGATGAACTAGAAAGAAGCATGCCCCTACCCTAGACCCATTCCCCAAAGCCCCAGCACCTTGTATGAGTAACTCTCAGGGTTAAGGCTGCCAGACAAAGCCCCAGGTATGCCCCAAACAAGTATATCTCATGCAGTGCTTGATATCTTTCTGAAATTCAAATTTACCTGGACGTCCTTTATTCTTGTCTACTAAATCCAGCAACCCTACTCAGGGCAGATGCAGCCCCACACCAGGGTGGATGGCTTAGTGAGCACAGTGTGGGCTGAATGTTAACCCTCAATTGTCACTTGACCTTGTACACAAACTGCACAACTGAACAGGTGGCCCTGGATTTGAAACTCTTTGAGGGCAGGTACAGTGTAGTGGCTCACTCATCCTTGTATTTCTACAGGTTGGAACAAATGTTTATGAAATGCACATCCTAGTGAAAGCATACATCCTGTGAAGTAATATATTTCAAACCTGGCATGTCGAAAGAAATATTTTTGGATGGAAAAAAAAATGTTCCATCTCCCTTCCATGGAACGTAATACAACTGTCACTGTCTATCTTAGTCAACCTTGGTCACATTGGCATTCCTGCATCATAAGCTCTGACTGGAAGCAAAACACTGAGTGGTATGCCAGGTGGGTGTCCAAGGTCAACTGTGAGAGCCATGAGGCACCCTCACACTTGTCCTCTCAGAGACACAGGTGTCTTATACACCAGACCTTAAACCAGCCTTAAAAGAAAAAAACAAGGTGGGGTGCCTGGGTGGCTCAGTTGGTTAAGTGTCCGACTTCGGCTCAGGTCATGATCTCACGGTTTGTGGGTTCGAGCCCCGCGTTGGGCTCTGGGCTGACAGCACAGAGCCTAGAGCCTGCTTCAGATTCTGTGTCTCCCTCTCTCTCTCTCTGCCCCTCCCCAGCTTACACTCTGTCTGTCTGTCTGTCTCTCTCTCTCTCTCAAAAATAAATAATACATTAAAAAAAATTTTTTTAAGAAAAAACAAGGTTAAAAAAAGCTACATGTAGACAAGCTTAGAGACAAAGGTACATTCATTTAAGTGTTAGTTACATGGCACATCAGTTGGAAAGATTGGAATTAAAGAGTTTTGACAGTTATATGCTGCTAGTTAAAAATGAAAAAGAGCAGGGGTGCCTGGGTGGCTCAGTCGGTTAAGCGTCCGACTTCAGCTCAGGTCACGATCTCACGGTCTGTGAGTTCGGGCCCCGCGTCAGGCTCTGGGCTGATGGCTTGGAGCCTGGAGCCTGCTTCTGATTCTGTGTCTCCCTCTCTCTCTGCCCCTCCCCAGTTCATGCTCTGTCTCTCTCTGTCCCAAAAATAAATAAATGTTAAAAAAAAATGAAAAAAAAAATGAAAAAGAGCATACACATTTTTTTCCTGATTATGAATAAATGCATAGTGTTGAAATTTATAAAATATAGGAAATAAAGTTGAAAAAAAATCACCTATAATCCTACCATCTAGGATAGAGTAGGTACTTTTAAGATGGAAAAATAATAGAACTTCCTTTGATTGCATTCTTTTAAAAATCACCCTTTTTGCATATGTTTTAAAATGAACATCATCTTACAGAAGAAGAGATGTATTAAAATATTGGAAGGATGAGCTCAAATGCTATTTTGACTGGTAGGGGTATGCGTTCAGAAAGTTGAGGGGCCACTGAGACAAAGGCAATCACAATAAACAATTTCGGCACACCTCCCCCAGTCCTTTCTCCTTTACGACTGAAAGCACACTCGGAGAGTAACTGAGGATTAAGTGAAAGGTGATTTGACAGTTATGTAGGAAGTTTCTGACCTAAGCCCAGTTAATACAGATAACGGGTCACTAGCTGGGTGGCCAGAATTTTCCATCTGACTGCTGTCACCTGGTGTTTCTCCCTGTCCTCCCTTCCCATTTTTGTTCCTCTTATTCTGGAAACTGCCCCCTTCTTCCACTCGCTCCGGGGCTAAGTAAGGCAGGCAGGGGCTGTAGGAGCAAGATGGCGGGCAGCTACGGGCCAAGAAAGTCGCTATGCTCTTTCTTGCCAGCATTTCTAGCGCTGGTTTCTTCAGCAGCAGCCACGTGGAGCCCAACTCCTTTGATATGGGTGGGTTGCTTTGTCGGTTTTATGTATTTTTTGTGTGAGGAAAGACAGGGTCAGAGTTTTCTTTGAGGCGAATCATATACTAACAACTGAGCTGTGCTTTGCGATTTACAGAGAACTACAATAAACATTTATCATATTTCATTCTCACATCCTCAACCTCAGTATTATTATTGCTCCGATTCTAGAAAAGTGAACACTGAAGCTCAGAAGTGACTGGGTTCCAATTCAAGTCTCTGAATTCTAACTCCTGTGCTCTTATTTACACTGCCAATGCCAGTTCTGTGTGTGGTTAACACCCACCACCTTCAAAATAGCCATTCAGTGAATATTATCATCCACATAGCCTAAATAGGGGAGGGAAGGAAGGAAGGAAGGAAGGAAGGAAGGAAGGAAGGAAGGAAGGAAGGCAGGCAGGCAGGCAAGCAAAGCAAAGCAAAGCAAAGGTGGGACTGTCTGGGGCCTTTCCTGTGGAAGCACTCTCTCCATTCCCCAGTGTGAGGTATAAGGAGGGCTGTCAAGACGAAGATGTGGTTATAGACCAAGGAGTGATTTAAAAAGATCAAGACCTCATTCCATCTATATCCCAATAACTATCAGGAATATTGATGGATTGTTCTGGACCTTTTGTAAGGTTCCCCTTAGTGGCTCTTCTCACCCAACATTGTCATGCCAGGTAGTAGAAAGCCCTAGGAAATCCCCAAAGATCTGTGTGCTTGTTTTAGGGACAAGAAGGTAGGAGAGACTCTATGAAACACTGTTTTGTTCCACCTTGAGTTGGGAGAAAAGGGAGCTTTAGTCACAGGCAACAGACAACTGCAGGGAAAGAGCCAGTACATGGGCCAGTCCCTGGAGGCTGAGGATAAATGTTAATAGGCAGTGTCCGTGGGGACCTCACAATGGCCAGAAGCCCTAGTCCTCCGTCTACTCCTTCCCAGCTGAGCCCTGACATTCCCGTCTCTATTTCATTCTTCCTTTTGTAACAGGGGTCTTTAATTCCCAGACCAGAGCACTTAGGAAGCTTCTAATTCCAGCAGATGGGAGATAGGGAAGTAGGGGGTACTTGTTTTTTCCCCAGTACTGCACACGAGGCAAGTTGTGCCTGGGCACTCCAAGTTGGAACCCTGAACTCACTCTCCATGAAAATCTGCTACAGAAAAATGGCTGCATTCTTTAGCTTTCCTGTCTTACAAGCTACAAAGATTCTGTGGACTATCTAAAGGTACCTCTATTCTTAAAACAAAACAGAACAAAAAAACAACAACCAGAAGATGTATTTCTAGTGCCATACAATAGTCTTCACAAAATACTAGACCCTCTAAGAACTTTGAAACAGCAACAAAACAGGAACAAACAGTATCTAAGATGTCAACCCTGGAGCCCCAACTAATGGGCATATTCAAAACAAGGACAGACATTCATTCCCTTTTTGAAGATGTTAGGAGAAGACTCTATAAGTCAATTCTTTACAAATGGCATGCTCTGTGGACAACAAAACATTCCTACTTTTCAGTAACTCCATGCTTTTTATAACAAAGCATTAATACCTTCTACCCGCGTGGTCCACGGGTTTACAGAGGACTTCACTATACATTATACTGTACATTAGTTGGCCCTCATTGGGGTAAGTAAAGCAGGGAGAATTACCTCCATTGTACAGATGAAGAAATAAACAAAGATATTAAGGGACTAGTTCAAAGTTGACTGAACTAAGACTCCAACTTAGGTTTTCTGACTCCAACACAAAGAGGAAGTTCTGCAGAGGGGGTCGTCATAACAAGGTTCACGGCACTGTGGAATACTATGGTACTAAAATCAACACTTTCCTAACACCGATGTCATGTCACAAGAATATATTTAAGGCGATGGGGCTAGACCTGAAGTCATTCTGGCAGTGAGAGGCTATTGTCTCGACACCATTAGCAGTGTCCTGCTGATTAAACTTTAGACACTTAATTTTGAGTTAGCTGAAAATACTGCATATGTTTTATAATTTTTGTATTCATTAATACCTATCATAGACGTGCTCTACCAAAAACCAAAACAAAATCCCGATTTTGAGAAACATGTATTTTAATGTGTCTGTTTTAATTTATTTATTAACTTGATTTGATTTATTTTTAAGTAGGTTCCACACCCAACGTGGGGCTTGAACTCATGACCCTGAGATCAAGACTCGTATGCTCTATGCTCTACCGACTGAGCCAGCCAGGCGCCCCTGAAAACATGGTTTTATTCAGCAGATATCTGTAGCAACGCTTTATGAAAGGGCTCACCAAATGTCTTTCACTGTAATTTATGTACTTAAAATCATTCTACATATATATGTACTATATGTATATTCGATTTAAGCAAAGTATAGGCAATTTTATAAAATACAGTAGCCATTTAATATCACTGACTTAATAAATGGAAAAATTGGGCCACTAAGTTGTCCACCATCATACAGCTTTTCTTCAACAAAGAAGTCCAAAGCACGAGTCACCACTTTGGTGATTACAATGATGTGTCTGGCAAAATGACTACACCTCTTTCCTAAAGTGGTTATACATCTTACTGAGTCATATTGTAGTCATTAGCCAGAGTTAATTTTGAACAGATAGATGGGGAGATACTCATGTTGGGGCCTGCACGATTTGGAGTCTCTTCCATTATCTGCTTATTTTGCTGAAGAAACCCAAAGCCTGAAGAGTTGCTTAATGTTACCAAGACTTCCTAATACCATCTCTGAAGTAAGACCGCGCTCAGATGTCGTGTAAGGATTACACGAAAGGCAATCTTGTCTAGAGACCAGTGATGTCAAAACGAAATCCACGGGACACACAAATAACGCCCGCTCGAGTTCCCACCAGCAGCTCTCGACAGTTTATTGGTTTACACGTGATGCCTGTCCCAGCTCTAAATCCTCCTTCTTTCGTATTCGGTAACATCCCCAGGTGCCAGAGCAGCGAGGGAGTTATTTTTACCCTCAACAACTTTGTATTTTAACTGAAACTCTAATAACAACCATGAGGTCTGAATTCTACTTCAGTAATATTGCTATGAATTTGGAGTGATCTTCTCTTACAGGAGTTCACCGTTGCCAAAGAGTTTTCCAACCGGTATGCCGCAAATAGGTTAAGAGTGGACTCAGATGTCAATTCTCATCAGCCCTGGGGAAGGCTGGGTGGCCCTTGGGGTGGCTGCGTCCACTGACCCACGGGCCTCCTCAGATGTGACCATTTTCTCTATGCCACTACATGAGAAAGGTTGGGAAGCACCGGAACTCAAAAAGGCATGGTTCTCCGTAGATCACAAGGCCATTCTGGTAGACACAGATGCCGTCTTCCAAACTGATTCCCCCCAAGTGTCAAGTAAACTGAGCACTGAAGCAGTCAGGTTAATGGGCTTAACTACTCCCGCACTTGAGGAAACTGGGAAGTCCTGTCATTTTACAGCTTGAGGAGTTCCTCTGCAGGCACTTGATTTTGTCTCTCGAAAGGAAAAAAAGGTGCCAGAAGAGATCTGTGAGGAAAATAATAAAGCCGTCGGTGCTGCAGGTTGCGGGAAGATTTACCTGGCCTTACGGCTTTGCTACTGCTTCTTCCTCGACATTAAGACTAAGGCTTTTCATCCTCCTGATCTTGAAAAGCACATTCCCCTCAACTTCCATAAATCCGCAGAACCTGAAAAGAGCCCCAGTGTCACCGAGTAAAAGAGCCGGCTTTAGGAATCTCACTGGAAGGAGGGGTGTCTTCAAGCCTCTCACTGCTAAGCCGGACATTTCCTAACACTGGACAAATTGTACATCCAGCTCAGGGAGGGTGAACTGCAGTGGTCTTTTACCCTCCGAGCCAATTGTTAGCTTTTCACGGGAATCAGCAGGGAAGCACATGTGAAGCCTCTGTGGTGCCGGTGAGCGCCCCCGTGCCTTGTGTGACTCTGCATGTAGATGAAGCAGGCCGGGGGCTTTCTGAGCCGCGGCCGCTGAGTTCTCAGAGCAGCGCTTTTCTCCGGCGTGGCTCCCTGCTGGGACAGCCCTTTTCAGTCCTCTACCCCCCCTCGATCTCTTCTCCTGCACAACACAGGGAAACTTGATTGAAATAAAGACCTAGGGAACATGTTTTATTTTCTCCTGTTCAATCCATTTTAGAAAAGCTTTTAATTGGTTTTAAAAAGATGCTAAACAAAATGTGATGATGTTTTTCAGTCTTCATGAACTACAGATACCACTTTTTATACTTTCAAAGGGCTAATAAATCAATCATGAAATTAACTCTCCAGCTAAATTTAAAGCAAACCCACTGAATACCGGGTTCATTAAAAATCTATGCATTTACTTAGAAAAATTTAAAATTCAAAGAAAATTATCCTGGTAACTGAAATCTGACTTGAATTTTTAGTCCTACACTGAAAATCCAAGACCAAAGCAATCACAAAGGGGAAAAAAGAAGGCTTGTGAACCAGTTTTAATAAGCCAATTTACAACGAGGAGGGGTGTGGGGGGAGGGGAGGAGGAGAAAAGAGAATATCTTGATACATAACAACATAGTGCCCCTGAAGGGATTCTTTTATTTGAGCATGTGCACACATGCACACATAATTTTTCTACGTGAAAGCTGGAATCACAACAAATGCGATATTAAGAATTCTGTGGCTGATATGATTACTATATTGTATACACGTACAGTTCCTCTTTTTTAAAGAAAAATGCCTTCAACTTTTCTGTTTTGACAGTGATACAAATAACTAAGAGTTTTCTACCACCCTAGGTGGCTCTGCCACCCTCGGATTCATGAGCTTTTAATATTTAATTGAAAACACCTGGAAAACCTACATGGCTGATGGTCCGGTGGAGCGAAAGCTTCCACTGTAGAAAGACGAATCTTCTCGACACCGGATCACAGCCTGAAATTTTCCCCTGAATTCTCCTGAGAGAATATAAACTGACTTAAAAAGCAAGGTGGTGCAGAGACAGCATATTTTCATTTTGTCAAATGTATGCCAACTAGAAATACTGGACACAGTAACTTCTTCTGCCACTGGTTCACGTAAGCAGCAGGCCACCATCTATCAGGCCGGGTCAGAGTCACCCAATCCTGATTCAGGACGGGCTGGTATTCCTTAAAAGAGAATCCCTGCCATTTCCAATCACTAAGGCGACCAGATCTATCTTTGACTTCTTACATATTCCTATACCCTTCCTTTGCGGCCCTTAGATAAATTAGTTCTACATCCCTTTTGAATGATCCAATCCCTGTTTCTAAGACTTCTCCCAAGCCGGACCATGTACTTTGGATGCTCACTTCTTGCTTCTAGCTCCCCAATAACCCTCCTTTCATCAATTAGGTAGCTTCAGCAACCGCTTTTTTTAAGTGCCTCTTTTATTGAAATGTAAGTCACAGAACACACAAGTCGCTGAGATAAAGTGTACAATTCGATGGTTTTTAGGGTTTTTTGCGGATATGTGCAACCATCACCATGATCAATTTTAGAACATGTGAAACACGCCGAGAAACCCCATACCCGTTAGCAGTCACCTCTCATTCTCCCTATCCACCCCTCTCAGTCCTAGGCAACCATGAGTCTGTTTTCTGACTGTACAGATTTGCCAATCCTGGACATGTCATACAGATGGCGTCAAACAATATGTGGTTTTTTGTGACTGGCTTCTTTTGGTTAGCATGTTTTCAAGGGTCATCCATGTGACAGCACGTGTCAGGACGTCATTCCTTTTTATTGCTGAATGATACTCCGCTGTATCCATATACCATATAGCACATTTTATCTGTGAACATCTAGGTTGTGTCCGCTTTTTTGGCTATTATGGATAACGTTGCTATGAGCGTATCTACAAGCTTTCGTGTGGACATAATATTTTCATTTCTTTGGGGTGTATACCTAAATTGTTGCGTCGTAGGGTATCTCTCACCTTTTGAGGAACTAGACCCGAAGGCTGCACCATTTTTATACTCCTATCAGCAGTGTATAAGGGTTCCCATTTCTCCAAATGCACAGCAACACTTGTTACTATCTGACTTTCTGGCTGTAGCCATCCTGGTAGGTATGAAGTGGTATCTCACTAAGGCTCTGATTTTCATTTCCCTGATGGCTAAGGATGTGGAGTATCTTTTCATGTGCTTATTGGTCATTTGAAATTTATTTACTTTTGAATGTTTTCACTTTAATCATACCTCGACAAATATAAATTACAGTACAAAATAAAATACTTAAGCCCACCAAAATGAGGGGACATGCAAAAAATACCTTTAGAAGTAAGTTATCTAGGGGCACATGGGTAGCTCAGTCAGTTGAGCATCTGACTCTTTTTGGTTTTTTTTTTTTTTTGGTTCAGGTCATGACCTCACAGTTCGTGAGTTCAAATCCTGCATTGGACTCTGCACTGACAGTGTGGAGTCTGCTTGGGATTCTCTCTGTCCCTCCCTTGCTCTCTTTCTCTCTCTCAGAAAAAGTAAATAAACTTTAAGAAAAAGTTAAAAAGAAAATAAGTTATCTATGTTTTTTGTTGAATAAGTTATTCATGAAGTACATCTGTATAAACCTGTACCAGATGTTAAGATTTAAAAACATTAGATAATGTTCCTTTCCTCAAGAATTTTACAATTATTTTTATAAAATGGAAAGTTATTCCTAAGTCTTTAAAGGGTTGTCTTTTTTTTTTTTTAATATGTCCTATTTTATTTCTACTGGCATCTATTTTGGATTACAAATAATAATTTGTATTCTCAACTAAGGTATGTCTCTCTTTTTAAATGAATGTGTTTAACAGTGTAAAGGACAAGCGGTTTAAAAAATACCATTAAAAAATTATTCTTCCTTCTCCTAAAAACTGAATAAGATACACATTTAAATGCCTGGAGAGTCTTCCAATCTAGTAATTTTTAAATGCTATTTCATAAGAAAGGATTCTTTTTGTAGGTGATATACATGGTGATTCGGGGGTATATCCTTTGTCAGCAACTTTAGCTGTATCTATTTACATACTTATTGAAGGAATCAGAAAAGGGAAAAATGTACTCACTTCTCTAACTTTACTATGAGCTAAAACTGCAATTACTGGGAATGATAGTTTATGGAAAAATGATTACAAAATCCTTACAGTCCATGTACGCAGTAAATTTTCAAGGTTGTTGTACCTTCTGTTTCTTTTTTTTTTTTTTTTTAATTTTTTTTTTTTTTCCTCAACGTTTTTATTTATTTTTGGGACAGAGAGAGACAGAGCATGAACGGGGGAGGGGCAGAGAGAGAGGGAGACACAGAATTGGAAACAGGCTCCAGGCTCTGAGCCATCAGCCCAGAGCCTGACGTGGGGCTCGAACTCACGGACCGCGAGATCGTGACCTGGCTGAAGTCGGATGCTTAACCGACTGCGCCACCCAGGCGCCCCCCTTCTGTTTCTTTTAACTATTCTAGAAGTACAAAAAAAAAACAAAAAATCTTAGAAAATCAAGACAAGTCAATCACTTAGTTCTGACACACACACACACACACACACACACACACTTTTAACTGTTAAATTAAAAAGTAGATTCACCAACTTAACATTAAATATTTTCTATGTAACTTAGTTAGAATCTCTAACTTCAAATACCAGATTCCCATACAGACATTAAGATGTTTTTCAACTTACTGCTTAACCCCTTTGTATCTGCTTTTGTCTGGCATTTCTTCAAGGTCACAGTATATAAAATCAGTCGAGAATTTGGGTCTTGTGTCATAGCCAAACATGCTCTGGAAGCCTCTACATAATTAGCATATTTAACCAACCCTTGTAGATTAGTTTTAAATGTGTTAAGTTATCAAAATCACCAGTCTCCAATAGCAGCATCAGTAAAAATGCAACCACATGAACAAAGATCCTGGCTACAAACTCCCTACTCAAAAGTGCCACACGACACAAGAGAAACAATTCAAGCTTAACTGTAAAAATTTTTAAAAAGAAAAGAAGAAGAAAATCTGCCTACGGGAAATGAATTTTCCCAAATACAAATTCTTAGGAAAACCTAGGAAATGATAAATGAAACAAATGGAAACATGCATTTAATCCCTCCTACACGAATATCATAGTCTTTCAAGGGAGAGGGCGGCAGGGAGGAATGTGTAATATGGGAGGGGAATTTATAGAACAACAAGAACAGAACACCAATCGAAACTAGGATTTTGAGATCTTCAGAAAAGGACACTTCTCTGTTAAGAAAATCATTTACCTTCAAATCGAAGGCCAAACCAGAGGATTTTGCAAAAGCCCCTCAACAACAGAATTTTATATGTTTATGGTCGCTTGCTTATTTGCCAGCTCATTCGCACCATTATGTGCGGTTTACTGGAAAAACTCTGTGAAAGGTTCCTTGTATTATTTTTACCTGAGGAGGTGCCTTTTTCAGTAACACGAGAAGAGCCTGTAATACCAGATTAGAAAATCGAGGGCCAATGGGGACATAATCTGGAAGAGAAATATTGCTCTGTTTTAGGGATTCAATACGTATATGCACATATTCCAAACATTCAGATTTTTCTGCATCGAGAATAAACACAGCCCCAAGTGACTGTCAGGCAACTAATGATAATTAGAAAAAAAATATCTCCAATAACTTAAATGCTTAAAACATTATGTAAGAACTCTCACCCATACATTTCTTTAAAAAAGCTTCTAAATATCCATTTTGAGTTCAGGTAGACATTTTTTTTTTTTTTTAAATATTCAGAGACATTCTTTTTAAGGGAGAAGAAAAAAACCCAGATATATTTACTAAGCATTTCCAGAAAATGACCACAAACCACATTAGTATAGTAAGCTTGTAGCAACAAAACATACCAGAAAATGGGTAGTGGGGGACGGGGGGGGGGGGGGGGAAAAAAGACAAATAAAAAAGTAAGTAAGATAATTAAAAATGACTGAAATGATGATAGAGCCACTAAGACTGGTCCTCAGATGGGGAAGAACAGAGAACTTTCTACAACTTTCTGTTAAACTTCTACTAATCCTTCAAGATTCGGCATGAAGGCTACCTCGTCAGCTTTGTCTGTATTGTGCTTAGAACGACCTTCAGGCATTAGCCCTCTGAAGTCAAAAGTGATCTTTCCCCTTTCTGAATATCCAGAACATATGGCACATTCTACTTTGCATTCGTTTTTCCCAATATATGTTATAGCGACAGCATCTTATTTTTTGAGACCCTCCTAATTTTAGCCCAGTAGTAAGGGCTCAGCTTACTTGTCGAATAAATGAACAAACAAGTACAGATAATAACTATTCATACAAGTGAAAATATACTCAGAGGGCACACATTCCTGACATAGTAGTGTTGCTATGACCACACATCTCAATTGTGTTTAGATAAAGGAATTTACACAGAGCTATGAGTTTGTGCTTAAAAGCTTTTAAAGAAATAATCCTATAAACTGGGCCGAAATGTATCAAAAATAGCAGACCAAAACCCCAGGGTCACTAAATAAAACTACCAAATTAAGAAGACCTCAGATACACCTTTATATATAAAGGTATGTCTTTGCTTTATAACAAACATTGCCTTAAGAAACGAGAAAATAAATAACAGAGGGCTAAAGCAAGTCTGAAAATCATGAGGAAAATTTGGTAAGTACAGTTTCGCTGGAATCATTACTACACCATTTTGGATAGCTTCAGAAGGGACTACTCAGGTGTTGGGTAGTACCTTAAGAAGTTTATGAAGTCACCATGTGGGTTCCATTTCAGTACAGTTATCACAGCATCCTGAGTGACTATTATAATGCACTTATTCCAGATTTATCTAATTTTTGCAATGAAATAAAATGTAAGTAACAACACTTTTCTGGCATTTACTGGGGGATTACTACACCTTATGAACTGTGTGCAGGGACTGTCTTATTCATTTCTGTATCCTGTAGGAGTGCATTTAAGCAAAGGAGATGTTTACTCAATATTTTTAAGAATTACTATAGAACACTTTTAACTTTCAGGATGTTTTCAACATATTTATCTTATTTTTGTCTTCACGATTACTCCATGGGATGAGTGAGGAAGGAAACACTGTCTCTGTTTTATAAGAATAGACACTGAGGTACAAGGCACTCGCAGCTTATCCCCAAGTGTTATTTCACTCCATTCATATGTCCCTCCTCCTTACTTAGTTCTGTCAAAGTTCCTAAGTGGAAACTCTGGGGTACGGATGGGCAACTCAGAGGTACAAAACAGCAAATATATCACTCAATGGAAATTACTAACCACTTATTATGGGCAGGGAACTCTGTGGAAGAAACAAAATAATATGACGTATGGGCCCTTATGGGAAAGCAGTTGATAATGGAGTTATGGTCATAAGGCATATTTAACATGAAAACCATCACTGACTTCGCATATAAGAACACAGTTCTTTGTAAGACAAAGAAAAGTAATTTTATTGCTCTATAGTTTACAGATACCCATTATTTTTCTCTTATAACTTGTGAGACATTAGTGTAATGTGGCAAAGATAGTACAATGGCAAAAGTTATGTGACTCACCAAGCAGTCTCTCAATGTCATCTACAACCACACAACTAAGCTGGGATTTGTATGCATCATCAAAGATCTGGAAGAAAGCAAAACCATTTATTATCTCGCTGCTCTCCATAATTATGACAATATCCACAAAGATAAAATTTACTTAATTCTTGAGCAATGACTAAACAAAGCACAGTATAACACCAATATTTCAGACTCTACTACATTAGAATTTAACAGACAATAGGATTTTAAAACTAAGAGTTCCTGCCATTTAAAAATGAGGAAATTGAGGCCCAAAGCAGTTAAATGACTTGCTCAAGATGACACAACTGGATCACAGCTGAGCAAGAAGTAGGGTGATGCTATTTTCAGCCCCACAAGCTGGATGTGTCACACACAGGCATGCTGAGGAATGCTGGTCATTAATCAACTGGCAAATCTCATCAAATTATCACAATGGTCTCTCCTATGTCAGGAGCGTGACTTCAGTGTTGTGACTCAAGAGCTAGACGGAGCCACAAGGGATGCGTAGAATAAAACTAGATGTCATTTTATTATCTATAAGAGTTGTGGCCCTGGCTAAGCAAGAATAACACTGAAAGAATCCTGTTCACTCAAATCAGACCATGGTCTGATGGTTAAAATGTTTACAGAAGAGTTAAAGTTGGTTATAAAGGATCAGATAGATGTATCTTTAGAACCAGACAAAAGATAACAGTACATTGTCTTAAGGCAGTGAAAGAAACGCAAATTAAAGCAAGCAGTAAAGGAAATCGTTATATCCTCACAAGGATGTAGCAATTTCAAGCCAGACAGAAGATTTAATTTACGTATAAGTTGAATGTAAGTGCCCAAGGCCTTGAGACCAGGCTTTTCATAAATGTGGGCGTTCCTATTCTAGCGACTATAACTGGGTTCAGGGCATCTCACAGATGTCATCTGTAAGAAGGAATTCCTGCATCCCAGCCCGGTCTTTCTGGTTGATAAATAACCTCAATGCACCAAGATGGTAGCCACCCCTCCACTCATCTTGCTTGGGGTAGCATAATATTCCTTATTGGTTATCTTTTAACCATAGATAATTAAGTATTAGGTACAGAAATAAAGTAAATCAAAGCCTTCCATATTAATATTTTTCATATCAAATTTAAAGACAACTTGTGTATACCTGGTCTCTAAAGTAACAGTTAAGAAAATTTACCGTATGAAGATGAGATTAGCCTTGCTAGTTCAATTTAAAATACACAACTGGATAATTCATTTTTATAAACTTTTACATTGGAAGGTAAGAGATAACTTAAATAGCCTTTCATATAGTAAAGATAATCTAAGGCTCACCATACTTTTATTATTAGTTGTATTTTAACTTATCATTAAGTAAATATAATTACTTTGAAACTCAATGTTTTGTTAGACAAACAACTGAAGTACTTCAAAGAGAAAACAAAATACTTTAAATGGGTAAATATAATTTAAAATATTAAAAGAAATTTAATTAAGTTGTAAAAGTCCCCTTTAAAGGAATTGCTAAATTTCACTAGACTTACAAATAGAATAAGAGATGTAACTGAACTTTTTTTAAAGTTTGTTTTCAGGAAGCCTTGGTGGCTCAGTCAGGTAAGCGTCTGACTTCAACTCAGGTCATGATCTCATGGTTCGTGGGCTCAAGCCCCATGTCGGACTCTGTACTGAAAGCTCGGAGCCTGGAGCCTGCTTCAGATTCTGTGTCTCCCTCTCTCTCTCTGCCCCTCCCCCACTTGTGCTCTCTCTCTGTCTCTCAAAAATAAATAAACGTTAAAAAAAAAAGTTTGTTTTGTGTTGAAAAACTAGGTTTTAAATTACAAAATTTTAGTATGCTGACTTTTCATTTTTTTAAATTTAGCTTTGTTTGTTTGTTTATTTAATAGAGAGCGTGAGCAGGAGAGGGGCAAAGAGAGAGAGAGAGAGAGAGAGAGAGAGAGAGAGAGAGAGAGAGAAAATCCCAAGCAGGCTCTGTGCTGCCAGCGCAGAGCCCAATGCGGGGCTAGAACTCACAAACTGAGATCATGACCTGAGCCAAAATCAAGAGTTGGACACTCCAACTAGTAGACTAAGCCACCCAGGCACCCCGACTTTTCATTCTTTAAGCCTCAAATTAGCTCTACACGGTCCTTTTATGCTCAAAAGTCACCCTCAAAGATGTAAAACAAAAACCCTGGCAAAGTGGACAATCTAGATAGTAGGTTCCTCCCAACATGCTATCTGTTCTTTAAGGTAGGAACTGTCTTCCTCAGTATTAGGTTTGCAATGTCTGACACGTCACTGGTGCTTAATAAAGGTTTCCTGCTTGCGTGTGTGAAAGAACACCTCTGTTGCTTGCTTTCCTTTGCACTGTCCCCTTAACCCCTTGCTCACTCTCCCACACTGTGTTAAATCCCATTTTAAAATCCCATTTACTCTTGCCTCCTCAGCTATGTATCTCCCCGCTGGATTGTGAGGTGGATAAAAACTTTATTCGTGTTGTCTTTAGGATCTGGCACAGAATAGTATTTATACTTGCCCAGTGGATTTGGTGGTTCAAACGACACAAGTTCTAATTCCATCTTGCCATAAATCACTTGTCTCTGTTCCGTTTTGGTACAGCATTTTGTATATTGTACACATATTAAGGGTCCATTGTATTCTTCCTTGTATTATACTAGACTATAAGCCCTTTGAAGGCAAGTGGTGTCTTAATTATCTCTGTATCCTCACATTACTTAATATAATGCCTTACCAGAAAGTAATCAATAAATATTTTCTGTAAGAGTAAATTTGCATTTTAAATTCAAGCAGAAATATCAACAAGTAGTTGGAGATGTACGATTGAAGTCAGGGTATGGGGCTCACCTTCAGGGCAGTCAGTGATTGCTGAAACCACGAGAGGGGATGATATCTTCAAGGAGAAATGGTAGAGGTAAAAGAACAATGGGTCAAGTACCAAATCTTAGAGCATTGGTCTATTCATTCATTCAACAAATAATTTTGAATTCCTATTATGTGTCAAGCATTAATGAAGGCAATGGAGAGAGTAACGAAAAAGACATATACGATCCCACCTCCGCAAAAACTGGAGTGGGGGAGCAGGTCCACGTAACCATAATGGTGCTGTATAGCGAAAGAGCTGGGGTAGTCACTGGGGAGACCCACACACGAGCTGGCATGTGGTCGGGCTGTAGTTCTCTACCCCCTCTTACGTCAGGGATGGCTATGGGGCTTGTGTCGGTTAATGAAATGTGACTGGAAATATAGATCACTTTCCGAAAGGAGCTTTAAGAGCTACTGCACGATTCACCATGTTCCCTTTATCTGGCCTCGGCTATCATGCCATCACATGTGAGATGGAGCCTCTGTTACATGTTAGTTTGAGTCTCTGAGAAACTTCAATGAGCAGAGCTCCCCCTCTGAGCCATGATGGACATGCAGTGTGAATAAGAATTAAACCGTGTTATGTTAAGCCACTGAGATTTGAGGGTTGCTCAGTATTGCAGCATAACTTAGCCTATCCTAACTGACACCGAGGATTATGGAATCAACGATGGTGTCCTAAGTTTAGGAAGTGACATTTAAGCTGAGACCTGAAGGATACACAACCAGTGGAAAACGGAGAAGAAACTGTTCCGAGAGGAGCATACTGAATATTAGGAGGCTCAGAGTGAGAAAATTCAGAAGCACTGCAGGAACTGACATATAGCCAGTAAGAATTAAAATGAAGAGATGTTGGTGTGGTATGTGTGGGAAATGGTTGGTGAGAGTTGAAGCAGAAGAGGTGATGAAAGAGCCTGGACGTAAAGTGTCTTACATCTCGTATGAGTTGAAGTTTTACTGTAAGGAAATGAAAAGCCACTAAAGGATTTTAAATAATGGACTAACATGTCAGGTTTATGATTAAGAAACATTTTTCTGCCTGATGAAGGGGCGCCTGGGTGGCGCAGTCAGTTAAGCGTCCGACTTCAGCCAGGTCACGATCTCGCGGTCCGTGAGTTCGAGCCCCGCGTCGGGCTCTGGGCTGATGGCTCAGAGCCTGGAGCCTGTTTCCGATTCTGTGTCTCCCTCTCTCTCTGCCCCTACCCCGTTCATGCTCTGTCTCTCTCTGTCCCAAAAATAAACGTTGAAAAAAAAAAATTAAAAAAAAAAAAAGAAACATTTTTCTGCCTGATGTAGAGAAAACATCAGAAGGGAGTAATCATTGTTTAATACTGTAGAATTCCAGGTGAAAGATAATGGTGGTCTGGAAGCGGGAGGGGCTGTGTTCTATAAGTGGATGGACTCTAGAGATGTTTAGGAGGCAGAACTGAAAAGACTTGGTGATGAACGGGTGTGGTAATGAGGAGGAAACTAGAGTCAAGGGTTCTTTCTGGTTCGGCCACTAAAATAGAGAACAGAGGAGAAGGTCGTCTGGGGATGGGTCATGATGAGTACATGTAAAGAGCAGGGAAAGAGAAGCCCCTCACCTCTCCTTGCACCGCCCCTCAAAGGGAAGGAAAATAGGACATTTATTTCAGCCTCCTGATACATAATGATGGACCCTTTTAGGTTTGAGTTGGTGAATTCAAGATAGTAGAGAAGTTTAGAAGCAGTTCCTTAGTGGCTCTTTGCTATTTTTTTGAAGACCGGACCCAATATCGCAGCCAGTGTGGTATCCTATAAACTTTAGTGATTTCAAGGAGCCCCTGAAAATAATGCTTGCTCTTCAAATCACTGTTCAGAATTCCACAAAGGCTCTGATGCCATCATGGAACTCTGTCTGTCAGGCTGCAATATTGTG
Source organism: Herpailurus yagouaroundi (assembly GCF_014898765.1). Classification (NCBI taxonomy): domain Eukaryota; kingdom Metazoa; phylum Chordata; class Mammalia; order Carnivora; family Felidae; genus Herpailurus; species Herpailurus yagouaroundi. The sequence continues at coordinate 848,532 of NW_024412464.1, read as the reverse complement.
GGTTAGAGCCACAGGGCCCAGGGACATGGTGGACTGGCTATTTGCAGTACTAGCTTTTTCCTGAATCAGTCCGTCTCCCTTCTCAACAACAGTGGAGAGCTTACACTGCTACAGAAATCTTACTCGGGACATTGCTGGGGTCAAAACTGATGATAAATTGGTACGCTGTCCCACCAATTTACCTCAGATACTGTGTTCATGAAGCATTACAAATCCCTTCATAGTTGACTGCATGATTTACCTGTAAGATTTTAGAAGAAAAGTACCTACGGCAGTCATTTAATGTAGTTGGTTTTTTTGTTTTTTTTTTTACAGACAGCTCTTAATGTACTAATTACTATCATGAGGAGAGGAGCACTCACAGCTAACTCTCTTAACAACCTACTAACCATGACAAAGGCTGTGCGATTCCAGTTGTAACTTGACCAGTTTCAGTTGACAGGTCAACTGAAACTCCTTTAGGTAGCAACTCTGCTCTAATTTAAATACACACACCCCTTTCACTTCTTACACACGTAATTCTTTACTAGTGTAATGGAAGGTCACCACCCTTCCCCCAGATCCCTGTTTCTGGCCTAGTGTCCTCAGTCCCTTCCAGTCTAGGCTCCCTGGCCCAGGCCCCAGCACAATGTTCACTAAGAAGACACTCAGATTTGACTGACAAGTACATGCAATTAGCTGCCAGATGAAAATCTAAGTGAGATATTTACACAGTGAGTTGGGAAGTTCTACCACAACTTTAGGTAGATAAACCCAAAAAGGAGGAGTGGTACCAGAAAGAAAGATGCAGAAAAAAAAAAAAGAAAAATGTACAAACCGCCCCAGCTAGAGCACTACAACTGACGTGCCAAACTTACCATTGCTAAGGGCACACGGCAGATAGATACACAGTGCCGCTGCACAACAAATGGCGCCAAACAAAAGTCAGGCAGATGGGCTCAAGCTGGGCTAGTGGTCGTTCTCAAAGACTCCTTGTTTGCTTGTTTTCAAGATTTTTATTTTTAAGTAACCTCTACACCCAACGTGGGACTTGAACTTACAACCCTGAGATCAAGAGTCGCACGCATACTCTACCAACTGAGCCAGCCAGGAGCCCCTCCCAAAGTGTCTTTAAAAATTAATTTAAATTCAGATCCTCTCACTTAGTACGACAAAAGTACGTACGATGCTCAAGTTTCATCTTCGTGGAGAGGTTCTCAGTTGGGGATCAGATAAATAGTTATCATGCAAACCAGGACACCTGAAAGTAGGGAGCTGTTAATAATCATGCTGGAAGAACAGGTAAAAACCAGGATTGCTCAAAGCAAATTGGAATGTCTGGTCATCCTAGTTTTATCAGGAAGTTTCCTACAGGAAACTTCTCAGTATAAAATTATCAGCATATAATATCAGTAAATATCAGCAGGTAAAATTATCAGTATATATAGCGTTAGAGTCTGATAAGAAGCCTGGAAGAGAAGGCTAAAGAAAAAGAATTGGAAGGACTGAAGAAAAAGTGCATAAAGAGTAGCATTGGTCAACACACACATAATGACAGGTCTGTTCTAGAAGATGGACAGTTTCTCTAGAAAACAGAGAATCCCACAGTCTATTTCTACTCTTGAGTACCACATCTCTTGTATGCCAGGTAGGTAGCGGGTCATAAGAGACAAACTAAAGTACGAGGAGCCTGGGCTGAAGGCAAGAACATGCTGGAAGCACTATGCAAGCACGGAGGAAAAGAGGCGTGGGGCTCCTGCCACAAAGGGCTTGGGGCAGGTCTGATTATGGTCCTCAAGGACACTGCAAGTTCCCCAGGCACAGAGCCCACTCCTGGAATCTACAGACAAGCTGGGAGCCACCTGTGTGTAGGGGAGGGGCAGCAGCTGCAGCTTCTGGAGTCTACATGAATACACATGGGAACACGCCAGCATGAGCTCCACGTTAATCCCAGCCTTTCAGAATCACAAACCACAGCAAAGCATGTTCTAAGTGGATTCTATCCTCCATTTTCTATAACCTCATTAGTGCTCTGAGGCAAGTGAAGCCAAATTCTCTGGTTCTTCTGGGGCTGAAAGAGTTCATCTCGATTCTGAAGTGGTTGGCGTGAAGCACCTAGTTAGGAGGAATCTGATGACAGTAGGAATCTGATGACTTAGAAAATCCTTAATGTAGTAAATCTGTCAGCAATTAGTTGAAAGCATACCCTAATCATATTTGGTAGCATATAAAAACGTAAATGAGCAAATTCAAATCGGTGCTATCAGTAATAATCTCTAGTTTCTAAAAATAACCTGGGAGTAGACCAAGCAAACATTAGCTGTCTTCTAATGAAACTGCCTCAGGAAGTGGACCTAAACTTTTGGCAAAGCACTAAAGCTTCCTGGAATGACCTTAAAATCCCTCATTTGTTCTCCCTGCTTTTCAGGAAAAATTCTTACATTTTTCACATAACACAAACCACAGAGTGGGGTATTCTTAATAGTATAAAAAGTCACAAGGTCTGAAAGTTCCACTAAAGATCGGCACTATTCTCCTTTGTGTGCCAAAGAGATACGAACGCCCAAAGACAGAGTGTATTAAACAAAACAACGACATGCGCCCGCCCCCCCAGCCATACAGGGACCCGCAGTCACTTCCGGAGTGTCCACTTCTCTCATTTAATACGTGCACAAACTTCGGCAAATCAGCTACCTGATATATTAGGATGTTAACCAAAAACATCCAAATTCTGTTGCTTAGTAACTGCTGTCAAAAGATCCAATTTCCAGCTCTGCTCTTTGTATGGACTAAACCATGAAAAGAGGAGGATTAGGCACCATGATTCTGTTCTGTACAGACTACAATTTGCAGTGGGATTTACAGGAGGATATTCAGAGAAGATTATTTCCTTCTTGCAAAGCTAGTGGAAAGGAAAATTTCTCCCATTAATTTTCAGTCCTTTAAAAACAAGACCATATTATGTTATTAGTGGGTATAGTTTTATAAATCACTGATATTCCTACTTAATTTTGTTCAAACAATTTAGTCACACTGGGTTGTTCCATTTCATCTCTGTACTGATCGTGTACTCGGAAAGCATCAAGATTAGGTAATTAGTTAAAATCAAACTCTACTGTTTTGTTCTTTTGTTCATTTAATGGCACTAATAGAAATAGTAAAATAGATTTTTTAAAAAATATAGATGCAAAATGGATAAAGGAACAGAAATTTAAAAACAGAATGGAGTTGGGACGCAAACATAAACTAGGGAGAAGAAGGTCTGTAAATCCTTCAAATATCTTAATGGAACACGTGGTATCCCCACCCACCCCACCCCTGAATGTGGGGTAATGGCAGTGTTGAGAAAGGATTTCTCTCCACAGAGAAAGGATTTATTAAGCAAATTAAGAGAAGTACAAGGTAAATTTTTAATGAACTGAGAATAAACTATCATGTATTTTAGCACCCTCCATATGTGAACAAGAAGCAATAGCTTAATTACAATTAAATCTCTAAGATACTCATTAAAACAGGCCGAATGGCCTCCCTACTAACAAAAACTCTTACCTCTTGGTTTAAGCAATAAAATGGTACATAACGATATTCTATGAATTAGCTAGTCAGATCGTCTTTCTTTAGCAAAAATATGTTAAATTATATGAAATTATAGTTTTTAATTTCAACTATTACTGTTACAAAACATTTTAAAAAATCTTTCAACTTGAGTACTTACTCATTAAAATGTAGCTGAAGAAATTTTTTAAATGTTTATTTTTGAGAGAAGGAGAGTGTGCGCACGCCCGTGCACACACACATGCGCACGCATGGGTGGGGGAAGGGCTTAGAGACAGGGAGAGAAAGAATCCCAAGGAGGCTCCAGGTTGTCAGGGCAGAGCCTGATGTGGGGGCTCAAGTTCAGGAACTGAGACCATGACCTGAGCTGAAATCAAGAGTTGGATGCTTAACCGACTGAGCCACCCAAGTGCCCCTGAAGAAATAATTTTAAATACCAATCTTTTACCTCACAAATTGGCAAAAAAGAACAGAAAAAAAAAAAAAAAGCTTTATTATTATTTTTTAAAGATTTAATTTTTATTTAAAAAAAAATTTTTTTTTAACGTTTATTTATTTTGGGGACAGAGAGAGACAGAGCATGAACGGGCGAGGGGCAGAGAGAGAGGGAGACACAGAATCGGAAACAGGCTCCAGGCTCTGAGCCATCAGCCCAGAGCCCGACGCGGGGCTCAAACTCACGGACCGCGAGATCGTGACCTGGCTGAAGTCGGACGCTTAACCGACTGCGCCACCCAGGCGCCCCAAAGATTTAATTTTTAAATAATCTCTACATCCAACATGGGGCTCGAACTCACAACTCCGAGATCCAGAGTTGCATGCTCCACCAACGGAGCTAGGCAGGCACCCCAGGAAAAATATTTTAATAATATCAAGTGTAGGTGAGAGTCCAAGGAAACTGACATTCACATGATGGGGCTGCGAATGTAAACTGGTACAACTTTTTGAAGAAGTACACTTTATAAATCAGCAGTATTTTTACATAAGAGTTTTGATACCAATATTCATCAGAAATCTTCAAAATATCAATGTTTTTACCTCAGCATCCCAATTCGGAGAATTCAAGGAAGTAACCAGAAATGTATATACAGCAATAATGATAAGTAAAAATAACCACTACACTTTACTGAGCACATATTCTATCCCAAAGCACTGCACATACTTTACATAGATTACCATCTCACTTAATTCTGAATATTATCTTCATTTCATAGACGAGAAAACAGAGGCTTATAAGTTAAGTGACTGTAAGACCTGGTAAGTGTGGTGGAGCTGTGATTCTAAGGTAGATCTATTTGAAACCTAAGCCCAAGTTCCCAGCCAACAGAATATGATGCTACTCTAAGAAAAATCTAGTAAGAAAATGGGGACGGTGATTTCTCTAGTTTGATAGTTCTAAAGAATATTATTTTTAATTGTGAAAAAACCTGGAAACAAACTAAATGTCCAGCAAAAGGTGAATATTTCAATAAATATCATACAGGGGCGTCTGGGTGACAGTCGCTTGAACGTACAACTTCAGCTCAGGTCATGATCTTGTGGTTCCTGAGTTCGAGACCTGCATTGGGCTCGCTGTTGTCAGCACAGAGCCTGCTTCAGATCCCCTGTCTCCCTCTCTGTCCCTTCCCTGCTCATACTCTCTCGAAAATGAATAAAAACATTAAAAATAAATAAATGAACATTATACAGTTATTGACATAATACTGAGATACATTTTAATGACACGGAAAAAGGCTCGTAATAGATTAAATGAAAAAAGCAGGTTTCAAACAGTATGTCCAGGGGCACCTGGTGGCTCAGTCAGTTGAGTGTCTGACTCTTGATTTCATCTCAGGTCATGACTTCAGGGTTCATGGGACTGAGCTCCACCCTGGGCTCCGTGCTATTGGCATGGAGCCTGCTTGAGATTCTCTCTCTGCCCCTCCCCTGCTTGTGCTCTCTTTCTCTCAAATAATAAAATAAACTTAAAAAAAAAAAAAACAACCCAAAACCCAGTATGTCCAATGTGATCCCCCATACACAATGCATGTGTATGTGTGTCGAAGCATACAAGAAAGTTGAAAGATAAACATGGATTCTTTTTTCTTTTCTTCTGTGTTCTTTTCTGTATTTTTAAAATTATTTTTGTGATCAGGAAAAGCTACATCTTTGGGGAGGGGGGCAGAACTCAAAAAGAAAGAAATGTCCTCTCCACAATCAATAAAAAATTATAGATTATTTGTGCTCTGGGGGGGAAAAAAAAAACGAAGAAAGAAAACATCTTCTTCCCATCCTTACACTAAAAATGGAGGAAAGATTACAGCAGTGGGAGGTAGACCAGAAGCACTAAGGAATGGCATTTATATTTCATTTTCAAAAGCAGCCTGGAAGACTTAGCACCTTTAGACTGGTTTGAGCCCTCAGGCGTTTGTCAACCTATCATTAGGCAACAATGTGAAAACTATTTGCAGGGTAGGATTTTGCAATATTTCTGATATATTTCTAAGACTCCTAGGCTTCATTCTTTGTTCTGTACTTTAGTTACAGGGAATGACTTTTTTTTTCTTTTTTTCTTTTTTTTTTTTTTGTCAAGAAAAACCGAAAAGTCTAATAGGAATTTATAATACTGACGACATGGAAATAATTTTTGTAACTTTAAGGGTGCATGGATGATCCAGACAGTGAATCATGAATCGAAACAATTTTGAATAAGCTTGTATAGACACTTATTTTTATATTCCTTAGCCTTCTGCTCATCTAAAACTCTACCTTGAAAGGCTTTAACAATTTAAAGATTAAATCATAAGTTATTAAGTCATTAATTTAACCATTTAAGCCTCTAAGCCCAGCATCTATTACCTTCCCCCCTCAAGTCAATTTGCAAGAGATTAAAATAATAAAAATGATAATATCTCACACTTACAAAGCAGCTTTGATCTGTAGGAGCCTAAAGTGCTTTTTTAAAACTTTATAGAAAAACTAGGACCATCCACCCACATCTCAGAGTACATCTGAGGTTGAAGCTGGCAGCTGGTGAAAAGCAATGGAGTCATTTACCATCTGTACAGAAGACTACTATTTTTGAACAAGTATAAGGAATTAGAGGACTTAGGGAAATACAAACAGAATTAGCCGCTCAATTAAGTGGTACGTTCAATGGTCACAGGGTCCAAGGGCTATTATTTAAAGTTTCACCAGAGGAAGTTGTTTAAGGGTTCTCCTGAGAAGGAAAACACTAAAAAACAAAGAAAAGCAACCCCTACCTACATTAGGGAAGTTACTGGTTCTAGTGATTCCGTCTAGATTTTCCCCAGAAGGACAGGTACTACCGGTGTCACCTCAGACACAGAAAAAACTATGACATTTAGGTTCTTTTTGTGTCTTTTTGGGTTCTCTTTCACACCCAATTTCAAAGACCTTTATAAAGAATGTTGATCTGGGGTGGATTAAATGGGTGACGGGCATTAAGGAGGGCACTTTTCAGGATGAGCACTAGGTGTTCTTTGTAAGAGATGAATCACCAGGTTCTACTCCTGGAGCCAAGACTACTCTGTATGAACTAACTTGAAAATAAATTCATAAAAAAAAATAAATTAAAAAAAAAAACCTAGAATATTTATCTTGATGTTACAGTGTGTAGGAGAAGAATCCTGGTTCAAGCTCTGCCCCCTCCACCCATTTCAAGCACCTTACACCAACAATCTTCTGCCACCTGCACAAACGAGAAGCTGACTTCTCAATTTATATATATTTTAAAATATATTTTCCTCTTCTGTCTCTTCCCTTAAGAAACCCCTAAAGTCGTATCCTATATCTTTATAAAGTGGGAGCCTAGGAACAAGGTAAAAGAACTCCTGAGCTATCTTTACCAGGCTGCACTCCAATTCTCAAGGCTCTTTTCTCGGATTCTGATTTTCCCACATTTCATTAACTTAGAGTCAGTTCATATCTATAAAAGTTCAAGCATGAAAAATAGGATTTAAGTAGGAGAAATACTTCGACTACATATAAAAAATAACTTCTTCACTGTCGGGGAGTACACCAAATCAGAATATCGACGGGAACACTGGCTCCCAAGTGACAGCCATTAAGTCTTATCAGTGATTTTTGTGTTTTTAAAGAGCAGCCACTTGCTATCCCAGAGGCCTGACACGGCACTTGCTCAAATGTAAGAGATGGTCTTAGAGTCCTTTCAGCTCTGGGACTCTGTTCTATGTTGCTCTTCCTTTCACTGAGGGTTCAAAGTAGTCATATTAAGAAGGCGACAAGTGGCACTTGGAAAGAAAAAGAAAGATGAGGACCGCATCGAGTCGCCAAGCAGATTGTGATCATTACCTACTATATCACCATCCTTTTGTAGGGGACTTGAGAATAGCTTTCCAATGATCTACCTCTGTTCTTTCCCAAACCACACAACCTAACTGATCTCCAAAAGTTTGATTTTGTACATTGATCTAAAAAAAAAAAAAAATCCTAAATCCTAAATGAATTTGCTCCACTCTACTCAAATACTTTTAACCTGATCTTTCTTTCAATCAAGTCGGTACAAACTTAATAGTAATACGTATTAAACAAAACATAACTTAGAAGATAAAGGAATGCTAATAAAAATGCATTACAAAGTTAAATCTATCTAAACAGTCCCGTTTCCCCCCAAATTCTGCTGATAATTTAGTTCCACTTGAGAAGAACATAGTTGCTATGGCTTTTACATATATACAGGTACAAAGATAGACAGATATGTACATGTGTACACACATGTATCTAAGAGATAGGAGATTCAAATGAAAGCAAAAATCTTGATACCTTCTTCATGGCCTGACACTTGGCTGTCTCAGAAAAGCCAATCATCTTATCAGGAGAGCAGATCTTGATGAAGGGGAAGTTGGATTCCTCTGCAATCTTTGCAGCTAAAGCAGTCTTCCCACTATGAGGAGGGCCTGCATAAAGATATGAGCAAGTCAGGGGAAAAAAGCCAAACCAAGCAAAGGGGAATAAAACAAGTTTAAACTTTTATCCACAATGTACTGAGGTCTCAACTAGTTGCTCATTAACATTTCCTGACACAATTTCACAGCAGACATGTTTTCTCTTATTTATTAGCAACTAAACTTAATGAACTGATTAGCATTTCTCAAAGGTATGATGAAATACATTCCTTCTTTCTTTCTCATAGTCTTAATCTTTCAAACTTCTGGCTAAATATATAATATGCAAGGGTTTTGTTTCTTAAAAAAAAAAAAAAGAAGAATACCTTCAAACACATTATCTGTCCTATGTTATTAGTTCTACCAAATCACTTGTCTAATAAACAAATACGACCTTCTTAGGAGATAATATTGTGGGCAGGGGAAAACTGCCTTATTAGAAGCAAATACGACTTTAAAAGCTAAAATTTTAAAGATTTAGGCCTTCTCATAAAGGCAGCCAAAACTATAAGCTTAACTGTATTTAGACATCTTCTCCTCCTTCCCTTCTGTGAAATGGAAGATGTGTCCCTTTTCCACCCATAAACCAACCGATTCTTCCTTCCCATCTTCTCAAGAACCTGACATTACTGGGGCGCCTGGGTGGCGCAGTCGGTTAAGCGTCCGACTTCAGCCAGGTCACGATCTCGCGGTCCGTGAGTTCGAGCCCCGCGTCGGGCTCTGGGCCGATGGCTTGGAGCCTGGAGCCTGTTTCCGATTCTGTGTCTCCCTCTCTCTCTGCCCCTCCCCCATTCATGCTCTGTCTCTCTCTGTCCCAAAAATAAATAAAAACGTTGAAAAAAAAAAAGAACCTGACATTACTGACTGTATCCTCTTCCCCATATGTTCCATCTCTTCGTCTTCCCTGGTCTTTCCAATAGCATTTAAGCACATTTGAGCACAAAGCAAAAAAACTTTCTGGACTTCACACCCCTCAACACTAGTCTTGCTTCTCCCTTCAAAATGAAACTTCTCTAAACAATTATCTACACTGGCTGCCACTTTGCATTTTCCCTCCATTCTCAAACAAATGCTATGGTTTCCATTCCCATTACATGGAACAGGCTCCCATCTGGGTCATCAATGACCTCTATGTCACCAAATCCAACAGACACTTTATCTGTTGGCCTCTTGGGAATATTTGATACAATGGGAGAACTCTTCTCTTTTTACAAATACTTTTCTTGGCTTCTGTAACAGCACCTTCTCTTCTCCCCCTCTTACCTCCCTGGCTACTCTTGCTCAGTCTTTGTCAACTCTTCCTGCTTTACTTGCTTCTTAAATGTTGACAGATCTCAGAGATCAGTTCCAAGCCCCCTTTTCTTCTCAACCTACACCCTTTCTGTAAGTAACCTCACCCAACCACCATGGATTCAACAACAGTCTATACACAGACAACTCATAAATGTTATTGTCAGCCAGACCTCTCTTCTGAGCCCACATATCCAATGGGCTGCTCAACATTTCCAATTCAATTATTCTATAGGAACCTCAATCTCAACATGTCCAAAACTGAACTCAAAACCTTTCTTCTTAAAATCTGCTTCTCCACTAGTGTTCCCAGTCTTAGTACACAGCACCATTTACCAGGTTGTGTATACTAGAAACCTGGTGATCATGTTTGATACCTCTCCCCATATTCAATCTAGTTATTTAATATTTCTAAGCTTCAGCTTCCCCATCTACAAGATAGGGATAACAGAAGCATCTGCCTTCATAGGATTGAAGTGGGGTTTAAATAAGATAGTGTATGCAAAGTGCTAGTAGAGTGACTAACCAATAATAACAATTCAAAGAATGTTAGCTTAATTATGAGTAATAACAATGATTATTATAAATCCTCTTTCCTTCTACCTCCTAAATATTTCTCAAAATGGTCTGCTTATCTCCATCTCCACTACCAGGATGTTACTTCAAACCACAATCAACTTTCATCAAGGTGCATTAATGCGACTGCTTCTAACCATTGGTTTCCCCTGTATCTTTTTTGACTCTCCAATCCATCCTCTGTCATAAAGTGGTCACGACATTTTGAAAATACAAACCTTATCATGTCACTTTACTGCTGAAAACCCTACCAACTGCCCCTCAGACAGAGACTAAATCTTTAATATGGCCCACAAGGCTGTGCATGAACTGGCTCCTGTTTACTTCTTTGGTTTCATGCCTAGCCACTCTCCTTTTCTCTCTTTCTTTTTTTCTTCCTTCCTTCCTTCCTTTTTTTTTTTATATCTATTTTTGAGAGACAGAAAGACAGAGTATGAGTGGGGGAGGGGCAGAGAGACAGGGACACAGAAACTGCACAGAGGGAGCACAGAGCCTGACATGGAGCTCGAACCCACAAACCATGAAATCATGACCTGAGCCGAAGGTGGATGCCCAACCAACTGAGCCACCCAGGAGCCCTTCCTTTCCTGTTTCCATCTCCTTCCCATCCAGGGCTTTTTCACATGCTGGTCCCTCCACCTAGAATATCTTCCCCAATTACTTTGCTCAGCCAGTTTCTCATCCTTCAGGTCTTGGCTTAATGTGTTTCAGGGAGCTTTCACTCCCAGACCTCTGAAAGGAGTTAGATTCCTCTGTCATGTGGACTCACCAAACTTTTCTGTTGTTGTACTAATCATAACTGTAAACAAGTTAACTGGTGAACAGAATGTCCTTACCTTTTTGTCTACTTGGCAAACTCCTAACTAATCCTTCCAAGTCTAAATTAAACACCACCTTTAGCTTTCTTTGATCATCCTGCGCAAAATGACTTGCATTCACACACACCTTCACATATACACTGTAGTTAAGAATTTGTTTACATGGGGGCGCCTGGGTGGCTTCGTGGGTTAAGGGTCTGACTTTGGCTCAGGTCATGATCTCACAGTTCATGAGTTCAAGCCCCACATGCGGCTCTGTGCTGACAGCTCAGAGCCTGGAGTCTGCTTCAGATTCTGTGTCTCCTTCTCTCTCTGCCCTTCCCTGGCTTGTGCTCTGTCCCCCTCTCATCTCAAAAATAAACAAACATTAAAAGAAAAAAAATTAAAAAAAAAAAAAAAAGAATTTGTTTTCATGTTTTTTTTAATGACCAGACTGAACTCTGTGAATGTCTTTATATCCCCAGCAACTGGTTCAATACCTAAAACATTTTACTCAATGAATACTTATTTAATTGAATTAAGTATTATGTGGTATCATACAGTCTACTACATAATATTTAGTGAATATTTATTTAATCAAGTTGATTACTATGTGGTATCACACAGTCTATTAAGTAACAGAAGTTTCAATGCAATTCTACAAGAAACTAGTTACTATCATTTGTCAGTAACATGCCCCCTCCCCAACTTTAATTTGTGTACAATATTGGTACATAAACTGGATTGCTATTTTTAGATCATGAATAGGTTTTAAACTGAAAATAATTCATTTTTCTGGAATGTGCTAAATAAATAACTTTGTAAAAGTGCTTTTTTTTTTTTTTAAACTTTTAATGCCATCTCTTCATTCTTTCTCACCTTCCAAAAGGACGCTAACCAGGGGTGTACGATCACTATTTTTAGTCTGCTGAACCAGCAGCTCCCCATCTTCTAGAACTCGAGTAACTGGATCGCCCCATTTGATAATACCATTCATAATGTAACTTGCATAATCCTCTTGGTTTGTGCCAAATGCCTATGGAGGAAAATTATAATTTAAAGCATTTTGAGTGTCAGTATAAAAACTAAAATTCCCAAAAATATAAAAGATGAGTAATAATTCCTACATATTAAAAGTATTGAGCAATATCCCACATTAATGTAAAAAGCCTGAAAAGCAAATAAAAACAAACAAAAAACCATTATCTTATCATTTCTCATTTAAACTTTTACCCAACGGTGGTGGGGAGGAAGCTGTTTTGGGTGACTTAACAAAATAAAACAAAGATTCTAGGGTCAGATTCTACAAGAGCCCAAGCCCTTGTAACCCCTGAGAAAGGGCAGGTTCCAATGTGCTTGTTTCTATAAGGAGTACACTGCTTGTGTCCTTCTGTTAAGAACAAAGGGAGAAAGAGATTATGGACTTACAACTTAGAAACAGTTGGCTCAGCAGACAAAGATACTATCCTGACATTGACTGTCGGTGTCATGGATTAAAATGGGAAATGAAATGGCATTGAGGAGATCTTGTCCACATCAGCTTGGTGGTGGGGGACATAAGTTAAATGGCACCAAGGTAAGTTTATGTGTGTAAATATAAGATTTAGAATGAGGTAGCAATGAGCAACTATAATGAAAGACTAAAGTATCAGAAAAAGGAAATAAAAAGCAATCACTATATATAATAATTTTATGTGTGCTCGCTACATATCAGAGCTTAAATCACATCCCTCTGCATTTTCAACTTCTAGTTTTAAATTGTAACTCCCACCAAACCAGCTGCCAAGGGTAATCAGTAACTTTAGTACTTAGCGACTTAATGGAATTGTGTTTTTAAAAGGTTAACAAGTGAAGAAATGAGTAGGAAAACATAACTCAATGTAATCTAAAGGTCCCATATCTTGAGAACTTCAAATTTTAAAAATTTACCACATCCCTCAAAAAGTCAATTTTTCATTATCCAACATATGGAATGATTTTAACAGCTCTTTAGAACTTGCACCTCACAGAAAGTCATCCTCTGTAATACTGTCTCAACAACATACGGTGGTCTCATTACTCTGTTACTTTGCCACCAAATCATTTTGCAGACCACACTTTTGTCCTTGAATGCACTAGTCCTTTGATTCCTGTACACAGAAGAGAGTTATCATTCCCTGTTTTGGATATGAGAAACTCGATGGCCCTGTAAAAAGTTATAAAGGAGGAGTCTAGTAAGCACTTGTTGAATGGCTATTGAAGGAAATATACAGATTGGCTGGCTTTTTGTCTTTAATTATTCCAAGTATATGCTGTAAGCTTCATAGCAGCAGCTTTAAGATACCTGAACCTGGAAACAGTGACCCTCCAGGCTAACCATATATATGAGTCTTCCTTACTCATTCTGTCATTATATTTTCTGTTTTATCCCCTGGACCCTTGGAACAAATAAAAGGAAGTTATTAATTACTTAACTAAGCAAGTTATCTCAGCTTCTCCTTCCTGGTAGCCAAATTATTTGTCATTAAAAAAACCTTGGAATAGATCAGTTAGGCTGGGCTCTAATATTTTTGGTAACTATTACGAATGATAACAGCAAAAGATGAAATCATTTCCAATGCTCAGTAAGTTAAAGTAATTATTTTATATTTAAAAGTCACAACAGTCATAAAAAAGTAGACAGGGCTAAAACAAATTGATTTTAGTCTTTAAAGGAGATACTTGCAACATATAATTATTAAGAATTATAAAGAACTTGAACAGACCAAATAAAGAATAAATAATACAACAGAAAAACAGGCAAAAGACATGAATAGCATTTCACAGAAGACACTCATATAGCCAATAAACATACGCAGACATACTTAAATTCATAGGTGATCAGTGAACTGCAAATCAAGGCCAAAATGAGAGCTCATTTTACATTCGACTGAATGGCAAAAATGAAGTCCGAGAGTACCAAGTGTTATAAGATGGTGATCTCCCTATCATGAGGAATAATTTCAATTTAAGTACTAATTACTCAGCCATCAGCATTAATGTGCAAATATTTCTCCTACTGGACATTTCCAATCCTGAGATTTCCTGATTTTTAAAAGTACATACCATATAACCTTACAGAATACTGTGTAACATGGCGATTGTGGGTTTGTTTTTTTTTAGTTTATCCATCACTCAATATCCATACTCACTGGTTTGATATCATTCTCCAAAGAAGCAAGAAAGTCTCCTCTCGTCACCTGCAGGCTCTCTGCTTTCTCCATGTCCACCTCTACTTTAGTGCTGGCCTAATCAGGAATGAAAACAAAAATGTAAGGCCTTCCAAGATTTAAGACGATTTTCAGTCTAAGAATGTAATACCTGGGGACTTTTTTAAAAAGCATATTTTCACAGACAAAAGACATCTCTCTCAAATTCACAAACATACATAACTTTTGCCCGAACAATTCCCCTTCTAGGGATTTATCCCAGGAGTATATCCACAAATGTATGCAAAGTTACATATATCAGGATATCTGTTAGAGTAATTTGTAATAGCAGAAGAGTAGAAACAAATTAAGTGTCTACCAGAGGGTACCAGTTACGTACATTAGGACACATTTGGACCAAAGAACGCTGGAGAGTTGTTTTTTTTTTTCCCCTTCAAAATAAGGCACAGGGAGGAGAAAATACATACAAAGGGTCTCTAAGAACAGTGGTTCTCATCCTTGGCTACATACGGAATAACCTCTAGAGCCTTTAAAGATACACAGAAGCCCAGCCCAACTCCCTTCAGGATTTTGATCTGACAGGTTCAACAGAGGGTCCATGCATTTATAGTTTTAAAAAGTACCACGGGTGATTCTAATGCTCAGCTAGGTTTGTGAACCATTATTCTAGAAGACCAAGGTCCTACAATTTTGATTTGTACTCATACTTTGTGCCAGCTCCAAATATTCTGCTTACTGCACCTGGAGCTAGCACTTAGAACAGACATCTGGAGAAGCATCAAGGCCTTTATCAGCACTTGGAGCTGCCTGGACCTGATGAGTGATTGAGACACTAGCACATTTTTTAACGCGACTGGGCTCACTCCCAATAGCACGAGGCAAGTGAGTCTAATTTGTAAATGGCACTGCTTTTTTTAAAAAAGGTATCTTCAAAAACATCTGACTATAAAACAAAAGTAAATTAAGCAAAATTAACCTTCCATTGATTATTATAAAACACGAGTCATGTTCCTTTAGGAACAGATTGTTGAGACAAATGAAATGACAAACATTTTGTAAAAAGTCAGACTTACGGGATAAAAGGAACTATGTCAGAAACTGGATCAAGACAGCAAAACAGAATACATTTATTTATCTCCCTTCCTGCCCCAAATCCCATGAAATGACAGAAAGTGAAAGAGAAAGGTTAAAAAGCATAGAAGACATATCCAAAAATTTAACAGAGAGGAGTCTCAGAAGGAGAGAAGAGAAAGGATGATAGAGAAACGAACAATAAGAGACAGGAGAAAAAATGTTCTCTGCACCCGAAGGAGTGTCTTTGCAGTTTGAAAGATTCAATGAGTGCTCATTAGATAAATGAAAAAACCCCACATCTGTCTAGACACACTGCTATAAACTATCAGAACACCAAAGGTGAAGAGAAGTCCTAGACAACTTTTTGGTGACAAAAACAGGTTACCTGTAAAGAAACCAGAGTAAAACTGGCATATCTCTCACTAGCAACACTAGAAACAAGAAGAGAACACATATCCAGCTGTCTCCCCTAAAGAATGATTCTCACATATACTTAGGGAGGCATAGGCAAGCATTTTCACAATAGTTATTATGCACTGTTCTGGACACTAGAGACATAACAATTCAAAACGGGGTTCCTGCCCTCATGGATCTTACATTTTAGATTGTTGTAATATTCTAGAATACTGTGCATTTGTCCAAAATAATGAAGACTTGTGCATACTGATGGAAAGTTACCCAATATATATTGCCAAGTGAAAAATATAAACTGCAGAATAATTCCATTAAAATCTTTTTTAAAAAGCACACATATGTATGACTGTAAATGTAGAGAAAAGATTATAAAGATACATCCCAAATGTTGGCTACCTCTGGAGAGGGAAAGACAAGGGGTATTGGAGACAGACTTTCTCACTTTTCCCTATATAATCTGGCATCTGGAATCTCCTACAAAAAAATTTATTCATACATTTATGTATGTATGTATGTATGTAGGTATGTATGTATTTTGAGAGAGAGAGAGAGAGAAAGCATGAATGGGGAGGGGTAGAGAGAGGGAGAGAGAAAGAAAGCATGAGTAGGGGAGGGGTAGAGAGAGGGAGAGAGAGAGAATCCCAAGCAGGCTCCACACTGTCAGCAAGGAGCTTGATGCAGGGCTTGAACCTATGAACCATGAGATCATGGCCTGAGCTGAAGTAAGATGCTTAATCACCTGAGCCACCCAGGCGCCATTTCTAAGTTACTTCACATTTCTAAGTTAAAGAAAGGAAATGGTGTTACAGGAAACAGCACCTCTATGAAAAAAATTATAATGCTCAGTTCACAATATAGACATCTCTATAGTGCTTTATAGGTTATAAAGTATGTTTGCATATATTTTCTCATTTCATCATACCCATTATCTCATTTTATCCTACACAAGCCCGTATGTTTTCTTACATTAAAGGTAGGATAATTTAACTAAGGGATATAAGGTTTCCTTCCCAGGTAATCTTACATAAAGGTCTTAAACTCTGATTAAAACTTTTTGACACATTTTAAAGGATTTGACAAGGTGTAAACTCTCAGGTGGAAGTGAAGGAGCTCTGACAGAATCACATTAAAACCCCAGTGAATGGGGCGCCTGGGTGGCGCAGTCGGTTAAGCGTCCGACTTCAGCCAGGTCACGATCTCGCGGTCCGTGGGTTCGAGCCCCGCGTCGGGCTCTGGGCTGATGGCTCAGAGCCTGGAGCCTGTTTCCGATTCTGTGTCTCCCTCTCTCTCTGCCCCTCCCCCGTTCATGCTGTGTCTCTCTCTGTCCCCAAAATAAATAAACGTTGAAAAAAAAAAAAAAAAAAAAAAAAACAGTGAAGCCACCAGCCTCATTCCAAATGTCCCCGCTCTATATAGCCCTGAACTTTTATTATGATGTTTTATGTGCTGATTTCCTCTGCTAGTGAAACTAAATTCAAATGATAGAAACATGTAACAATATGAAGGGAAAATCTTACCTTTCCACATTTGCCAAAAAAGTATGACAGATTTCAGGACTGAAACTGTGTGAAACTTGTCTTTTTGCCATTAAGAAAGGGCTCACTCAATGAATTAAAAGTCAATTAGATGGCTAGGGGATTTATTTTAGAACAAATTTTTGTTAGGCACTACAGGAATTTTAGAAGTTACCTAATTGTAAACAATCAATATTCTAAATTATTCCTACCTCTTCATTAAAATAAGTTTTCTAAGGACTTCTCTTAGCTAACTTTTACTATTTTGTCAAAATTGGTAAAATCTAATTTTAAAATATTCTACAATTCTGAGATGAACATAAGGGAAGGGAAGCAAAAATAATATAAAAACAGGGAGGGGGACAAAACATAAGAGACTCTTAAATATGGAGAACAAACTGAGGGTTACTGGAAGGGGTTGTGGGAAGGGGGATGGGCTAAATGGGTTAAGGGGCATTAAGGAATCTACTCCTGAAATCATTGGTGCACTATAAGCTAACTAACTTGGATGTAAATTAAAAAAATAAAATAAATTAAAATATTCTACAATTCTGAATGTTTACTCATTCAGAAAACCTTTTCTCATTTGTGTGAATTACTGTGATTTTTTTCCCTACATTTTATTTATAACAGCTAATCAATATAGAAGAGGCAACATCTTTCAACTTATACCTGCAGAAACTAATAAGCTTGTATTTCAACACAAGCAAATTATCAAGTGGTCACCCTTAAATTTCATAACCTTTTAAATCTGACCTTTCAAAGTTCTTATCATTCCTCTCAAATTAAGGGCAGAATGACCTTAATCAATCAAAATTCTACAGAAAATAAGAAATAATGCTATTGAAATTGTGTAAGCATAAATCAGAGCTTTGATTCAGGTGGAAAGTGTCTGTGTGTTTTGTGTGCGTGCATGTCCTCAATTTACTTCCTTACAACCGATTAGAGCAGAAGAAATTTGGGTTATGAGTCTTTTCTACCTGAAGCAGAAATTCCTTTCAAGAGAAAAACAACCAAATGTCATACGAATTTCAGTTGACCACAAACATGGGTTCAAGTACAAATGACATGCACATCAGGTGTTTATGACTGGATTTTCCACTTGATTCAGAAAACTTGAAGAAAACAGTCTAACAGGGAAGACTCATTTAGTTGAGTCCACCTGAGTTTATTTAAGCCTAAATCTTTTGAAAAGGAAACAAAATAAAACCAATACTGGCTTTTTATAATGCAGAAACAGGACATTAGAACAAACAGTTGAATGCATGTTTTAAAGTTCTGTCTCAATTTTAGATCAAAAGCTTCAAATTAAACACTTATTAATCAATCATTGCTAGCAAAGCTATAAACATCTACAGCAATGGAAATACTACAACTGGACGCCTTTTGTTCAGCTGAGGAGTCTTGTTGTGAAAACAGTGTTTTGATGACAGATTTTTTTAAATGCAGAAAAGGCAATAATAGATGTTCACGTTATTTCTTTCTGGGGACTAAGGGTTAGTGGCCTATAAGTCTCTTCCCTGAAGTCCCTTGTATTAGATATTTCAGAAACACTGTAAAAAATTAAAAGCTGTTTGATACAAAAGACACTGATCACAAGTCAGTATGCATTACCTTAAGTCTGAAAGTAAAAACATGGGAAACATGAAGGAAAGAAAATCAACTACTTGCACTACTTCTTACTTGCAAATCTGAAGGATAACATACTCTGTACAGTGGTAACTAACACTTACAGTGAAAAAAACTATAACTGCAAACAGTCAACAAACTCAGACACTGTAAAGGATATTTATGGTATGCTCTCAAACCAGCCAATAATAACGAAATTGGAAATAATTAACATTTATCTAGTCTGTAAGGCATTTCCATATACAGTATCTGATTTCATTTTCACAAAAACCTGATGAGGTAGTTATTTCCCCTTGACAGAAATAAAGTATAAGAATTATAATGCAGAGCCACACCTACTGACTACAAAATCTGTGATCTTTCCAACATTCCTCATTGCCTCGTGTGTAGATAAACCCAATACATGCTTGAAGAATGTGTGTTTCTTTGTGAGACAATGGCTTAGAATGACATTTTGGATTAGGACGATTGTGGTAAAAATTACAAGGATTAAGAAAATAATCTGGTGGCCAGTGCATATACGAAAACTCTGATAATACACGAGCCACTGTGGGTTAAACCAAGATGCACTGATGTGTTCTGAGAGATCAGTATGGTGGGGAACAATTTTCATATCATTCACACAATTTTTCTTGAAGTCCCCATCACTTCTAAGACATTTCTTAAAGCAAGGAGGAAGGATGAAGGAATGATGGATGGATGGATGGATAGATGGATGGATGGATCCATTCTATGAAGGACCCAGTACTATATTTCCACACTATCCTGACCTTTGGCATCCCTGAGCTAGAACAAAGTCACTTCTATTATGTAGGGAAATTACGACTTATAGGTAGAGCTTAATTCAGAATACATACATGAGTTTACCAGAAATATTTACCAAACACCTGCTCTGTTGTCAGTATTTAGACCTATTTAGGGCACTGGGGGGGATTCAGACATGAATAAGATATGGACTTAAAGTCTAGAACAGGGGTTGACAAACTTTTTCCGTAGAAAATGAGACAGTAACTATTTTAGGCTTTGTGGGCAATGCAGTCCTTATTGCAAATACTCAACTCTACCATTGTAGCATGAAGGCAGCCATAGATAACACATAAATAAATGGGTGTGTTCCCAGAAGACATTATATATAAAAATGGGTGGTTAACTGGATATGGCCCACGGGCCATAGTTTGCTGATCCTCAGGTTAGAATGAGTGATAGGATGTTGCCAACTCCACTCTCCTCAATACTCCACTCGACACAGCTGTCAGAGTGAGCTTCTGTTTTAGCACTATGTCACTGCTATTCTTAAAACTCTTCAATGGCTTAGCACTACTCACAGGAAAAAAGTCCATACTTCTTAGCACAGTATAAAAGGCTCTTTGTGCTCCACTCCCTGCTTTAGTCTCCTGACTTGTTCCTCACACGTCTCTCTCTACCTCCCCTCCGCTACCTTTTATGCTGAAGCGATACTGAATTACCCTAAGACACCATGCTATTTCGTGTCTCTGTTCCTTTGCCCTCTACCTAAAATGTCCTATACCACCAAGAAACACATCCGCCCAGAAATTCCTCTGTGAAGCATCCTCTCACCCCACAAGTTGACCAGCTCTGACACGCTTTCACTTCCTTAACTCTCCTGTACTTTCTGTTCCTGAATGGGGAGATTAAACTGTGAGCTGCTCAGGGGCAGGCGGTTGGTTTACTTCTTTCAGGTGTAGCATTAACTGCTAGCACAGCGTCTGGCAGAGGGTAGGCGCCGAATTAATCTACGGTGAACCAAAGTCAACTGAAGGTACCACAAAGCGATACATTACTACTTCAAGAAGGAAGACAATACAGACTTCTTGAAGGAGAACAATCAGAAAAGGTTTGAAGCAAGTGGTGGCATGTGAACTAGGTATTAAAAAGGTAAGTAAACGCAGACTGTAAAGACTTCTGCAAAAGCAAAAAAGTGAAAAAATAAATTAATGTCTGATGACCAATGAGTAGTATTTCAGTTTGGCTGAAGTATGGAGAAGAACTGGGAACACATTTGGAAAGGTTAGTTCAGGGTCAGATCTAGAGGACTTTAAAGATCTGGCTAAGAAGTCTGTACTTTGTGCTGAAAGCTTCTGTAGGGCACAACAGTATGAGACAGGAAGACTAATCCAACAGAAGGTGGGTAGAAACTGAAAGACACCTGCCAAGACAGAAGTGACATTTGCCAAACGACTTGATGTAGGACACGCTGGAGTGACAGGAATTAAAGAGAATCCTGAAGTTTAAAGCCTGGGAAATTGGGATAAACAGGAAAATATGAACAAGAAGGAAAGTAGCTTAAAAAAAAAAAGACAGTGAATTTGGTTTTGGAATATTAAATTTGAGACCTGATAAAACACCCAGGTAGAGATATTTAGTATAAATCTGAAAGTGGGAGAAAGAAACTTTCAAGAGATGAGACATCAACCTGGGAGTCATCCATCCATCTAAAGAGGAGAAGGAATGATAAAGATTCGAAAGCATTTTATCAACATAAAAGTACCCTCATATGTATTTCTATCATAATATCAATAACATTATTATACTAATTTGCAAACAGGTCCATCTGCTTGACTCTAAATTCCTTGAGAGGCGAGGTCACAGAGCTCGTGGCTCCATGAGAGACATGGCCAAACATCTGATGATGTGTCACCAGCTTAATAGTCAGAAAATAGCAGGTGTTCGGTGTGTGTGCTGAATGAAGCAGCCCCCATAATTCTAGCATTGTAGAGAACACAATTTCCTATGACACGTTACGATAGCACAAACATTAAAAATAAAATCCTTCGAAATCTTCATCTTCACATGTCTGTATCGGATGGCGTCAATCGAAGGCAAATGTGTCAGTGGTTACCATGGGGCAGATGCCACCATTACATTTCTTCCTGCTACTCTGAAGATCTGGCAACCGACTATTCCTATTTTTACCATGTCTCTTCTCTATCAAAAGTCAGCATTACCACAGCCCTTGGCACATGTGAAAGGAAAGAATAGCGACACAGTATTTATAGAGCTGCAGGCTCCTAATTTGTTAGTGATCTTACTGACCTTTTTTTTTTTTTAATGTTGATTTATTTATTTGGAGAAAGAGAGAGTGCACGTGAGTGGGAGAGGGGCAGAGAGAGAAGGAGAGTCAGAATCCCAAGCAGGCTCCACGCTGCCAGCGCAGAGCCCGACGCAGGGCTTGATCCCATGAGCCCGTGAGATCATGACCTGTGTCAAAATCAAGAGTCGGGTGCTCCACCGACTGAGCCCCCCAGTCGCCCTGATTTTACTGACCTTTATGTGTCGGTTCATAGCAGTGGACTGTGCCGCCCGCACCAGACCCTCCAGTTCAGCACCGCTGAAATTCTTGGTCTCTACAGCCAGTTCTTTAATGTCTACATCAGCAGAGAGTAACTGATGCCCTCTCATCCTTGCTGTGTGGATGTGAAGGATCTGTAGTCGACCCTTCTCATCTGGTAAGCCTGATAAAATTGAAAATAAAATAGAAATTATTATAATCCTAATGCTTTTCTGATAGGTACTTAAGCAGGTAAACCTGTGCTCCTCACGACATACAACTTTTCTATCTAGTGTTAAGTTACATGACTTTGCTCTTACTAATGAACTCTAAACATACACCCTTCTCCCGATCGGTGACAGACCTGCTTACCTATCTCCATTTTAACTTCCAGTCTTCCAGGTCGAAGGAGAGCCTCATCTATCAGATCTGGTCTGTTGGTCATTCCTGAGCACAAATTTTAAAACAAAACAACAAAGTTCAAAAATAAGATAAAATGTCCCTTCAGTATATGTAAGAATAATGATTTCTCAAACAAGCTAAGACATTTTATAAACATCAAATAGAAAGTCAATTATTCTCAAATAAAAATATGATTTGTTCTTGATCTGTTCTAATGAAAATACCTGAAGACTCTGCTTTAGTATTTCACTCCACTGCCAATGAAATATAAATGTAATGAAAACTTCAAATATTTAAAAAGAGAATGTAAGGTTCAGAGAGGATAAGTAGCCTATCAAAGTGAGAGAGGGGCAATGTATGTGAATGTAATCTGTCCAACCTCAACGTCCCTCTCCTTTTCCGTAGGCCAATGGTTTTCAACCTTCCTAAGCAGCAGAAGTTTTGTTTTGTTTTGTTTCTAAAGTCACCTTAAGAAGAATCTCAGTACAGGGGCATCTGGGTGGCTCAGGTGGTTAAGCGTCTGACTTCAGCTCAGGTCGTGATCTCACGGTTCGTGAGTTCGAGCCCCACATTTGGGCTCTGTGCTGACAGCTCGGGGCCTGGAGCCTGCTTCGGATTCTGTGCCTCCCTCTGTCTCTACCCCTCCCCAGATCATGCTCGGTCTGTCTCCCTCTCTCAAAAATAAATAAAAACATTTCAAAAAAAGAAGCAAGAAAGAAAGAAGGAAGAAGGAAGGAAGGAGGAGGAGGAGAAGGAGAAGAAGAAGGAGAAGAAGAATCTGAGTACATGAAGCAATTAAAAGAAGTTACCACTGGGATACATGATCTGAAGCTCACTCACAGACCCTGAGGCACCTCTGGGGCCCCTGGAGGCCTACAGGATGCAATTTGAAAACCACTGCATTACACTCTGCTGTCTTTTTCATCTTTGAGCTGTAAGCATACACCCATGAGTCACTAAAACCCATCTTTTATTTGTCCTATTAAGGCTAGACATTAAAACAGTCAAATTCTTCAATATCACTTGATTCTAATTTGGAAACATGGGCAGTACAGTGTAATTACAACCTGCTCAGATCTTAATTCAGAACCTATTTATCTCACGTTTTTGAAATCACAGAACTTTTGTTTTTTTAAAGCAAACATACCAATGACTAAGATGTTGTTCAGCTGCTCTACCCCATCAATTTTGGACAGCAACTGGTTGACGACAGTGTCATGAACTCCTGTGCTACCAGCCATGCTCCCTCTCTGCTTGCAGATGGCATCAATTTCATCAAAGATGATTATGTGCAAGCCACTGTTAGCACCAAGCTAGAAAGGGAAGAAATTATATTAAAGGTCATAACTTGAATATATTATTAAACAAACTAATTTAAAAAAAGCAAAACAAAGCTTCCACGGATTGATTTTGCTGCATTTTGACTAACAAATACAGAAAGTATAATCAATCATGGCTGCTGTGCTCTCAAAGGCATTCCAGAACCTCATATTTAATAGCCATAAAACAAAAATACACATTATTTACTGATGAATGTGAACAGCCCACCAAATAACAACCTGTTCAATGACACACATTTCTTCTCTCACTATTTGAAAGAAGAATTCATAATTATCAGATCCATGTCTTAAGTCAGTGAAGGGCAACTCCCTCCCATCTTCCCTGAGTTTTGGTGAGGGAACTATCCCAGCTGCAGCAGGTTTAATGTTTGTGTGTCACACTATACGGCTGTGAACAGTAACTCCACTCGGAGGCCACCTGGAAAGGGGGCAGATGAGGGAAGGAAGTGAGCACGATTCACATTCTGTTACATCACACGAAAACAGATTACTTCTTCCTAACAGTAAAGTGAGAACAGAGACACAGTTTATAGAAGGAATAGTCAAGGGGTGCTGTTTCTTCTGCATAGTGATTTCTGTTTGAGTTTATTGAATATAGAGTCATTATTACAAGAAAATAATTTTATGTACTGTGAACCTTTAATAGATGCAAATACTTCCAAATGCTAATAATTCACTAGGTTAAGTTAACATGGACCTTCTAACAATTTATAGTCAAGTATTTAAGTCTCCCATTAGGAACCAAAGAAGGAAGTATACTCTATACATTTTCTTTTCTTTTTTTTTTTTTTTTAATTTTTTTTCAACGTTTATTTATTTTTGGGACAGAGAGAGACAGAGCATGAACGGGGGAGGGGCAGAGAGAGAGGGAGACACAGAATCGGAAACAGGCTCCAGGCTCCGAGCCATCAGCCCAGAGCCTGACGCGGGGCTCGACCTCATGGACCGCGAGATCGTGACCTGGCTGAAGTCGGACGCTTAACCAACTGCGCCACCCAGGCGCCCCTTCTTTACTTTTTTTTTTAAACAACAAAAACAACAAAAATAACCCATCAGAGATTAACAGAATATGTGAAAACTTGACTTACAT
This sequence comes from Herpailurus yagouaroundi, assembly GCF_014898765.1. Classification (NCBI taxonomy): domain Eukaryota; kingdom Metazoa; phylum Chordata; class Mammalia; order Carnivora; family Felidae; genus Herpailurus; species Herpailurus yagouaroundi. The sequence continues at coordinate 823,488 of NW_024412464.1, read as the reverse complement.
ATGGTTAATATAAATGATGGGTACATGTGATTCAGGATTAGATATGGTTGGTATTCATTAACCCTCTAAAAAGGATATAATATTTTTAATATTTACTTCATTATAAAAGCATTAGATACTAACTGAGCAGAAGTTGTAAAACAAATAGAAATAAGTTAAAAATAAACTATGTCCTATCATACCTATGATATATACTATATAATACCTAAAGATAAATGCTGTTAACATTCTCTAGATTTATTTTTAGATTTTAAATTTATTTTAGTTAAAAAATTGGGAGCTCACTGAATCTTGTATTTTCTTGAATATTAACTATTCTTTGAAAACTATTTAGGGCGCCTGGGTGGCTCAGTGGGTTGAGCATCTGACTTTGGCTCAGTCATGATTGGAGTCGGAGCCTGCTTCGGATTCCGTGCCTCCCTCTCTCTCTGCCCCTCCCCTGCTCACGCTCTGTCTCTGTCTCTCTCTCAAAAATAAACAAACATTAAAAAATTTTTAAAAATGGGAATGCAAGCTGGGGCAGCCACTCTGGAAAACAGTATGGAGGTTCCTCAAAAAACTAAAAATAGAACTACCCTACGACCCAGCAATTGCACTACTAGGCATTTATCCACGGGATATAGGTGTGCTGTTTTGAAGGGACACATGCAGCCCTATGTTTATAGCAGCACTATCAACAACAGCCAAAGTATGGAAAAAGCCCAAATGTCCATCGATGGAAGAATGGATAAAGAAGAGGTGATATATATATACAATGGAGTATTACTCAGCAATCAAAAAGAATGAAATCTTGCCATTTGCAACTACATGGATGGAACTGGAGGGTATTATGCTAAGTGAAATTAGTCAGAGAAAGATAAATATCATATGACTTCACTCGTGTGAGGACTTTAAGAGACAAAACAGATGAACATAAGGGAAGGGAAACAAAAATAATCTAAAAACAGGGAGAGGGACAAAACAGAAGAGACTCATAAGTATGGAGAACAAACTGAGGGTTGCTGGAGGGGTAGTGGGAGGGGGGATGGGCTAAATGGGTAAGGGGCACTAAGGAATCTACTCCTGAAATCATTGTTGCACTATATGCTAACTAATTTGGATGTAAATTTTAAAAAATAAAAAAAAATTAACAAAAGAAAAGTATTTAAAACTGTTATTTTTGTTTCTATTTGCAAAATACATGATTATAGAAAATGTGGAAAAATACTAAAAAATGTAAAGAAATCACAATCATCCAAAATTCAACTAGCTGGAAATAACTCCTATTATTAATCTGGTGCTATGTAAGTAGTTTGTAACCCTTTTTTCAGTCCAGATAGTATCTTCAGCCCTTTCACATAGCTATAAATACAACTATACCATATGCAGACAAAGAAACTGCAGAAGATAAAGGTCAATTTTACTTCATAATAATAAGACTGCAGTTAGGTCAGCGAGAAACAATGGTACATAAATAAGGTAAACAGAATCTGTAAGTTTATTTTGGTAATGGAAGTGGTGATGACTAAAAAAGCAAAGTTCTACTCTTCCCTCTCTTTCTCTCTGTCCCTCATGGGATTCTCTCTCTCTCTGCCCCTCGATCATGGGCGCCCTCTATCTCTAAAAAAAATCAGAAAAATAAAAATTAAATTAAATTAAATAAAAAAACAAAGTCCTAGATTTGATTATTGCCTGCATGTGGAAGGGGGAAGTGACAACAAAGATAAGAAATACCTTGTAGTTAGGATAAGAAAGATGCAGAATGAAAAGACGCAAAAGAAATTTTTTTTAAAGTTTCTACTATGATAATATTAAAGTGTCAACAGAACATCTAATTAGAAATGTCCTCCAGGGGCATCTGGATGGCTCAGTTGGTTGAGCATCCAATTCTTGACTTCAGCTCAGGTCATGATCTCATGGTTTGTGGGTTCGAGCTCAGCGTAGGACTTTGCACTGACAGTGCAGAGTGTGCTTGGGATTCTTTCCCTCTCTTTCTGCCCCTCTCCCCCCTCAAGATAGATAGATAAATAAATAAATAAATAAACAAACAAACAAACAAACATTATATATATATATATATATAAAGAAATGACCTCTAGAAAAAAAAAGATACATGCAACTAGACAAAAGAGAGAAAGATAGATCTGAAAGTCATCTACAAGCAGTAGAGAAGAATCTAGTGGCAAACTAGATTCTGTAAGAAGATGAATCATATAATTAAACTGGAGAAATATAAAAGCAAGAAGGTTCTGGGCTGCAATACCATATGATGTCTACAGTAAAGGCAACCTGAAGAAAAAGAGAATCAGGAAAACATCACAAAGATGAAAGATGAAATGTTACATCAGAAGTAGGAAAAGAAAAACAGCTCCAAAGCTGAAATTAGACTAGGTCTAAAACAAACCTGAATATGTAAAGTATTTTTTAAAATCACAAATAGATAGGGGCGCCTGGGTGGCGCAGTCGGTTAAGCATCCGACTTCAGCCAGGTCACGATCTCGCGGTCTGGGAGTTCGAGCCCCGCGTCGGGCTCTGGGCTGATGGCTCAGAGCCTGGAGCCTGTTTCCGATTCTGTGTCTCCCTCTCTCTGACCCTCCCCTGTTCATGCTCTGTCTCTCTCTGTCCCAAAAATAAATAAATAAACGTTGAAAAATAAAATCACAAATAGATAAAATACTCTATGATCCAGAAATTCCACTCCTTGGTATATAGCAGCTCTCCTCATAATTGCCCCAGACTGGAAACCCAAATGCCCTTAAGTGGGTGAATGGATAAACAAACTATAGTACATCCATACAATGGAATTTTACTCAACAATAAAAGGAGATGTCTGATACATGCAACAACTTGGATGTATTTCAAAGGCAATATGCCAAGTGAAAGAAGCCAGTCTCAAAGGTTACATACTACGATCCCATTTATATGACATTCTCGAAAAGACAAAACTTCTAGGGATGGAGAACAGATTATTAGTATCCAGCAGTTATTAGCAAAGGGCGAGTGACCATAAGGAGACAGTATGAGGGAATTTGAGTAGGGGTGGGGGGGTGATGATAAATGTTCCATATCCAGACTTTGGTGATGGTTACATGAAACTATACATGTGTTAAAACTCATAAAACTGAATACTAGAAAAGTCAATTTTACTTAATAATAATAAATTTTTAAAAATAAAGTATCTTATAATACTTATACTTCACTATGCATATTTGGAATATTGTTCACTCTTTAATGCAATTCTATGCAAGATGATAGTCTTAAGTTCATCAAGGTTTCCAAAATTTAACTAGTTTTTTTTTCCTAAACACTACTTAAGATTGTTCTCTTTCCACCAATGTTTTAAAAACTAAATTCAAATCTGAAAAAAAATTTAACTTATTTTCTCAATATAGTCATATTTACCGAATAGATGTCTGATGATAAGTGATAGCCTGTTGCCTAAAAAAAAAAATTCAACACCAAAAATGATTATCTTTCTAACTGCAGAAATGACTGAGAATCAGGAATTGGAACTATACCCTCAGCTTTACCAAACACTTCTGTATGATAGGGTATTCTTGCCACATTTGGTGCAAAACAAGGTCACTGCTGTTTGCCACTAAAAAACTGAGATTCTACATTATTTCGTAAGACATTTAAAAAAAAATTTTTTTTTCAACGTTTATTTATTTTTGGGACAGAGAGAGACAGAGCATGAACGGGGGAGGGGCAGAGAGAGAGGGAGACACAGAATCGGAAACAGGCTCCAGGCTCCAGGTTCCGAGCCATCAGCCCAGAGCCTGACGCGGGGCTCGTCCTCACGGACCGCGAGATCGTGACCTGGCTGAAGTCGGACACTTAACCGACTGCGCCACCCAGGTGCCCCTCGTAAGACATTTTTATTCAAGGTTGCCTGCCAATTTAGCATGAAACAAAAAGCTGCTAAAAAAAAGTATGAATTTTGCTATCAGTGTGCCTTATGTTGCCACTGGAATCATGACTTCCTTCTCAGTCCAACCTCAAAAGTCATCTGTGTGGATGGGAAGCCAGAGACAATAGGAACACTGTAGGATCATAGGAGCAATCTGTCTTAAACATAATTCAGTATTAATTCTGACCTTTTCACAACCTTACTAATCTTGTGACCTGTCATCAAGTGCCTTCCCCAACCTAGTCAGTACAACCACATCAATTTTTACAGGTGTGTTACTTAAATAAAGGTAAGTTCTTCTTGCAATAAATTAGGAGTCAGGTAAGGAAGATGTCAAGATTAATATTCACAGATTACAGCTGACTCATCAATAAGCCCTTTACCAAAGAGTTTAAATCCTTTTTAGTTCACTGGCCTCTAGCTCTGTTCTTACCATCTGCAAAGTCTTCTGCCATAGAAACAAAGCTGATGCTGTCGCGCCCCTGGCAACTGCCTTTGATAACGGCTGTTCTATATTTAACTAGTTTGACCTATATGTAAGTGTTCATCTCCGTCAGCCTGGACTGTCCAGAATCACAGAGGTGATGCCTTTCCTTATTATGTAACACACACCTACCCTTCATGGGGTCATTAGCTGAGTATACCAAGCCCTTTCTGGATATAAGAATTGAGAAAAGGTATAACTGAAGAAGCTGGCTAGATTAATATCTACCTAGAAATTCTTTGTCAATTCAGTTTTATCATTAACAGTGTCATATTTAAACTGTCTGCAAGTTTTAAAACAGCACCAAAGATACCTATAGCCATGTGGAAACTGTCACAACAGATTTTACAAAATGCTTATTTACAGGACATTTTGACTCACCTGCACCTAGTGTTTAACATTCAGTACACCATCAGGGTGCTTTAGATAAAATTTCTGTTTTCAAGTTTTTTGTTGAATAGTTTCAAATGTTTATAAATATTGGTATTTCATGACTTTTTATTAGAAGTCTTTCACAGAACAAAATGGAAAATACATTTTTAAATACAGAATACATAGAATAAAATTCATTCTATCTTGCAATTACCATGAATCCACTGGATCTTTTTATAAATCTAAGATATATTATGCTAGTTCAACATTCTAGAAATTATGTCATCATTACTCATCAATTATTCCTAACTATCTTAAAAAAGATTAAAAGAATAAGAAAATGGAAGAATGATGGAAGTGCTCAGAGGGATAATGCAATGGTGGAAATCAATACCCCATGACATCACCCTTCAGCTTTCTTACTGTGTTGCCCCAGGTATACCACATCTTTCAAGAAGGCAGAAAAGAAATCTGGAGACAACACCCTCCATCTTTGTTGCCTGGTTTTAGCTTTAACTGAACACAGTGGAGAATTCAGATTTTTTTTTTTTTAAATTCTCTGGCCATAACGTCAAAGAAAAGAAAACGGACAGAGGAAGCTATTTCATATTTATTAAGTGAATCCAAAGATTAATGCAGAGTGATTAGCGGCACCTAATGAAGATGGTGAAAATCATCATTATACGTAAAATCTCAGAGTCTGTTCCCTCAGATGTTATCCTGCATAAGTTTTCTTAAACTCAAGAATGAGTGAATATTTCTAAGGACCAAAAAAAAAAAAAAAAATGGCATTTTCATCTAGTTACTTATTAAACAAAAATCTTCACAGTGCAATATTTTGTGACAAAAAACTAGACCATCTCATTTTTCTAAAAGGACACATGACAGTATTCTTTCATCTTTTATTTCACCTGAGCATCGCAATTTCCTTGATATGGTTTCAAATAGACAGATGCTGAAGACAGGTATTATAGAGAGATAATGAGAAGAAACAGGTGATACAGACATTAAAAATCTGATTGACCAATCTAAAAGGTGTATACAAGTTTCAAAATGAAAATGTTTTGCAACTATGGAGCACCTGGTGGCCATCCTCTCTTCAACAAAATGAAGACTTTTTAAAAAATTTCTTAAGTACTGTGTCTTGCCAATGCGAGCATAAGAAAAACCAGAAGTTATGATAAGCTAGACTCTGTTAGAGGTGTATTTAAAACAGAATCAGTCTGTAGAAGTTCATGTGTGATGAACAGTTAGTCACACTCAGGGGCTCCTGCCCATTTGGATAGATGGATACACACACACACACACACACACACACACACACGTGTATCTTCAAACCCAGGAAAATATGGAATAAAAACTTGGTTTGCTGTATTTAAGTTCTTATTAAATATTTAATAGTCTTTCACTCCCTTATATTCTTACATTTGTAAATTATTTGTAAAATACCTTAAAAATAATTTATTTTTTTTAATGTTGTATTTATTTTTTCACAGAGCACGAATGGGGGAGGGGCGGGGGGGGCAGATGATCTGAAGTGGGCTGTGCACTGACAGCAGTGAGCCTGATGTGGGACTCAAACTCATGAACCATGAGATCATGACCTGAGTCAAAGTCAGACACTCAACCGAGCCACCAGGTGCCCCAAAAATAATTTTTAAAAAGGAATTCTTTCAACCCAGATAGTAAATGGTGGTGATGAGTCTTCTTGGTATACTTGGTATTAAAAAGATTTTTGAAGCAGAAAATACTGTAGTATTAGGGATGAATGGTAAAACTGAATTGGTTCTGGCACTGAGGAGTTAAGATCAGTTATTGGACTTGTACCAATCCACCAGGACCCATGCCTTCTAGAACCAATGTGGCTTAAAAGGCCAGAGACTTGAACACATGAACAAGTGCTTAATGGGACACAGAGCAGCAGGGGAGAAAACCACCTTGTGTCAGTGAAACAATTGAGCACTCAACAAGCAGACTAGAAGCATTAAAAGGTTTAAGAAGGCAACGTTAACATTTTATTTTTACTGTCAATAAAAATAAGAGAAAGAGGGAAATGACAGGTTAGATTTGGCAAAGCTAGATTTAATAAAATATTAGATGTTATTGTGTTTCTATTATTTATATTGACCCATGTAAATCTATTATTATTCATTTTAATGTTTATATGATACCCCATTTGCTACCAAGGAAGAATCAAGATGCTTCTATTTTTACCCCCATTACAAACAGTGCAGCAATCAACATCCCGGTACAAGTCATTTTGTGCTCAAGCACTACAGTGTTTCTCTAGGGTTGCTGTTTTGTAGGAAAACTCATGGGTCATGGGGTTGCACATCTTCACGATGTTGTCAAATTCATATGCAAGATATTACCCACTTGGTATCTTCTTCTAATTCATCCTACAACTAATAATGTATATGAGGTCCTGTTTCTTCACAACTTCACCAACTTTTGGTGCAATTAGTCTCTGTAAATTCTGCCAGGTTGGGGCGCCTGGGTGGCGCAGTCGGTTGAGCATCCGACTTCAGCCAGGTCACGATCTCGCGGTCCGTGAGTTCGAGCCCCGCGTCAGGCTCTGGGCTGATGGCTCGGAGCCTGGAGCCTGTTTCCGATTCTGTGTCTCCCTCTCTCTCTGCCCCTCCCCCGTTCATGCTCTGTCTCTCTCTGTCCCAAAAAATAAACGTTGAAAAAAAAAATTTAAATTCTGCCAGGTTGTTTATAAAACGTATCTCATATTATGCATTTTCCTGAGCATATTTTCATTTGCTTATCTTCAGTTGGGTTCTTTCTCTGAGAAGGGCCTGTTCATATCCTTTGCCATTTTTTTTTTAATTGTGATGTCTGCCTTTTTTGTACATATTATACAGGAGTTACTACAGAGAAGTAATATATAAAATGCCAATTCTTTGGTGATTATATGCATTGTAAATATCCTCTCCAGTTTGAGATATCTGTATTTAGTGTAATCTGTCAGATGGAATCTTATTATATTAATGTAACCAAGCTAACATTTTTTTTTCCTTAATGCATTTGATTTCTGTATCTTAATAAAGAAATTCTTCTCTAGCCTCAATTCTTAAAGCTTCTGGCCTATTTCTTCCAAAAATATTTTCTCTGGCAAGTTTTAGTTTATTTTTTACAAATCCATTCTGCAATTCTGTATGATGTGAGATAGGGATTGTATTGTATCTTTATCCAAACAGAATCCAATGATCTCGTCCTGATTCATGGAATATTCTTCCCCCTTTGATTTGTAATGTCATTTTTCATACAGCAAGTTCTTCTGTGTTCTATTCTGTTTCTTCGGTCTGTTTATGCAAGAACATATAAATGTCTCGATTATTACAGCTTTTTAGTAAGTTGTGATATCTTCTGAAATAAGCCTTCATAATTTTCCAAAATTTTTATGGCTCCTTGAGCTTCCAAAAAAAAAAAAATCAAGTTCTTAAATTAAAAAAATTGCTGTTAGACTTGATTGGGAAAGCATGAATTCAAAAATTAAATGACAGGGCAGACCTGTCATTTTTATGATATTGTCGGTATTCCCACATGTAAACATGTTTTATCTTATCATTTATTAGCTCTTAAAAAAAGATTCTCAAAAATGTTTACAGTTTTCTTCTTTAATTTTCCTGTAAATATTCGATTCTAGGTACCTTATAATTATGACTGTTGATGTAAGTGGAAAAACTTTTTTTAAGTTACATTTTCAATATCTTCAAATTTTCTTTGAGTCTTGGCCTTCTGAAGTTTTTGAGTTTTCTTGATTCCTTTCCCAGCGCCTTCTCATGCTTTGGAAAAGCATGAAAGTTATACACAAATCTCACATACACATTTATGTTCATTAATAGTGCTATTCTCTTCCCAAATAATACAAATATCTTATATACATTTAATCTACTTCCCATGTTTTGTTCCATATTTTAGTTCTACCCTTAAAAACCACCCATATTGATGATTATTATTGTTGTTGTATACAGTGAGTGATTAAGTTTACCTCTTTTAAACTTTTTATTATGAAGTATGGTGTACAGAGAGGGAAGGTTCATGAAATATAAATGTATTTTTCAAGGAACCGTCACAAAACTAACATCTAGATAACAACAAGAAACAGAACAGTGCCAGCATCCTGGGAACATGTCCTCACAGCCCTTCCTCAATATCCGTCCCCTATTTTTCCCCATAAGCAACCCCAATTTGATTTTTTATGGTAATTACTTCTTGCTTTTCTTTATACTTTACCACATAAGCATGCATCATTAAACATTATATTTTCATTGAACTTTATATAAATGGAATCATATAGTATGTATTCTTTCTCATCTGGTTTTTTTTGCTCAACATTTATTTGTGAGATTCACAACTGTGCATAGCCATAGTCTATTTCTCATTACTGTGTAGTACTTCATTGTATATTTACATGCCAATTTATCCATTTACTGGATATAAAGTTCTAAGTTAACAGTTATTCTCTTTCAACTTCTAAAAAGTAGTATTCAACCGATTTCTGGTTTCCATCATTTGTGTTGAGAAGACAGCCACCAGCTAACTGTTGCTTAGTTAAAGATAATCTTTCTTTTTTCTCTAACTGCTTTTAAGATTTTTCTGTTTTTGTCTGGCAGTTTAACAAAGATTATCTATAGGAGTAAGCTTCTTTAGTATTTCTCTTGCTTGAGGTTCATGTAACTCCTGCAAACTATGAATTAATGTTCATCAGTTTTAGAAAGTTCTAAACCATTTTCTCTTCAAATACTGCTTCTGACCCATCCTTTTTTTCCCGACTTGCTGGAACTTTAAATATACTCACTAGACCTCCTTGGGGAATTTTCTATCTCTCTTCATTCCTTCCATCCTTTGTTTCTGGTTATTTTTGTCTAACATCTTTTAGTGCACTAATTCTCTCTTCACATGTGTCTAATCTGCTGTTTAAACCCATCTACTTGAGTTAATTTCAGTTGCTGAATATCTCATTACCAGAATTTCTGTTTTATTTTTTTAATGTTTTTATTTCTTTTTGAGAGAGAGAGAGAGAGAGAGAGAGAGAGAGAGAGAGAGAGAGAGAAAGAAGAAGAAGGAGGAGAAGGAGGAGGAGGAGGAGGAGGAGGAGACGACACAGAATCTGAAGCAGGCTCCAGCCTCTGAGCTGTCATCACAGAGCCCTACGTGGGGCTCAAATCCACAAACTGTGAGATCATGACCTGAGCCAAAGTCAGATGCTTAACCAACTGAGCCAAACATGGCAAGTGTAGTTATTTTAAAAGTCTATATCTGAGAATTCCAATATATGGAGGCCCAATTTCTATCACCTTTTGTTTCTCTTTCTTCAAGTGGTTTATGTCTTTGTATATCTGACTGCTTTTGATTATAACCAGGCATTTCATTTGCAAGCTATAAAAATAATTTGTGACTTTGCATGGTATTATCTTCTTCTAGGAAGGATCTATAATTCTGCTGGATGCTGGAGAGCATGAGCGATTTAGGAACTCTCAATTTAATTTTAGAGAAGTTAGATGTGATTCCAAGCTGATCTGCAGCTTTGACAGGATGTCTACTTCTGGTTAACTCTTGCTTCTGTGGTGTAGCCCTACAGGTTCCCAACCCAAACTGAGGCATATTCATCAAGTGTCCTCTCTTCATGAGCCACGGATTGATTTTTTGCTAAAATTTTTTTATTTATTTATATTTTTAAAAAGTAGTCTCTAAACCCAATGTGGGGCTCGAATTCACAAGCCTGAGATCAAGAGTCACATGCTCTTCCAACTCAGCCAGCCGGGCGCTGCCATGATGGATTTTAATCCCTGCCCCCTTATTCCCACTGGCCTGTCCAAAGGGCTGCATAGCTGTTCAGCAGATCCTTCCAGAAATGGCAATATCTCCAGAGGAACGGTAACCGTACACACCAGGACCTTTTATTCTAGCTCCATTCTCCCCCTAGATCCTAAAAGTTCTTCAATGCCTTTAAGCGAAAACTTTTTCAATATTTGTTGAGTTCTTCTGGTAGTCTTCATGGCAAGCATGATTCAAATTTCCTAATATGCCACTATGAGAAGCAGAAGTTCCAGATTTTATCCACATTAGCAACCAATTTCATTGCTCAGCATTATTTCCTGTATCCTGTTTCCTTCTAGGTTCAATTTCCTTCAGTCTCAACTACATCCTGCTTCACATTCTTTCAGCAAGCCTCTGTAACTAGTTAATTCTATTAGCCTTTGCCTGAAAAAAATATCTTCATCTTTATTCCTGAATGAGTATTAAGCTGGGTATAAAATTTTAAGTTGACAGTTATTTTCACTTAACTGTGAAGATATTCTTCCACTGTTGTCTGCCCTCTCTTGCTGCTGTTGAGAAGTTGGCTGTCAACAAAATGGATATCCTTTTGTATGTCATCATCACTTCTCTTTTGTTGACATTTAAGATGTTTCTCTTTTTCTTTGGCATTCTCTACTTTCACTACAATGGGTCTAGAAATAAATTAATTTTTATTTATTCTATTTGGGCTCATGGTGCTATCACAATCTAAATATTTTCTTTTATCGATTCTAGAAGATTCTTAGCCATTCTATCTTTGAATATTGCCTCTATGCTATCCTTTCTATTGGGACTTCTCATCTTAACTCTATTATCTCTACATCTCTTTCATATTTTCCATCTCTCTGTGCTACATTCTGGGTGATTTCTCAAGATCTATTTTTCTGTTTATCACTTCTCTTTTCCCCTGAAACTACTGGCTTTTGTTTAACACAGCTGTTGAGTTTTAAATTTTGATGATGACATTTTCCATTTATTGATGTGGCTTTCCCATGAGAATCTCTTGTGGCCTGGATTGTTGGAACATCCCCAAGGGTCTGCTTATAGCTAACAATCCCATGTTATCATTAGTCCAGGATTCATTTTTATTCTTATTTTTTTTAAGTAGGCTTCACACCCAGCATGGAGCCCAACACAGAGCTTGAACTCACAACCCTGAGATCAAGGCCTGAGCTGAGCTCAAGAGTCAGGACACTTAACTAACTGAGCCACCCAGGTGCCCCTTGAATTCATTTTTAAGTTAATTTCTCAGCTTGGGAGCCCTAGACCACATAGATCAGTGGTGGTGGTTTATGTGTGTGTGTGCGTTCTTAAATCCTAAGCATCAGTTAAGAATCCATACTTTAGAATTCCCATTGGAGATTCCTTAGCTCCCACTCAGATAGTTAAATGTTTTTGTTATTTTGTTGTGATCAGCAGATAATTTCCAGTCCATTCTTTTCATAGAGGGCACGACCCCTTTGAAGGTTCAGGCCCTACTCCGTACCTTAAGCTAATTCAAGGACTCATTCTCTGTCTGCTAGTGGGTGCTAAAACTCAAACTCACACATTACCATAACCAAAAGTTGCAATGAATATTTTTACCACTCTAATTTTCAGAGTTTTAATATCTAGAAATCTCCTTTTCTTTCTTGAGAGATAAATTATACATTTAAAATAATTTTAGTTATATTTTATCCAGTATTTGAGGGGGTTTATAGAAGAAAAGTTTTCAGTTACCTAGTCTACTGTATTGCCAGAAGCAGAAATCCTATGGCATTGTTTTTAATTTAAAAAAATGTTTTAAGATTTTATTTTTAAATAATCTCTACACCCAACATGGGTCTCAAACTTACAACTCTGAGATCAAGAGTTACATGCTCTACAGACTGAGCCAGCCAGATGCCCCTATGGCAATGTTTTAAACATCTGTCTATGAAATAAACATGCTATATATAGAGAGATCTATATAGATCTAAATATACATCTATATCTATCTATCTACAGAAAGATTAATTATAAGGAATTGGATAACTCAATTATGGGGGTTGACAAGTCCCAAAATCTTCAGTTGACAAGATGGAGTCATAGGAGGGCCAATGGTATAGTTCTAGTCCAAAGGCCTGATGTTTCAGTCTGGGTCAAAAGGCAGGTAAAAACTGATGGCCCAGATAAAAGCAGTCAGACAGTAGGAAATTCCCTCTTACTCAACAGAGGAGCAGCCTTTTTTTGTTCTAGTCAGGCCTTCCAACTGACTGAATGGGGCCCACCCATATTAGAGGAGGCAATTGCTTTAGTCTGTCTACCAATTCAAATGATAATCTCATACAGAAATATCCTCACAAACACACCCAGAATATGTTTAACCAAATGTGTGGGCACCCTGGGGCCCAATGAAACTGACATGAAATTAACCATAACAATTAGTAAACTCTGATTTGACTTTTAATTAATTTTTTTCCTAAGACCCACATCAAACTTTCCTTTGAGGCCTAACAACTCTTACCTGTCACTCTACAACTGAGGTGACTCAATGGTAAGTAAACAAGCTGCTTTCTGCACATGGACCTTACATATACATAATTCTACAAGTCATGTGAATTTAATTTCCCCCTTTTCCAAAGGATAAATGAGTTCAAGTCTCTGAAAATAATGTGGAATAAAAGTGACACCTGAAAATAAATTCATGATCTGTTTTTGCAAAACCTTTGGCTTACACAATCATCTATCTTTGTATTGTGTATATTTGGGTAATGACATTTGCTCCCATCATGTAAATCTCCCATAAACCCTGGTTCAGTGATATAATTTGGTACTAAATAAATTTCACCTGCATGCTTTTCAAAATACAGGTCACAGAAACAAGTTTTCCACCACAGCTTTGGGTTTCATTCATCATATTAAGTGATAACAAACTTGTACTAAGTTATATTAACATTACCCTTCTTTGCTCTTCTTCAGCATCAGCAAAGAGTTTACGAATGTTAGCCTCGGATTCTCCCACATATTTGTTAAGGATTTCTGGCCCATTGACCACTTTGGGCTCCCTTGCATTCAACATCTTGCCAATCTGTCGAGCCAAGAGAGTCTTACCACAACCTGGGGGCCCATATAACAGGATGCCTTTAACATGTTTGCAACCTAAAAAACAAAAGAAAACAGTCTTATATTAACCACCTAAAATCCAAGTGAGACATCTAAAAGAGTTTCCTTTCTTCTTCATATGAATGTTAGGAAAACGATAGTCATGCCATTAACATATAATATCCAAGTGCCATGAACAAAACAAGAATGAACAACTAAAGTTCTCTTTTTTTTTTTTTTTTTTTTTTTTTTTTTTTTTTTAAAGTAGGCTCCACGCCCAGCTTGGGTCTGAACTCACAACCTGGAGATCTAGAGTCGCATACTCTACTGGCTGAGCCAGCCAGGCACCCCTAAAACTCTTTTTTTTTAACAGAGAATCCAGAAGCAATTCCTACATGAGTGCCAAAATTTGAGGGGGAAAGCTGCCAATTAAAAGTCTTTAGAAAAGTATATTTGAACTATCATTTAAAACAAATACTTTTAACTCTGAAAACATCTCTTTGACCTAAATACCTAATTAGGAACTATTACTTATTTTCCATTCTCCTTTAAAGTCAAGGAATAAAAGAGATCTGCTTTTAGGCAAATTTAACCCAACACAAATCTATTATAACACAGTAGGCTATGGAAACTGTATCTTAGTCATAGAAATTATAGGTGTACCTGTTGATACAAGCCCTTGAAGAATGGGCAAACATGTTTTGAGTTGGACTGGTATAGGCAATCCATAAGATCCAGACGGATGTCACACACTTAGTGGGTAAAGTTGAATGTCCTACTTCATGTGACTAATGCCAAGGGAGGCACACACTTTTCTCAGAGCCACCAAGATGAAGACGAAGTTTCAAAAGAATAGTATTCAATTCTTTTCTAAGCAAGCATTGCTAAATACCTTGAAAGGTATCAGTAACAACAGGGAAAGAGCAAGACTGGTGATTTTGACTCCCCAGGGTTTTTTTTAGCCAACTCTTCACGAGCATTTACTCCACTTCTAAGATTGCAGTGACCTGTGGTTTCAGTTTACTCGCTCTAGGAATTCCCACCTTTCCAGCAGTTTCACACTTAGGGTGCAGGACTCTTTTTTTACAAGTTTTTTTCCTTATACTACACCAAAAAGGCACTTTGTGAAATAACAATTTATTAGATTTCAGTGTCACACTCAAAACTATAGGTGAAAAAGAAAATTTCTGAAAATGGAATATACATAGTGTTTGTCCTCACTTGGAACGAAAGCCTTAAGAAATAATTTCTTTAAAAAAAAATATGACAATACATTTAATAAGTCCCATAAAAGCTATCACAAGGTACAACCAACTCTACTGGGAATTTTAACTTCTGAGTAGGAAGACCCTTTTGGTTATCAGTATGGTCACTGCTTCTATATGTCAAAAAAAAAAAGACTCTCCTTTAAAATTTTTGAAAGTAATGAGATCTGTGCTTACGGTTAGATTTATAGAGACAAGGGGAACTTAGTGGAAACCCTTGAAGGCTTACAGTCTTAACCCTTCCCTCACAGAGTAAAGTCCTGTCCTGAGAATCATGGTCCAATAAATGTCTTTGCCCTTGATCCACCCTTGGAAACACAAGTAGTAGGGAGATAAGGGGATAAGCCCTGAGCTTCTCCTAGAGGCAAAAATCACAGAAGCACTGCCAGCATCCAAGCCCCTGGGACACTTTTGATGAAAACTTTAGAACCTTGCTCCTCATCTTACCCTCTGAGCCAACCGCTACCATCATGACTTGAAACGATTCACGTAAACCATAGCAGAGGGAGGTGGGCATGGTGGTGGTGAAAAACGGCACAGGATGGGGGAGCCACAAAGGAGAACATGAAGACTTACTGAGGCCCTACAAAGGGCCAGGCCTTATCCTCATCCTCCAATTTCTTAACTTTCTCCAAGTTTATCAACTACCTAACCATACTTCCTTCCATATTAAGCTATACTTTCTCTCAAGGGTTCTCAACTCCTTGGCCTTCTTACACTTCTGTTCTACTCATCCCACAGGCCCTGAACACAGTATGGCTTTACTGCACCTATGCATGGGCCACAGAGCACAGCCAGAGAAAATTACACCACTGTGCTGATAGGATGTCCTCACAATTTCATGCTATCCAATTTTAGTTCCACACTCACTGCTTGTCAATACTACCTGCCACCTTTTACTTGTTCTTGTTAGACCACCTTCCGCTCTCTGCACTACTTTTCCAGATCTTCCCTGCTCTGCTCATCTCAAGTGCTACCCCACACCATTAATTCATAGAGAATATCTAGATTCCTGCTTCGCATATTTTTTTAAAAAAGACGAACAGGTGTGAACTCCCTTCAGCTTATTGCTTCCCTATCCACAAATTTATCTGCAGACGCATCCAATCTCCACCTCAGCACTGGTTCTCAAAGAAGAAGAGTTCCTCTCCTCCAAGGTTTAAGTTGCAATTATTTGTTTATATACCTTCTTCTCTATTAGACCATGAACTATTCAAGGTGCTCTCTTATCCATCTGGCATCGCAAACATCCACCACAATGCCTAGCACAGAATATGTACTCTTAAATAAATGGCTAAGTAAATTGTTGACCCCTTTCCTACAAACCTCAAAGAAAATGAGGGAAAGAAGACCATTTTAAAAAAATTATTTGAAGCTCTTAATTTATGGAATAGTGTTTACTTTCACAGCTGGACTAATTTAAATACCTAGAACACGTATTTGCAATGACTGGGACTTTGCAAACTTAGCAGAGCTACATAATTTATAAATATAGATCTTCTTCAACTTACGATGAGGGCACCTCCTGATAAACCCATTGTAAGCTGAAAACAACCCGTGTGATGGCGTGGCTGTCTGGGGGTTGCAGGTTGCCGCTGCCCAGAATCACAAGAGAATTCATGCTGCCCAGCTCTAGTCCAGGAAAAGACCAAAATTCAAAACTTGAAGTACGGTTTCTACTGAATGCATATCGCTTTTGCACCATCATAAAGTAAAAAAGCATTAAGTCAAACCATCACAAGTTGGGGACTGTCTGTACTAGAGTCTTAACTCTGTAACTCTGTTTTTGTACATGGAAAATGCTCGATTTAATGTGGTTTGAATTAAATCGATTCAGATTTATAAAATAAACAATTCACAAAATATTACCATGAAGTTGAAGAGAAAGAGATAAAATTTATATCCATGGAACTTACTGTCTACCATACAGATCTCTGAAGTGACAGAATCTATTCAATATGACACCAACAGGAATGTCATAGAAGCTCTAGCCTGTGTTAGAACTAAAATTCTTTCAGGATCTCAAGAAAGCACATCAAAAATATACATTGACATGTGAAGATTTTCAAAATCCACTTCCACAAAGGAAGCAGTTGCTTGAATAAGCGGTGGAAATGGGACTTTGTTATTACTACTATTATGATAGCCTATTCTGACTTATTAAATAAGCATTGGTCTCTAATTTTAAATGAGTCATAAAAACTCTTCGTAAGTAATTCCATTCAACAAAAGTGTATTAAGCTCCTGTTTGGACTAGGCATGAAACTAGGTGTTAGGGATACAAACATGAAAAAGGCAGTCCCTACCTGCAGGGCATTTCTGGTTTAGTAGGAAAGACAGAAATAAAAATAGGTTATCTATAATATAATAAGACATTATCAGAGATATGTATGAAATGTTTTTGGAACCTGGCCAAGAGAGACAGATCCTGCCAGGGTGATGGCAGAAAATTAGGGATGGACAACAGGGGAAGAGATAAAATTTAGTGTGGGCTTTCAAGGACAGTAGGAGGTTCATGATTGGGCACGGGAGAAGAAATGGCACCTAATGAAGGAAAGTAGCATGATCAAAGGCATAGAGGTATGGACATAGAAGCTGTCCTTTCAAAACAGCCAGTAGTAACCTGTTGTGGCTACAGCCTTGGAGTGGGGTGGGGGTGGGGGGTGGGGCTGGAGACGAGGCTAACAGGCTCCCAACTACAGAAGACCTTGATACCATGCCCAGGAGTTTTTAATTTGTTTTATAAAAACCTGAGGTTTTTAATCAGGGAGGGTGCACAATGAGATATGTTTAAAAACTAACTCTGGCGGTAGAGTGGAGGAAGGTCTAGAGAACAAAGATCACGGGGTACAAGTGTAGTTGGAGGAATGTTTTTAACCTTTTTCTGGGGACATTGCCTCACTGGCTGGCTCTGGATTTTTGCCAGTTAAGCTTTCATTTCCCTCCAAGTCCTTTGGAAGCACAGGAAAAAATGGGTCCAGAGGCCTTAGGAGGACACCTCCCTACTGATGCCCCAGCTTTCTCCTGAGCTTCTGCAGGGCATTAAGACCTGGCTCTGATGCTGGGAAGCCTCTGATCTGTGGCTGCTGGACTGTCCTGACTGCCAAGCTGAACTGATCCATTCACTTGTTCTTTCTTTATGTCTTACATACCCCCTCACTACTTAGAGGTGAGTGCCCTGGGCTGGTGAACTAAAAACAGCACAGAGCAGGCATGGAAAGCAGAGAAATCAGTGGTACGGACTCATTTAAATTGTCATTTTCTCTCATTCTCTTACCTTCTTCCCCATGGAATAATCTAATGGACCTCTCCAGAAAAATGCACATTTAAAAAAATTTGCATGCAATTTTGAGGGTATTCTTAGATCCTCTGAGATCTATTCATGGAATCCAAAGTTAAAACCTCTGAATGTGCTACTGAAATAATCCAGGCAAGAGACCAGAAATGGAAAGAGGCAACAGTCATAAGAAACTGTAGTAGGAAAAGAAAGGAAGATTTGGAAGATACTCATCAGCACTCAGAGACCAAAAGAAAATAAGAGGAAGACGAAGAATCAACGTTGACCTTAAGGTATGTAGCCTGGGCTCATGGTAAAATAATGATAACCCCAGAACATAATTAAGAAGTTAGCAAGAGGAGATTAGAGGGAATCATCACTTTGTTTTTGGCTATTAAGGTGTTTGAGATTCAGGCAGAAATGTCCATTAAAAATAGGAAATATATCAAAACTACTGGTTCCATGTTTCTGAATGCCTGCTCTGGGCACATGGAAAGCCACAAGAAGTTTTAAGCAGAGGAGTATGACCATAGGGACAAATGCTGCAGAGACAGAGGATGAGGCCTGGAAAGAGAACACTAGATTTAAAAACCAGGAAGTTCAGGGGCACCCAGGGGGCTCAGTCAGTTAGGCGTCAACTTTGGCTCAGGTCATGATGTCACAGTTTGTGGGTTCGAGCCCCGCGTCGGGCTCTGTGCCGATAGCCCAGAGCCTGGAGCTGCTTCGGATTCTGTGTCTCCCTCTCTCTCTGCTCCTCCCCCGCTCATGCTCTCTCTCTGTCTCTCAAAAATAAAATAAAACATTAAAAAAAAATTTTTTTAAACCCAGGAAGTTCATGCTTATCTGGGCCATAAGGTCTTAGGTCGGGGTCAGATCATTTTGGGTTGAGGTAGGAGAAGGAAGCTAAGTAATATAAGCAGGAAACAGAGATCACAATTTGGGGAATTCTGGCAATACAAAGGAGGAATTTTGAGAGAAATACCTTTTGCAAGATGAGTTAAGCAAAGGGGGGGAGGAAGTAAGCTGAGGTTATGCCCACTGGATTCTATTTACTATGTGAAGTAGGAGCTAGTTCACCTACAAAATGAGGGATGAGGACAGGATACTGGGAAGCTTGGTAAAGATTTGGAAAGACCGTGGGGAACTAAGAAGATGTGTGGGAAAGTGTCCCTGAGCACATAGGTGCCATTAGGTAAGCGAACTCAGCATATGGAACTCAGGTCACCGAGGGACTCTCCTCTTTGTTGTGATTCTATAAGTAACTTAACAGTGTTATGTAAAGTGCAGTTTCTTATTCAATTCCATAAATACAAATTTCATTAAAGCTGGCATAAGAATCTTGACTTTTTTTGGCTTGAACCACTTTATTTTGTTCAGAACTGAACCTTAAAATTGAGCAACATAAAGCAAATAAAAGCACTAATTTAAAGTCAACATATTATGGGCGCCTGGGTGGTTCCGTTGGTTAGGCATCCTGTTCTTGATTTCCGCTCAGGTCATGATCTCGTGGTTCGTGAGATCGAATCCTGCACTGGGCTTCTCACTGAAAGCACAGAGCCGGCTTGGCATTCTCTCTCTCTCTCTCTCTCTCTCTCTCAAAATAAATAAAAAGACATTAAAAAAAAAAGAGAAAGCCAACATATTTATAACTAAATTCTGTTATCTAATTTTCCCAAAGTGTGAGGGCGAAACCATCACAGGACTTGTTCTCAACATTTTCCCCTCCACTTTCCACAAAGTTTAAGGCTTTGTCTTCATTTGTAAGTCATTCACATCTTTTTTCCTTCCTCTAGAACTTATATAAGAACAATTGTGGGTGCACAGCATAATCAAACATAGTTCCAAAGGATTTCTTCTCTTAATTTCCTGTGTTGAATGACTTAAGTGCTTATTTTATAAACTGTTCCTGTTAATGATCATCTTCTTAAAAATACCTAATTTTTGGGGCGCCTGGGTGGCTCAGTCGGTTAAGCGTCCGACTTCAGCCAGGTCACGATCTCGCGGTCCGGGAGTTCGAGCCCCGCGTCGGGCTCTGGGCTGATGGCTCAGAGCCTGGAGCCTGTTTCCGATTCTGTGTCTCCCTCTCTCTCTGCCCCTCCCCTGTTCATGCTCTGTCTCTCTCTGTCCCAAAAATAAATAAACGTTTGAAAAAAAAAATTAAAAAAAAAAACAAAAACCTAATTTTTATTTGGATACGGCACAAACATATTAACAACTCTTGGTTATAGTAACGTAAAGGACAGTGGTAGTGAAAAGCATAATCTAAAATGGCAAAAAATAGATTTATATACAGTTTTGGAATCTAAGTTGCCAATGCTATTTGCATATGGGAGTAAATCAAGTTCTGGGATATCGTATTCTTTCACTCATTCAACAAATGCTACATTTGGTGGCCGTTCTCTTCCGACTACTTCTATTTTCTCAATGAAATCCTGATTCCAGGTCGTCAGCTGCTGGTGAGGGAGGGTGGACTGGAAGAGGTGGTGCTGGAGATCTGAGGAGAACGAAGAGGAACTAGTCATCTTAGCAGGAGAGTAAACTGGCTAAACTAAGGAAATACAGAAGGAATACCAGAAAATACTGATGCCAAGGAATACCGAGGGCCCACTGGAGATGTGATTCTTAATTTCAAAGTAAGATCAGTCACCATAGCTTTGTGCTTTTCTTAAGCCATATTCAATAGTCTGGGTACCGACACAGAGTAGGCAGAAAGGGGAGACATACCTGGGGCTTTGACACACATAGAAGATGAGGAGCAAGGCCACTAAAGTTGTATTTGAGGAGGATAAACATGATAGACCATGGAATTGAAACTGGGTAAAGAGGGAACAGAGAACAAAAAGTGTCAGAGTAAATGAACTGGAGGGTCCCGTGGGATCAAAGCAGTTAGAGCAGGAGGTGAGGGAATGCTAGAAGCCTAGGACAAATGCGAGGAGGCTTGAGTGCTGGATGCTTAACACTGAGATCTCTCAAGTGGTGGTTACTGGTAAGAGTGAAGCCTTCAGTATGACCAAAGAGGGGGTGGCTGAGATGGAACGAAGCAAAATTTACTGGAAATGAGGAACTCAAAGAACCGTGAAGATAGATTGTTGAGTAAATCCCCAACAGGAATGCCAAAGTCAAGAATAAGAGAGAGAACTAAAACACACCGAAGGCTGCACTTAGGAACAGCAAGTAAGCCAGACAGCTTCTTATCTGCCTCCGCTGTTCATTCTTCTCTCGCAGGGCTACCCTTCCTCTTTCATTTTGTTCTTTAAGTGTTACTGACAGTGAAAAAAGTATGAACATTTATTGACATATCATTATATAACAGCTACTACTAAAGGTACGAACAATATCAAATGCCCAAGAAATAAACACAGCCAACAATAATGCCATTGTTTACTAAGGATTTAAGTGAGTGACACACTGGAACCTCACCGTAAGACTACGTTCAGTAAAGAATTTAGTATACGGCTTGCTTGTATCTCATTCTAGACCACCTGTCATAAAGCATTTTTTAACAACTTCCTAAAATATGAACTACAAAACTATATTCTAATTGTGTTTCACAATAGATATCTGTCCAAAGGATGAACATATGATTTGTGGTCAGGTGCCAGACAGATGAGGACTGACTGGATTAAATGTATTAGGAAACAAATCTAGTGAAAAATCTCTAGAGAACATTAAAAATTACTGAGTCCCACTTTTCTGACCAGTGGTTCTCAGACTTAAGAGTTCACAAAATAGTAAAAGACACCCCCCCCTTTTTTTTAACTGAGGAGAAGCGCTGTCATGGGGTTACTTTTTTATTTTGCAAGGTAAAGGCCTCTTAAAAACAAAATCAGACTTGACATCTATCCCCACCATTTCATAAAAATATTTTTTCATATCAAGAGGTAGGGTGGACATAATCTCAGAATAAAGGACAGTTTTTGTATTAAACAAATTGAGTTTTATATATACATTGTTAAAAGTGGGGGCTCTGGACTCAGCTAGCCTGGTTTCAAATCCTGCTTCTTCGGTTTTAATAGCTAGAGACAATAACAGCAACCACCTCAGAAAGTTATTATGAGGATGAAATATAATGCACATAAAGCACTTAGAACACTTGCTGGTATACAGTAAGAGCTCATAAATACTGTCTATCGATTAATTATTCTTTACCATCTTGTTGGAGATAAGTGGTGAAATGAAACCAGTCTCCCCAACTGTTTTGAGAATTACATCACTGCTAGGTGACTGTAAAGCTTGAAAATAAATGACTATTCTGCTTATGTAATTCTTTCTGAGACTGACTATTGTGGCCCCTTAACTTACCTAACACTATTGTCACTTGAACATTGCAAATTATAGTACACATTCTGCTGGACCTCAAGCTCCAAATGAGCACAGTAGTAAGTAAGTTGGCAGTTTCACAAAGATTTGACTAGTGCTGCAGTTGGGATTCTCCAAAGCTTTAGCCTCTATCTTCCGGGTGGATTACTACCAGAAGCAATCCTGCCTGCTTCTCTTATGCCTCAGGCAGAGTCCATTCTTATCTATGCCTCAAGTTTTCCAAATTTATTTAGGGTCAATATGCAGCTCCTTCCATAAACCAAGCCACCATGACTATCAGTTCCATGTGCATGCATCCTTCTGTCTCCTCCACACCTTATTCTACCATAAGTATGCTTCTTCTCCAGAGTCCCCTGTATCTCCCCAGTGTAACCACTGTCATAGTCCCCAGCTGCCACTGCCCTCTCTCAAGGGGCACACACCTTGTTCTCCTGCGGCTCACCTGGAATGACTTGGTCAACTGGGGGGAACTGAGGCTAATTCTGGGTACTTCATCCAAAAGCCTATTTGTCATGCTACGTGACCACAGCCTGCCCCCTGCAGTAGATCAACCTTCCCACCTCACTTTTTATTCTCTCAGATGAACCAGCAATTCTCCAGCAATGTACAAAACCTGGAATACTATTTGAGCCCCAGCTGTTGATAACCAGCGATTATAATCATACCAATTTTGGTGGGGACAACTTGAAGGGGCTTTAAGGTGTGTACTACAAATAGCCTGAAGTGATTTCTGGCCTGAAAGTCTAAGTTGAAGAGGACCCTATCCACTCTAATAAGGCTTATCCAGCCTCTGATTAAAATGATACATGAAAATATAAGATTTCTAAAATACTAATTGAAATCTCTCTTCTTCAAATAGCTCAAAGCAAAATATATAGCCTTACTACTGCACTAAAATGAATAAACAGTAATGTTTGCTGTTTATAATCTTATAAAACATTATCTCAAAAAAGTAACAAGTAATTTGCTAGGCTATTTTGTTTTATTTTTTTAACATTTATTTATTTTTGAGACAGAGAGAGACAGAGCATGAGCAGGGGAGGGTCAGAGAGAGAGGGAGACACAGAATCCGAAACAGGCTCCAGGCTCTGAGCTGTCAGTCCAGAGCCCGATGTGGGGCTCGAACTCATGGACTGCGAGATCATGACCTGAGCCGAAGTCGGACGCCCAACCGACTGAAACACCCAGGCACCCCTAGGCTCTTTTATTTTAAAAAGCAGTGCATTTTCTTTGTTTTCCTGAGATGATATCAGAGGCAAGCTGCACCAAGGAAAAACTGTCAGTCAACTTTTAGATATCCGAAAGTCTGCGCCTGTCTAAATATATATATATACACACATACATATAGATATAAACATACATATATATATAAAAGAAAAATGCAACCCAGTGATTTCACACAAGAGTGAACAGAATGATGATACATTAGAAGTGATCTCTGTCAAATTAGCATCAGGGTAAGGAGTGTTTACTTCATTTGGGGGGCAACATGATCTATAAAGAAAGTGTGAAGTGGGTTCTGAATATAACTGATGTTTAAGGGGTTAGTTCAAGTAGCTTCCAGTTCAAATGCAGACAGATTTGCCACATTTGCCTAAGAGGGAGACTATCAGCAGACTAGTGGCAAGTCAGGACATATTCACAAGTCTTGCAAGCTTTTCTCTGCAGTTGTGCAAACCAGATTTGAATGCTTATTTTTAAACAGTGCATGCACTTGCAGAAATACGATCACAAATTAATATCTGATCTTTTGTTCTAAAGTTTGTGTGATTCCAACTTCTCCTAGAATCATGAGTATTTTCTTAGTTCCATCCAACTCATCATTTCAGTAGTATGCTATGATTATCGACTTAAGAAATGGTTTTGAATTTTCCAGCCATGCAGTGAGGACTCGGAGCATAACTTCCATCAACTCATAATACAGGAGGCCCTTTCTGTTTGTTTGTTTGTATGCTTCAAAGACTGGCAGCCAGCGTCTAACACAGGTCATCATCTACATTTGCTGAGCTGTGCACTTACCAAATATTTAAGGCCCTGACCCCATTTGTACAGTCAGGTCTCTAATCATCCATGGGTATCATTCTGTCTAGCAGAGACTTGCTGCGCCCCACCAACTTTAGAGCACTCTCAGAACTCTCTGAGTTCCGTTACGATAAGTGAAAAAGGCCTACGCCCTGAGCACCAAGCAGCTGGGTGATGTCTACCACCTGACTGGTCTACATCCAAATTAGTCAACTGAGATTTAATATAGATCTTCTCATTAGATAGCCCAGAACCAAAGATGGGGTATGTGTAGCAACTCTCCAAACTAATCTCCGCCGACACCCCCACCCTGTTACACTCCCTCCTAGGGTGTGGCCTGGTATTTCATGAATTCTTGATGACAAAGATCATGCTTCCATTATGGCAGGTCCTGCCTTGCTGCCACCTGGCAGCATGTATTCTCAATGGTTTCAGAATTTTACAACTTTCCTCTCTTCTTTTTCCCTGTCCCTTGACTTTCAACTTGTTGTACTTGCTGCTCTGTAAGGCGTCTGCTACAGACTAGCAAATATCTTGTCTTCTGAAGCAGACAACTTACTCTTTCCTTTCCCACACCTGGAACTTCTCCTCACTCTATCAAGTTCATGTTCTTCTGTTCCTCAGAAATCACCTCCTTAAGTAATGCCACGCACCCCATCACATTTAACTGCATCAATGCCACCTCGCTTGCATCACGTCCGTGGTCCTACTCTCCAACACTTATGGTAGCAATAGTCAAACTTTAACATGCACCGACATTCAATGGAGCTTATTAAAATGCAGATTTTCAGGCATCACTCCTAGAAATCTGAATTCATTCATTAAGTCTGGAGTGGAGTGGAGGAAGGTGACTAGTTGATAAGTCCCTCCCCTGAGATGAGGCTAATGCAGGCCAGAGGACACTGAGAACCAGCCTTCATAGTTTCAACTGACACTCTATTAAGTTGTTTTCTAACAGTTCTTAGATTTTCATTTTATTTAGTGTATAGTTTCTATAGCCTTAATTAAATCATAAGCTGAGGAGGACACATTTTTATTCCTTGACAAGTTGTAGCTGTAGAACAGCCGAAGAACTATTCTAACAAGATAAAAAAGTTACCAAGAATAAATGTAAGATCTCTGTACTTAAGTGTGGCTGGGGGAGGTATGGTTGTGTGAGAGATGACTTGGGGGATTTTACTCAACAGTAAACTCAACATGAGATAGGATCCAAGATAGAATGTGGATGTCAAAAATGTTAATGCAATTTCGGTGTGCATTAAAAGAAGACTAAGGTTTTGAACAACGGATGGATAGATCTGGTCTATTTCAGAACAGGGACGACACTTGCAGTACACCATGATTTCTGGGTTTCACAACTTAAGGTGAATATAAACAAATGTTAAAGTTCAGAGAAATGTGAATAGGATGGTAAAGGGCTGAAAATAAATTATAAAAGGATTGGCTGGAGGCACCAACCAAGCTGGGGGATTTAGCTTAGAGAAAAGATGAATTTGGGGGGCCTTTATGTCTGGATGGAAAAGCTCTCTTCATATACCTTCAGGGCTTCCACAGGGAAGTACAAGCATCCTTGCTCTATATAGTCTTGGCGGGGGGAGATGTATAGAAGCCACACATCTCATCTTAACGTAAGGAAGACTCTAACGTACAGTTGTCCAAAAAATGGAATGCAACATTCGAAGGGAATGAGTCCTCTGACACTGAAGGAATTCGAACTTAGACTACGGAACTTGACAGAAGTCATTTAGCAAAAATGGAGAGAAAATTCAAACCAAAGCACATGAACTAAATGATTTTTGAGATCCCATGCAATGCTGAGATTCTATAATTCCCTTGCTATTCTTTGACAGAACCAGCTAGTATTGCAAAGAGGATGAATTTTGAAATGAATATTCCAGGATGGGAAGGAAAAAGGAGACTGAAGGCTAGGAAGATAATAAGGAGGCTACACTATAGTTCAAGTGTGATTTACTGAAGCTATAAAAAAAGAAAAAAGGAGTGATCCGAAAAACAAAGCAGAAAAATATGAGGAGTATTCAATAATGGACTTGAAAAGTGCACGCACACACAAGTATAGCCAACTGATTTTTGACAAAAGAGCGAAGGCAATATGTTAATGTATTGACTGAAGCAAAGATCATCCTTTCAACAAATGAAGCTGTAACAACTAGACATCCATATGCAAAATAATAATAATAATAATAATAATAATCTAGACACAGATCTCACACCTTTCACAAAAAACTAATGCAAAATGGATCCAGACCTACCTGCAAAATACAAAACCATAAAACTCCTAAAAGATAACAGAGGGCAAAAATCTAGATGACACTGGGTATGGCAACAGCTTTTGAGACATAACACCAAAGCCAGATCCATGAAAGATATAACTGACAAGCTAGACTTTGTTAAAATTAAAAATTGTCTGTCAACGAAAGACAATGTCAAGAGAATGAGAAGGCAAGGCACAGACTGGGAGAAAATATTTGCAAAAGACACATGTGATAAAGCACCAAAATATACCAACAACTCTTAAAACTCAAAAATAAGAAAGCAACCCAATTTAAAAAATGGGCCAAAAGCCAAACAGGGTATACAGATAGCAAATAAGCATATGAAAAAATGCCCTACATCATATGTCATCAGGGAAATGCAAATTAAAGCAACAAGATACCACCACACACCTCTACAATGGCTCAAATCCATTCGATTGACAAGACCAAATGCTGATGAGGATGTGGAACACAGGAACTCTCATTTGTTGCCAGTGGAAATGCACTAGGGCACAGCCATTCTGGAAGACAGCTTCTTACAAAACTAAGCATACTCTTTCCCGCAATTGCACTCCTTGGTATTTGCCCAAAGGAGTTGAAAACTTATGTTTACACTAAAACCTGTACACAGATGTTTGTAGGAGCTTTATTCATAATTATTCTTAATTGCCCAAACGTGCAGGCAACTATGATGCCCTTCAGTAGGTGAATGGGTAAATGAGCTGTAGTGCATCCAGACAATGGGATATAATTCAGCGCTAAAAAGAAATGAGCTATCGAGCTGTGAAAAGACACGGAGGAACTTTAAATGCATACTGCTAATGAAAGAAATCAATCAGAAAGGGCTACACACTGTATGATTCCAACAATATGACATTCCGGAGACAAAACTATGGAGACAGTAAAAAGGTCAGTGACTGCCAAGGATGGGGGGAGAAGGCACAGAGGATTTTTGGAGCAGTGAAAATATTCTGTATGATACCATAATAATTGATAGATACATGTCATTATATAGTTGTCCAAACCCACAGAATGCACAATACCAAGAGCAAACAGTAAATTTGGACTTTGGGTGATTATGATGTGTCAATGTGGGTTCAGTCATAACAAAGATACCACTCTGGTAGGAGATATTGATGATGGGGGAGGCTATGCATGTATACGGACAGGGGTATATGGGAAATCTCTGCATCTTCCCCTCCTTTTTGCTGTGGGCCTAAAACTACTCTTAAAAAAAAAAAGTCTTAGGGCGCCTGGGTGGCTTAGTTGGTTAAGCATCTGACTCTTGATTTCGGTTCAGGTCACGATCTCATGATTGTGAGATCAAGCCCCACGTCTGCTTAACGTCTGCTTCTTTTTCTCCCTCTCCCTCTGCTCCTTCCCCACACGTGCCGGTATACTCTCAGGTGTGTTCTCTCAAAAAAAAGTCTTAATTTAAAAAAAAAAAAAATGCATACAAAGGAAAAGGGGAAGAAACATGACTCGAAGGACCTAGAAAATAAAGGTAACTGGGAAGAGATTACTATTTGTAAGATAAGGAAAAAATGTTTAATAAATGTAACAAAGTTTTGAACATTTCAAGAATTCATTTCAGTAAGAATTCTAATGGAAGATGGTAAAAGCTTCTGGAGATATAGCCATATATTACCTACAGTAAAAGTACTCTAAAAATCATCACTAAATGCTTGGACAAATGAATAAATTCACATGAGATACTACTTTTCAGAAATGGAATTAGTAAACCTCCACTCTGAGTATACTAACTTCCAAGAGTTGGAAAAATATAAATGTTATTTGAAGAAGAAATGAATAAATAATTAATGCATACAGAATCTAAGTAGTGCCAGACCGAGGCTAGAACTGTAGCTACAGAAGCAATGTGCTAAGGGCTTTAACGTGTTCTCTTCTATAACCATTAAAATAGCCCTGGGAGCTAGGTGTTATTTTTACTCTTCTTTTGGCAGATGAGGCACTGAGGCTTGTTGCAGTAAAACGCCTTTCCCCTGGAGACACAGCTGGCCAATGAGAGAGACAGAACTTGAACACCAACCTGCCTGAAGCCAAGCGAGCCCTGCAGGGACGGCTCAGCTACCGACGACACTGGGTGTCAGCTTTGCTGGAGACTCAGATTTAGTGGACTTGAAGGAGAATCTGGAAATCCATTTTGGGGGTTTTATAAAGCTCCCCAAATTCTGATAGACCTCAAAGACTGAGAACCATCGTGTCACTAAATAGAAGCGACATCAGAAGACAGACATCTTGGAATAACCCCCCAAACTGAAGAAACCTGGTGAGCTCTTTAGAGTGGGAAAAGACAACACTTAGTTGGAAGCTAGGCTCTTTGCTTTCATAGGCTGGGGACATGGAGACCCAGGTACCACTCTCGACGCCCCTAGATATTTACTGAGTATCCACTATATACCCCAAAAATACGCTAAGCAGAGTGCTTTAAGGAGATGAATAAGATGGCCTTTGTCGTAAGTAGCTCAATATTAAAAACCAAAGACACAACTATATACAAAGAAAATAAAGGGCTATGAGAAGCCAAAGAGGAAAATAATTACTTCTACTGGAAGATAAATGTGTGAGGGATCTTCCAGAGAAGGCAATCAAGCTACAACTTGAGGGATGAGCTTCCCTGCCAGAGTCTATGTACGGACCCCGTATCTCACTAAAAGGAGGCATTCATTCATATGGTAGCAGTTCTGGAAAGATTTCTATATCTAGTCCATCTTCCCCTTCTTACTAATGAGGAAACTAAAACTAGAGAGTCATACAATCAATGACATTTCTAAGGCTAGTCTCCAAAACTCTTGACACCTTGTCCATCAGTTTCCCACTAAACCATTACAGTTCTTGTATTTCTCTCTCTCTCATCCAGAGAACCTACTTAGTGATTGATTTCATCTATAACATTTTTACTTTTTAAGAAGGAAGTCTAAATTTGGCCGTGCATGAAAAAAAGGTTTACACTTGGGAATGCTCTTTGATATGGCGATTCCATTTCTAGGAATTTATCCTAAATAAATATGGATGTGCAAAAATATTTAGCTTTAAGCGTCCTTATCATAACATAGTAGATAATAGTGAAAAAGTAAATATAATATATATGTCTAAGTGTAGTAGACTGATTAATAAAACCATGGCATTATCATTCTATAAAATAAACTATAGAAGAATATTTAAGAAAGACTGTTTACGTTACTGAATGGAGGAAAAGCAGTTACAAACCATAAAATACATTTTTGTCCCCCTCTATACATATACATACATATGTGAGTGTGTGCATGTGTATGTGTGTATACATGTACAAAGCAAAAACTAGTAAAATGACATACTCCAGATATTAACAATAGTTTTCAGGTGCTTTTTTTTTCTTTTATACTTAGTGATTATCTTCTTTTACTCGTTTGTATTTTTTTTAAGTTTATTTATTTTAAGAGAGACAGAAAGAGCATGAGCAGGGGAGGGGCAGAGAAAGAGGGAGAGAGAAAATCCTAAGTGGGCTTCATGCTCAGCACAGAGCCAGACACGAGGCTCTATCTCACAACTGTGAGATCACGACCTGAGCTGAAATCAAGAGTTGGATCCTCAACCGACTGAGCTACCCAGGTGCCCCATTCATTTGTATTTTTGAAATAATAGACATGCATTTCTATAATTAAAAGAACTAATAAAAGTATTTTTATAAACAGATCTTAGATCTGGGAGATCTAAAAGACCCTATAAAAGCTGGTCAGATGACCAGATTAAAAAAAGAAAGAAAGAAAAGAATAGAAAAGTAGAAGGCGGCCCTGTCTCTGAACCCTCCAGGCCCACCAGAGAGCCTGAAGTGATCTAAAGGCAAGAAGGGGCTTTCTGAATCAAATTCAGACTCCAAAAAATAGTGAAGCTTGTTCTAGAGAATGAGGCTTCACATCCAAGTTGTGAAATCTGGAATAAGAAACCCAATAATAAGTCAAATTATTTTAAGTGGCTGAATCAGGAAGCCTAAAGGTTACCAGACTGGAAACAAGGCAACCTGGATTCTAGCCCCCACTTCTGCGACTTTAGCTTAAATAAGCTGCTTACTCTTCTGGGGTCCCAGTGTTCTCATCTACAAAATAAGAATGACATGGACAGGGGTGCCTGGATGACTCAGTCGGTTAAGTGTCTGGCTCATCTCACAGTTTGTGAGTTCAAGCCTAACAGTGCAGAGTCTGCTTGGGATTCTCTCTCCCCCTCCGTCCCTTCCCGGCTTGTGTGTGTTCTCTCTCTCTCCCTCTCTCTATCCCTCAAAAATAAATAAACTTAAAAAAAAAAAAGAAATCGGTGCTTGGGTGGCTCAGTTGGTTAAGCATCCAACTTCCGCTCAAGTCATGATCTCACGGTTCATGAGTTCAAGCCCCACATCAGGCTCCCTGCTGTCCGTGCAGAGCCTGCTTCGGATCCTCTGTCTCCCTCTCTCTCTGTGCCCCTCCCCTGCTCTTGCTCTCTCTCTCTCTCTCTCTCTCTCTCTCTCTCAAAAATAAATAAACATTTAAAAAATAAAAATAAATTTTTTAAAGGAGCAAAAAGAAACCCCCAAGAGCATCTTTTATCAGGGGCAGGGAAGAATACATGGACAAAATCAGTGTTTCTCAAACTGGTATTTCCTTGGAATATTAATAGTTGTAACTTTAGGTATGTATGGTTAAGTAGGTTTAAGTAAATTTGGAAAATGTTGACTACATAATTTCTAAGGTCTCCTTCTCTAACCTGGCCTAATTCTGATTTAAAACCATAGTCATCTTAATGTACTTGAATCTACTATATTTACAGATATAGTAGATATCTACTTGTGGTTATGTCATAGAGAGGAGCATTAGATAACTCAAAATGGGTGACAATTTTGACAACTGACAGCAGCAACTGAGTGCAGGAAGCAAAGGAGCTACAAGTTCATCCCATTCAACTTTTTTAAAAATTAACCTTTAGATAAAAATAGAGAAAAGGATTCAATCTTTTGACTGTGGTAATAAACTATCATCTTTCTCTCCTTATGTTGACACAGTGTCCCACGTGGGGCCGTTACTACTTATAAGACAAATCTCAATTTTGAACAGCTGAGTTCTGTGATTTAGGATCACATATGGGCAGCCTTCTGCAGCTGGAGAAAGAACAGACACAGAATCGGTAACTCAAGTACTGTGCGTCTTGCCTATCTCCCTTTCTGAGCTCATCGCAGCCACAGCTGGTTGCCTAAGTGAGGAGTTACAGAAGAAACCAAAGTAATCAGGCAGCAGACAGAAAAGCAAGGAGAATCAATAAAGAGAAGTTCTGCAGGAAAAGTCCAATAACACAGGAAAAGTGTCAGGTCAAAAAGTAGTTGTGGAACACCATAGAAATGTCTCTGGAATGCAATAATAATCGGCAATTTGGATAAATTCTCCTACATATATTTGAGATTTGACTGAATATATCTAATGTGGGGCTTAGCGTTCTAATTACAGGTTTACCCTATAGTAACCATTCATTATCAAAAGGCTCTTAAGTCTTGCTAAATTTCCTCCTTCATGACAGGACTCTAGGTAGATTTTTAAAAATCAAAGCACTTCCAAAAAAATTATGTCATTGTGGATAAATTCGAGTAAATACATGTATAAATGGTATAGAAGTTCAAGCTACCTATGTATGTATCTTTATATATCAGTTTTGAGTCACTCTAGAATAAGAATATACCTCAAACTATTACTCGCCCAGAGAAAAGATACTGTGTTAAAGCCCGAGATGTTAGTGAAGAACTCAAAGCTACAAGTACAGTAAATCTTTGAGCACTGGATACATGGACAATGACTTTCAATGTCAAATTTTACACTATTAGTAAAATGGTATATGGAAGGGATTTACCGCTGTCTACTCTAACTTCTTTGAAAAACCTGAAAAAACAACATGTTATTTAAAAAGCAAAAGGCAAAACCCAAGTTTCCTGCAGGTTTTTTTTTTTTTAATTGTGAACATACTATCAAAGGATACTGCCCCAAGTAACAAATCATATGGAACCCTACGAAAAGTCTCTTTAGAATCATACTCTTCTAAATAATGCTGTATATAGTTCTGGGAAGCTTTTTGCTAACATTATTGCTAATTCCTTCTTCCACCTCCCTTTCTCCAACATCCTATCAAGGTAGTCGTCGTTTTACCAAATCAGTACTCACATATAAGAAACTGACAAGATTTATAGAAGTGGTTGAGCATTTATCACCTCCTCTCTGATGGGATGTGATAAAAAGTAAAGATAAATCAGCCAAAGTATAAGTTCACAAATAAAAGATATCTCTAAGTGTCCTCTTGACTACCTTATCCACAAATACTTCAAAATGTGTAATTATCAAACACTATAAGAGGATAATCTAATGCTTGAACTATTTTCAACAGCAACAAAAGTTTAAGACAAGGAAATACATCTATAAACATTTTTGATTACAGGCAATGTATTAAAGATTTTTACCTCTACAGAGCTATAAGAGTACCTCTGGCAATATAATCATACCAACCAACTACCTCTCTGGAGTTTTTGATAGTGAGGATGAACAGGAGTTGGATAAAAAGATGGTGGAAAACACCCCGGGATACACAGGTAAGAGACAGTAGCGTGACCCATCAGAGGAACTGAAATAGAACAGGTTGGCTGGAACCCAGAGCATGGGGGAGGGGCACAGGCTGAGGGAAGAGGGGAAGTTCAGCAGGGGCAAGACCACATAGGGCTTGTAAACCACGCAGGGAGTTAAGCAGTGCTACTGGAAGAGTTTTAACCGGTGGAGCAACAGGATCAGACTTGCCTTTTTATAAAAATCGCTCCAGTTACAGGGTGGAGAGTGGAGTGGAGATGGGCAAGGCTGAAGGCCCAAGGAGCAATGCAGGCAAGCGGCGATGGTGTCCGGAGGAAGGCAGTGGCGGGGGCACGGATGGGGGGTGGGGGTGGAGGGAGGAAGATGGAGAGACTGGACAGACCTGACACAGTGAGGAGACTTCAGCACAGAGGGTCTATTCTGTGACTGGGAACCAGAGGGGAGGGAGAGAGGAGTGTTAAAGAAGTGCCCAGATTTTTGGCCAGAGCTCTGCCTAAGACAGAAAACAGCGGTAGGAGCATGTTTAGGGAGGATGGGAGGGCAGAATGAATTAATTGAATTTTGAACTTACCTGCGTGATCATGAGATAGACAACAGGTTATGCTGATAAAAACCCAGAGCTTTAAACAGAGACTGAGATAAAATTAATTTGAGAGTTAATGGCGTAAAGATACTAACTGCAGCCATGGAAATGGATGTGATCAATTTCAGGGAGAACAATCACAGAGGAAAAGAGGAGGTCTAAGACAGACTCCTGAAGTACTCCAGCATTTTAAAGGACACAAAAAACCCCAAAAGGGATAGCCAGAGGTATAAGGAAAATCACAAACCCTTGGAGTGAGAGAAACCAAGTAAAAATGATATTTCAAGAAAGAGTGGTCAACAGAGTGCTTCTCACGGTAAAGTGCTTCTCACGGGTAAAGTGACTGAAGCTAGCCATCACAAAATAAAAACACCAGTAAGTCTTCCTGTCTTCAATTCAGGTCCCAGATTCTTCTCATGGTAATGAAAATACGTGCAACAATATTCTCCACTCCTCCCAAACTAGGTCGTCCTGGTCTTCTCACTTCTAACATTTTCCCAGTGAGACCTGACTCTCACCTCCAATTCTGTCACCCGTGATAAGTAATCACATTCTATCAAGTTCGTCCTTGTAATCTTTTCTGTATCTCTTCTTCCCTTTCCATCCCCATTGCCACCACCCCAATCCAGGTTCTAAGTACCACACAACTGGATAATTAATCTACGTCTGCCAAATCAGGCAGTCTTTCACCTCTTCTCTAGAGCAATCCTTTTCACACAGAATAACAGTATTAACTATCCTAAGACATTAACTTTGTTTTATTCCACTGCTAAAAGCCCTCCAATAACTCCCCATTATAATCATTTGTTCAAAACTTTCATTCAGTTCGGGGCACCTGGCTGGCTCAGTTGGTAGAGCACGCAACTCTTAGGCTATAAATCCAAGCCCCACGTTGGATGTAGAGATTACTTAAAAATAAAATATTTTAAAAAAATATGTCATTCATTTAGCAAATATTTACATAGGGCAATACTTCTCAAACTATATATGCTAAGGTCCAGTTTTCTTTTACAAGTTTCTCATCAATATTTTTACAAAATACAATAAAAAACATGATGATGTTAAATTGCTAAAAAAAAAAAAAAGTTTCTAAATTCTTACTCTGAGTTTCAATATTTATTTCATTGTGGACTGGTAACAATGGTTCATGGCCCAGCAGTGGTCCAAAGACCATACTGCAAACAGCCCTGACGCTGACAACACATGGATAAAAAGACATTACGATTGTGCCTTCAAAGTCTTAGAGCCCTGGTTCTCAATGCAGGGCGATTTTGCCATTCAGGGGAAACAGTTCTGATCACTACACAGGAGGCAGGAAGGAAGGAGGGAACTACTGGCATTGAGTGGATAGAGGTCAGAGATGCTGCTAAACAGCCTACAACAAACAGCTTTGGGCCCTTCTCCCAACAAAGAATTCCCCAGCCTAAAATGTCAAAAATGCTGAGGGTGAGAAATTCCCCCTAATGTGTGTAATGCAAATGAATAATTATATTAAGAATAGAGCTACATTCTAAGTACATACAAGGTACAGAGGAAGCATAGGAGAAGCACCGGAGTCTGTCTGGAAGGTCAAACAGATTCAGTAAAACAAAGGAGTCCTCATCTCCTGATTCACAGCTTTCTACAGCACAACTCCAACCTAACTTTTAAATCTAATTTCTTGCTTCTTCCAAAAACAGCTCTGCTAGACTGGTCTAAACTGTGGATTCTATACCTTGCTGAGTCTGTCACTCTTCCCAGGGCATGGATAACCATCCTTTCCCCTCCTATCCCAAATCCCTCAGCATTCAAGGCCTAATTAAGTTCTGCCTCCTCCATGAAGTCTTCTGTGATTCTTTCTCTTAAAATTGCTATAGGACTTTTCAATTAGACCACTCATTTGGCACTTTATCATATACACTTTTGATATCATTTGTTAGGTTATGGTGCTTAACTTCTACATGATTATTTAACATTTATGTTCCATCTCTATGTTGACAATATACTTAGGACAAAGCTTCTGACATACCCATTCCAATCACTTCCTTCCCTGTATTAATGCTACAACAGATGCCAAAAAACACATGAAGAAAGTGGACTAGACTTATTAAGTATTAGACATTACAGTCCTACAACCAATGCTTCAGTCTTTGAGCTCATGACAATTTGAATACATCCAGTTACTAGAGTGGTAGTTTATTTATAAACCTTAGTGTCACAGAGCGTCCATTCAATCCCACACATTGCACACTTATACTTCCTACTTCAGGCCAAGAGAAGTCCACTGATTTTTGCCACACTTAAGTTCCAGAAACTGCCAGAAATAAGAAAACTAAGAAATCTCTATTGGGGCAGTTTCTCTGCTCAAATTTTAAAACCGAAACAGATAAAGAGATCTTTACATTTTCGGGCAACACCCTCACTGCCATGACAAAAATCTGAAATTTTGGAAAATGCTTCTAATCTCAAAAAGAAGCGGAAGAAGAAAAGGGGTCGAGGGGAGGAGAAAGAAGAGAATCAGGAAGAGGGGGAGGAAGAAGAAAAGGATGACAAAGAGGAAGATGAAGGAGGTGGTTTAATTCTTTAGCAGAGAGATGTTGGAGAAGTTTAAACAGTTTAAAAAATTGTCTGATATCTAAATACAAAAGTCAGATTTCTGTAGCTTATTTTCTGAATGCCTATTTATAACTGTATACAGGCAATGATGGGGGGGGGGGGGGAGGCCAGGCATACAGATCTTCAGTGTTTTAACAACCCTTCTCTTCCTCTTCACCCTCCTAACCTATCATTTCTAAGTTCTGAGAACCTTTACAGATGGAAAACTTTGTCAATTTCCTGGAGAATTAATTAAGGAAGAAAGGCATAAGTTGTACTTAGTTACTCATCATAAAATATTCTTTGACATAAAATTGAAAGCTTCCTTGACTACTTGATTATTGGCTTCATCTCTCCAGCATCTGGAGAGGCAGTTGAGAATACAGACCCTGGAACCAGATGTCCTCCTTCCAACCCCAGTTCTGCCATTTACGAGTTGTACAAACTGTATGTCATTTCCTTCTCCTCCTTTAAGAGTTCCTGAATCAGGAGAACCAAGTTCTAGTCCTAGTTGTGCCTCTGCCTGTGCCTCTGCCTTGCTTAGTGACCTTGGGCCATAGTTTCCATATCTGTAAAGAGAAGAAGCCAGGGGATTGCACTAGATCACCAAGGGTGATTTTGCCTCCCGGGGACCATTTTGGCAATGTCTGGACATATTTTTGGTTGTCACCTCTAGGGGTGGGTGCGAAGTGTCACTGGCATCTGGTAGATAGAGGCTGCTAAACATCCTACAATTCACAGGACAG
The DNA here is from genome assembly GCF_014898765.1 of Herpailurus yagouaroundi. Classification (NCBI taxonomy): domain Eukaryota; kingdom Metazoa; phylum Chordata; class Mammalia; order Carnivora; family Felidae; genus Herpailurus; species Herpailurus yagouaroundi. The sequence continues at coordinate 786,222 of NW_024412464.1, read as the reverse complement.
CCAGCGCCCCATGCCAAATAATTATCCAGTCTAAAAATGTCTATGATGCCACAGTTGAAAATCCCTTGGCTCTAAATCTCTCAAAGACCGCCTCAGAGGTCCCCAAGAAGTGGGGCTGAGAAGGCCCATTTTAGCAGTTTTCTATGATGGGCTTTCATGAGAGAAAAAAAAAACGTACATGTTAAGGGTATGGACTCTGAGGCCAGACTGTTTGGGTTCAAATCTGACTCCGCCACTCACTAGCTATATATCTTGGACTAGTTACTTAACCTTTCTTTTTTAAATAATGTTTTTTTTTTTCAACGTTTATTTATTTTTGGGACAGAGAGAGACAGAGCATGAACGGGGGAGGGGCAGAGAGAGAGGGAGACACAGAATCGGAAACAGGCTCCAGGCTCTGAGCCATCAGCCCAGAGCCCGACGCGGGGCTCGAACTCACGGACCGCGAGATCGTGACCTGGCTGAAGTCGGACGCTTAACCGACTGCGCCACCCAGGCGCCCCATTAACCTTTCTGACACAGTTTCCTTCTCCATAATATGGCGTCAATACAGAATCTACCTGATAAGGCTGTTGTGAGAATGGAATAAGCTAATGTACGTAAAGCATCTAGAACAGCACCTGGCACCATGTAAGTATTAGCTACTTACCATGTAAGTATCATCATCACCACCAATGTAAATATGGGCATAAGACGGGACAAAACAGCTAGCGCTTCACTTCAGAAGTCACGTGAGCTGGATTCCTCAGTGGGAAGGGTGTGAAGACCGAGCAAATTTAAGCACAGGTCCTTCCACATCAGAAATTCTGCTCTCCCTCAAGTCATCGTGTCCCATGTCTCCCCTCTCCTGCTTCCATGGCTACGGAAAGGCTTGGATGCAAATGTTCTCATGGTTTGCAGGGAACGTGGTACTTGTACCCATTACTATCATGCAAAAAAGTAATGGGAGGAAGCAGTTTGTTAGCCATCAGCAACTTGGTCTTCACTTTCTGCCTCCCCTCATCAGGGGCTGCCATCAAAGCCCTGGGGGTCCTGTTACCCCTGCGCTGTTCTCCTCCACAGAAACTTCATGAAGGGCGTGGGACACACCTGTTCCCCTGCTGACAGTGAAGCCACCACAACAGAGAAACAGCCTATGATATTACCTTTTTGTTTGTTTTCTTAACTACACAAGTGGAAATATAATCTCACACTAAAACATTCAGATGCGGAAGTACAGCAAGTAAAAGAAGAAAAATCTCCCTGTATTTCCCATCGTCACTCCCCTTTCACAGAAGTAAACGTTTTTCAATATAATGTGTGCTTGTAAAGAGTTTTGTAATGCATTTACTTTCAGATATATATATATATCTATATATATATATATATATAGATATATATATATATATAGATATATATATGTTTTTTGTTTTTTTTTCTTATTAAAACATGTGTGGGGGCACCTGGGTGGCTCAGGCAGTTGAGCATCCGACTTCGGCTCGGGTCATGATCTCACGGCTTGTGGGTTCAAGCCCCGCGTTGGGCTCTGTCCTGACAGCTCGGAGCCTGAAGCCTGCTTCAGATTCTGTATGTCTCTCTCTCTCTCTCTCTCTCTCTCTCTCTCTCTCTCTCTCTCATTCTTTCTGCCTTCCCCCACTCACGCTCTGTCTCTCTCTCTCTCAAAAATAAATAAACATTAAAAAAAAAATGTCTGTACATTTGGATCTGTATCATTTTAAGATCTGCTTTGCTGTATTCCATAATGAGGGTAAGAGGATGTAGCATAGTTTATTTAATTATTTCCTTACTGGTGGACAGTGACCCAATTCTTGATCTGTAACTCACCTGCAGTTGCCAGCAAATCTAATCCACTAGACTCTACAGACAGCTCTGCCTCCTCAAAAGATTTATTTCTAAAAGTCTATTGATAAAAAAATGTCAACTGAATTTATATATTATTTGACTCTGAGATATTAGCATAGCTACATTATTCCTGTTCAAATGTAAGTAAATTTTACTTAAAAAACCAAAACCAATGGAAGAATTAATTCAAGGTTAAAAATGTCAACTTATAAAAAGTTATCTATAGTATTTTTTTTAGAGTGTGTGCTTTAGCTCTAAATACTGCTTCAGAGATTTTGGAAATCACATGGTCATAAGCCATTTCTTCTTCTAAGTAAAAAAAAAAAGAACTTTATACATTTTCCCAACATGGAAGTTAGAATTAGTAAATTAGTAAACTGTTACTTCTTCATATCCAAGTATCATCCACAAGTACTTTGTGGAAAAGCAGAAGGGGGAAGTTTTGCATCTCTAACTAGTGAGCAATTGCTTTCTTTTCCTTTCCCAATAAATTACAGGCAGACTTGAACAGATGTCAGGTTGGCATTCAAAACCTAAAATATAGCTGAAAAGCAAGTTATGACTAATACAAGGAAAAAAGATGAATGTCAGAAAGCTTCATTTTTTTTTCTTTTTTTCAAATTTCAGATAAGCTCTTTAGCCTTAGGGTTCCTTTTACAGAGCCCTGGAGTTCGGCTAGATGTCTTAACCCCCATTTAAATTGCAATCTCTCCTCATGAGTGGGGGTGTGAAAATGCATTTTAAGAGTGTCAGTGTTTATGTTAATCTGAGCAAGAACTCCCTCTCTCTCAAATATGGCGCACAAAACCTCAGTGCTCTTTCTTCCACAGTATTTTTTTTTTTTTTTTTGCACTGTTCTTAGCATGTGAAAGATGTCCGCCTGTGATTGAGAGGCTCCTTATCTTCTCGGCAGCTCTACTCCACAGAGTAACTGCAGTTTCACGTATGATATCAGAAAGGAGTTGCTTTTCTTTAGGATTTCAAAAGAAACCTTAAAACTACAGATTGAAAATGGGCTTAGAGAGGGAGACTTGAAGAAAGGCGACCAAAAAGAACAGTGTCAGTTTCAAAGAAGGGGCGGTGGGGGGGGGGGGGGAGCACAAGACCCTAACAGAGGCTCTCCTCCCCACCAGGTGGCCTGGATATCTGCAAGATACAGAGTCACCACAAGACAGCGTGAAGCTGGAGGCCCTTCGGTCTCCAAGCCCTTTTCCTTCTAGCCCTACAACGGGTAACTTCTGCTAAAGGCCCTTTCCTTGGATACATGTAAACCTAGTCCTAAAACTGCATTAAGAGATGCTAATTCTTTAACAACTATTCCACTGTTCTTTGAAGAAGGTTTTTTGGTTTTGTTTTTTGTTTTGTTTTGCTCTGGCACTTACAATTTAGGGGTAACTGCCAGGGATGCAGAAAAATCAAGTTTCTCTACAGAATCTCTATCTTTGCCAACAAAAGAGCTACAATGAGAACTGAGGTAATCAATCGATTATCCAGAACACTCTCCCCAAAACTGCATGGAAGGGAATAAGTGTAGTAAATGTCTGAGCGGAAGGACATATTCGGCTGACACTGGAGTGTGCTCAAGGATAGCAATAAGCTGCTGAGTTTATTTGCTGAGACTTGCAGATACCAGTGTGTGATGCCCACATTTCTACCCTGGGTGCTCCTAGGACATTTATTGCAGGTGCGTGACCTCATCTGACCTTTAATGTTCCTGCAGAACTATGTGCCTCTGGTTAGCCCTTTAGTCTTCCTATACCTCCTCAAAGCAACATTCCATATATATCTAAACTATATTTTCAATCCTGAAGGTAACATGAAGCTTTACAAGCAAAAGAACTGTATTACCTAAAAGCATAACTATTCATAAACACAATGAGAGAAGAGAATTCTAAATTTATCATTCTGTGAGCTCACAACTTTGATATATAGGCAAAAAGATCCATTTAGTGAAGATTCCTGCTTACAAAGTAGACCCAATTCTAGACTCCATGGTACACACAATGATTTGGTCTCAAGCCAAAAGTAAAAGAGTTCTCTGCTTAAAACAAAACAGAACGGTCCCATAACCTACATAAATTATTCTTTACCAATCATTATTTTTTACCATTTTAATCGATTTAAACAATCACACCCAGTGTCCAGTTGGATCCCAAAACCACAGAGGTTTATCTATTTAATTAAGAGTGAGGATGGGGCGCCTGGGTGGCTCAGTCGGTTGGGCGGCCGACTTTGGCTCAGGTCATGATCTTGCGGTCCGTGAGTTCGAGCCCCGCGTCGGGCTCTGTGCTGACAGCTCGGAGCCTGGAGCCTGTTTCAGATTCTGTGTCTCCCTCTCTCTGACCCTCCCCCGTTCATGCTCTGTTTCTCTCTGTCTCTCTCTGTCTCAAAAATAAATAAACGTTAAAAAAAAAAAAAAAAAAAGAGTGAGGAAGAAATCAGCCAATTTTGTTCCCCCACCTGACAGGGTAAAAGAACATAGGGTATACATATAAAAAGGACCTGTGTAGTGTTACTTTTTATTCTATACAAAATGTAGCAATCTGTACTTTTATATGCCTTTACCAAAACCTAATGAGAATTTTATAACCATACTGTTCTTGTACCGCAATGAGGTACTCTACTATGGAATTCTCCCCCAAATTCAAAGGGAAAAAGAAGACTCTAACGGAAACAGGGAATGACACATGCACAGCAAGAGAATTATTTCCCAGCCTTTTTACCATAAAAATGTAGCTTTATGACATTGAGAATCTTCATTCAGAATTAAAAAAAAATAGTAATAATGTCTTTCAACTTAGTTCAAAAGTAAAGGTAGTTTTTTAAAATACTTTTTGTCCTTGGGGCGCCTGGGTGGCGCAGTCGGTTAAGCGTCCGACTTCAGCCAGGTCACGATCTCACGGTCCGTGAGTTCGAGCCCCGCGTCAGGCTCTGGGCTGATGGCTCAGAGCCTGGAGCCTGTTTCCGATTCTGTGTCTCCCTCTCTCTCTGCCCCTCCCCCGTTCATGCTCTGTCTCTCTCTGTCCCAAAAATAAATAAAAACGTTGAAAAAAAAATTAAAAAAAATAAATAAATAAATACTTTTTGTCCTTTGAATCAAATTGTTAACACATGCATCTTGATGGCCAAAAGCCATAAAGAGAAAAAAAAAATTTTTTAAAGAACAGAACCCATTTTTTGTCCAATTAATGTAAAAATATTAGAAAAATAAATCCACCAAAAAAGGTTTTGGATAGTAGCACTCACAAAAGCAAAGTATTATACAAAAAGCAAAGTATTATAATTTAACTAATTTCGATATGGACTACAGAAACACAGATGCATAAAGTCACTCAAAAATCCCAAATCTGTTTTGATTGAATTCCAACCTCTTCAACAGCTGGCAAAGTCACAAATCGACCGATAGAGGAGTTTTGCTCCTTCACTCATTATCCACCTAACTGCAGACAGAGGCCCTAGTGAGCAAGGTTTGGAAAACGCACAAACAGGAAACTCGTATCTGAATAACGGAATCCTTAATAGCTTCCAAACTGCGAGAAAATATTATAATATAATGAAAAGATATAGTTTATAACAGAAGCAGTTGGTTTTCTACTTGTTAGCCAGATAATATAAATGTTCAAAGAAACAGAATCATTAGACTCTCTCAGTCTGGAAAATTAGTAAAAACATTCCACAAGAATAATTTAGAACATTTAAGATCATCCTTTTATCTCTCCTCACACCCAAAATAACCTAAACAGTATTTCCATGTCTTGACAATAAGTCCATAAACTTTCAAAATACACATGACCAAGATAGTGAATTACCACATTTTTTACTATGTTCCAAATTAAAATTCTGTTTTTTTATGGACCTGGCCTTTGTATCTTTCAGATAAAAAAGTATGTTATTGCCATCTCAAGGTGTATAAAACTCAGGTGATGAGGGTCTCTGTCATTTTCTCTTAATCCAATTCCAAACTCGACCTTTACCCAGTGAACAGGTGTGTGCTGTGCCTGTAATTTATCACAGTGAGCGGCCAGGCAGGAAGGCTACCAACAATAGGAGGCTAATAGAACCAAGCACTTAGTGCCTACACAGCAGTTCTCTTCCCCACCACACTTTTATCTGCCAGTAGCAATGTAAAGATAAAGAATGATGGAGGGTGAGGGGAGTGATATATTCGTATTCCTTCAGGGTTTTTCTTTAGATACTGTTTTTATACTAATAGTCTGCCAGAAGCTGTTATACATTCCTTTCTCAGATATTCCGTGGCTCACATTCCAATTCAACCTATATGATATGGATATGGAAACAGTCATGACGGCATTTCCACTAGGGAAAATAAAGCCACTTCACACACGGATAAATTAAATAAAACTTCAAGAAGAAAATGATAAATGAACAGCACATTTCTGTGTATGCAATATGGAAACTTCCATGTATATCCTACATTTGTCTCTTTGGATCAAACTTATCTAATTTCAAAACATGCCAGGAATCCATTTACTAGATATGAAGACGTACTAATTGGGTAATGCAACAGCAGCTAACTAACGTAAGAACAATGCCCACAGTGTAATAGATAACGATGATTCCACAGGGTACATCTGACCCACAGTGGGTCTTTAGAGTCAGGTGAAATTTCCAAATATGCCCTATAGGAAAACATTCATAAATAGATAAATAAAATGAAATTTCTAAATCTGTCCTATCCACAGACGTACTTAAATTAATAAATAAATCAATAAGATAAAGTAACCGCAAATATTTCTATTTTCCCTATAAAACAAAAATGTAATTTTACAAGTTCTAATGCCTCAAAAATTTTGGGGAAACTTTTTTTAAAAGAAAAAGACAAAAATACACTGGCAGGTTTGAAAAATAATTTCAAAACATTATTAAAAAAAAGACTTCATCACATTTTTTTTTTTTTTTAACAACGTAAGATTTGATCAAATTTTCCTTTTTAAACTCACCCATCTGCTCCACAATCTCTGGAGGAAATACTCGGGAAGCAAATGCTCGTCGAAAAATATCTGAAAATTCTTTGTCCAGACCTCCTATTCCCATTTTTTCAAAGTTCCAATCAGGATTGATGATAGACTGGCGATTTTCCTTAGTTTTAGCTTTGCCTATGTCAAACGAAGATAATCAAATGTGAAACAAGAACTTCATTACCAGGTGGAATAAGATAAGACTCACTGGGCATCTTTAATGAATAAAGAGAAGTTATCCTCTACAAAGATGAACATGCTCTTAGCTGACTTTCTAATAAGAAGGATGAGTTTTGCTATGTTAACTACTGTGCCTGGACCCATTTAGGGCCAGCAAAACACTTGTGAAATGTCTAAGCTCACACAGTCGTCCATTTGTGATCAATCCATGGAGCCTGGTCCTCTTAGCCTCTAATCTTAACCAAGTTAACTAACTTGGCTGATTAGAAGAAACACCATGTGTCTATCTGATGAAGGAAATACTAGTTGCTAGAAATGCAACTGAAATCTAGCAATCCTCAAGGCTCCTGAAGCAAGTGTATTTAAAAATGCATGTATTTATCTAGATGTTTATAAACTCTGTATATAACCCCTCAGCCTGAGAAGATGCACTGAATAAGTCTGATGTCTTATTTTTGTTTTTCCCCATTTGCACACAAAAGTCTAAGATCATCCTAAAGTCTTAATAATTTCAAAATTCATGTTTTCACTTTCACAAAGACAAAAATTATCTAACTTAAATGTCATAGTGCCACCTAAAGTAACTCAAGAGAACCACATGAGCTATCTCAAAAACAATACAAGTGCCTTAGTACATTCTACTAACAAAAAAGAAAGTGATACAATTTTTTAAATTAGAAAACAAATGGTCACATTAGAAAAAGTTTACCCTAGATGGTGATTTTATGGTTAGAGTTTTGTGGACTCAACATTTCTTCTTTGAAGCTATCTGAAAATATATTTCTTATACTGTACTGCCCTCTTGCGGCCAAATTTACTGCATGCTATATCAGTCCACAATTTTATTTATCAATGGAAAAAACCTGTCAATCACACCTTTGCATGAATTACTTAGAAATACCCACATTATATGAAAGCCATGCAATGCCCACAAGACAAGACACCTTGGAGCGCCTGAGTAGCTCAGTCGGTTAAGCATCTGACTCTCAATTTCCGCTCAGGTCATGATCTCGTGGTTCCTGAGATTGAGCCTCTTGTCCGGCTCTGCACTGACAGCACATAGACTGTTTTGGGTTCTCTCTCTCTCTCTCTCTCTCTCTCTCTTCCCCTACCCTGCTTGCATGCACGCACTCTCCCTCTCTCTTCTCTCAAACATTAAAAAAAAAGGTAAGGCATCTTAACAAAAGGTGTATGAAAGGTGTATAAAATACAAAGAAAACACTTCAGAAATGTATTGGATCAATAATTGGAGATTCTGAGAAATCCTAATCCATAAAACAACATGCATAGTCATTAAAAATTATGTTGTTGAGGCATATTTATTAAGAGGCTTGAAATATGTCAAGCAAAAGAAATTATAAAACATTATGAAAATAGAATCAAATTGTAAAATTTTAGACTGTGTGAGCTATTTTTGAGTGAATGTCTATCCAAATTTTATGAAACATTTATTTTATTGTAAAATTCAGAAAAAACAGTAAGAAGGGAATAACTTAAGGATTGAGGAAAAAGGTCACATATTTGAAGTTAAGTAACCTTGGAAATCGTGGTGTGTAGCCAACGAAAATCCTCTTCTTTCTACTGGCGTAGACATTGGCATAGTGAAAACCAACCCCAAGTCAGAACTACTACACAGTTAATGGCATCATTATTCTGGGGAGTTACTTTTCTTAGAGACCAATCTGCATTATTTTAATATAATAAAAGCAAGACTAACATACAAGAGCAGGACTGAGCTCTGAGTCTGTTGGAGAGACTTTCTTCACCTGCACATTCACCATTTAACTCAATCACAAACCAAAGTGACGCTAGGATCACATTTAACACACCACCGTGCACGAGGCAGTCAACAAATAACTGACCAGTTCTCAAGGTTATGAAAGATGGTGGAAGTCTGAGGAACTATCAGAGAGAAGGACTTTAGAAATTAAATGACTAAATGCAATGCGAGATCCTCAATCAGATCCTAGAACAGAAAGGACATAATGAAAAAACTAGTGAAATCCAAATAAAGTCTGTATTTTATTTTTTTAATGTTTATTTATTTTTTGAAAGAGAGAGAGCGTGAGCAAGGTAGGAGGTAGGAGAGAGAGGGAGACACAGAATTCGAATCAGGCTCCAGGCTCTGAGCTGTCAGCACAGAGCCCAACGCTGGGCTTGAACCCACAAACCGTGAGATCATGACCTGAACCAAAGTCAGACCCTCAACTGACTGAGCTACCCAGACACCCCTAAAGTCTATATTTTAGTTAGTGGCCATGCAACCATGTTAACTTGGTTTTGGTAACTGTACTCTAGTTATTTGAGATGGAACATCAAGGAAGCTGGTGAAAGGTATATTGGACCTCTCTGCACTACTCTTGCAAATCTTCTGTAAGCCTGAACTTACCTCAATATTGAAAGTTTAAAAATAAATTTTATCTGTATTTTACCTGATTTTTAGTGTGGTTACTAGGTTACTAGGAAATTAAAAATTATACATATGGCTCACATTACACTTCTATTGGACAATGATATCTAGTGAAGGTTTTAAACTTTTTTTTCTGTATCAGCACATCTGACAGTGATGAAATCCTCCATGATTTTGTGATAAACCTTCTCAATGGAGATGCCCTTATTCTTCTCCCAGACTTGAAAAGCGTGGTAGTTGAGGCACACATAATAACAGAGACAGTCTCACTTCATTCAGAGTTTTCTAAAATTGCAAATCTTACCAATAAGATTGAGTGATGAATTGTCTGCTTTTTCAAATGCAACTTGACTGTTTCCAACAACCAGTCCTACTTCAATCTGTATAGAAAGACAATTATTAGTAGTTAGTCTAATAATAGACTTCTGGACTTCTTAACACAAGGCCAAAAATGAAGGGGAAATAAGGTCTCTCTGAGCAAAGCAACTCTTCCAAACTATCATTTAAGTTAAATTAATTTTTCTCCTAACTACCTTGTACTATTTCTATTTAATTTCAATGCATGTGTCTTTTGATAATGCCGGTCTTTTTGTTATTATTTATGAACAATAATCATCATCTGCATTCAACCAGGAATACAAGTACCCATACAAATTTCAAATTACTATTAAGTCTACAAGTAAGTGTATTTTCTGCTATACTTTAATAACAGCGCTAGCTTATAAGAGCAATGTTTTCTCCCTACTACCTTAAAAGAAAGAGTACATAATATAAAAGAAATCACTGAGCAAGAGAATGGCTAGGAATGTTATATTAATCTGCACAATTCACATCACAATGATTATTAAAAATAAAACATACCTTCTGTCTTTTTCCTGTCGCAGGCTCTCCCTTCAGGATGCTAGGATCCATGGCTTCAATATCCTTTACCAGCAAACCGAAAAGCTTTTCATTGAAGCTAAATACAAGCTATGTAGAGAAGAGATAAGGGGAGAAAAACCACTTCATGATACAATGGCTTGATTCTCACATCATCACCAGTGTTTTCCAAATGCAGGGAAGCAGCTTTCTCCTGTACATCCCTCTCAAATCTGTTCCACAGGCAAACTGCTCACATAAGCAATGAGAAGAAAAGGGAACTAACATTTACTGAGTATCTTCATGTGCCAAACCGTATAGGATGTCCTATACTTGATATTCACAAACTGTCTTGGAAACAGATAGTCTTCCTCAGTTTTACTAGGAAGGGAGCTGAGATCCGGAGAGGGCTTAAGCAATGGAAACCAGAGTCATAGTAAACAATAGTGCCAGGATTCAAGCCTGGGTCCATGACTCTAAAATTCATGCCTTTCCACCACCAATGCAAAATTCCTGCCATACAAGTTCACAGACAGATGGTGAATGCTCATTCATTCACCAAGTATTTATTGAGCGCCTTCCATAACCTAGGCCCTCTTCTACATGCTGGGGTATAACAGTTAAGCACAGCAGGCAAAGCTGACTGCTAATCCTGCCACTAGTGACTATTGCAAGTGGGAATAAAAAGTAAGAACAGCGATGTGGGGTAAGATATTTATTTCTTCTCTGTATTATTTGTTCCCTGTATTATTTCTTCTCTGCATAATCATATATCTGCATGATACTAGGTTTTACATAATTACAAATACCAAAGCATTTGCTATTAAACTAGTAACACTAAAGGAAAAGGTAAAAACAATGACATTTAGGTAGGCAATGAGAGCACAATTATTCATCAAAAAGTGTAGGGATCCAGAAGAAACACAGCACAGCTCAAAAAGCAGTGGACGTGTGGTCACCAAATTATCAGCTGACTGTCATCTTGGGGAGCCTTCCTGGACCATCTAATCTCAATTAGCACCATACTGGTCCTCCAGCGCATCATCTCATTTTACTGAAATCCAAGTACTTAACATTAACAGCAATGGCATTTCTCATTTTCTGTCTTCCCCAACTAGAAAGTAAGCTCTGTAAGAGTAGGAATTGTGTATATTTTGTTCACTGCTGACCTGCAGAACCTAACATAGTAGCTGAAACATACTAGGTTATCCATTAAACACTTGTTTAATTAATTAGCAGCTCAATTAACCATTGGGTTCTTGTCTCAGCTACAGCCCTGGCAGTGTAGCCATGGGCACAACATTTACCCTCTCTGAATGTAAAAATCACTCATTCCAATTCTAGTACTCTTAAAAATAATAAATGCACTATAATCTTTTCCTGTCTAGCAGTGACTCAGTTTCCACTTGTGCAAGTTTGATATCATAATGTATGGATTACCCAGATCCCTAGTCTTGTTCTTCCAGATTTATGCCATTTCACTTAGGTGAGAGAATCAAAAGAAATGACACTCCTTTCATCCAACAGCTGTTTCTTTCCACCACTTCTCTCCCTGCCGGTTCCACATACTTTCCCAGGTGAGAGCCTCCGAGACAGTGTAGGTGAGTCACTAGAGATCAGAATGCTATAAGCAGTGATTTGCAAACTTTTGGTCTTATGATCCCTTTATATGCCTAAAACTATTTGAGAACTCTCAAAGAGCCTTTGTTTAAGTGGATTATATCCACTGGTATTCACTATAGTAGAAATCAGAACAAGAAACTTAAAATGTATTTATTAATTTAAAAATAACAATAAATTTATCATGTGTGAACATAAATGATATTTTTTAACATAAAAAAACCCACCTATTTCTGAAATAAAAAACATAAGTGGAAACCATGGCACTGTCACATTTTTGTAAATCTCTTTAACGTCTTGCCTAATGGAAGACAGCTGGACCCTCACATTTCCTTTAATAGCCAATGTGCTGAGCTAGCACACATCACATAGTTTGCAGAACTCCATTGTGCATTTGTGAGAGAATAAGAGGAAAAAGAGACATAACACCTTGGTATTATTATGAAAATAATTCTGACTTCACAAACGCCCTGAAGAGCTTCAGGTTTCTGGACCATACTTTGAGAACTGCTGCTATGGCGTTATGATAGGAGGAAGGAGTTAGGAATAATTAAGAGAAGTCACAAAGAAGGAGACAAATATAATGGTAAGGCCAAAAGAGCAATGCTTATTTATGTGTACAAACAAGCAGCAATTTATGGACTCACACAGCTTTTTAAGTAAAACTTTAAAAGAACAGAATTTCTTCCTAGGAGATTAACAATATACTAACTGAAGTCCTTTTGCAAGAAGGCAAGATCAGCAATATCATTTTTAAGGATAGAAAAATTGGGCTTCAGAGGTTCCAAGAAAAACCTGAAAATACACATACATAATTTTCTTAAGATTCTCAAATTAGTTTAGAACCAAAAAAGTTACGAATTACTTTTCTACAGAAATATATCAGGGAAAAAGAAAAACCATCCAGAGACAAAATAAGTGTCTCACAATAAAAAAAGTAAGAAATCTGAAACATTTAAGTCTGCAGCATTCTCAAGTTTGCACAGGGAAAAGCTGCTGTAATTAAATTTGACATTGTAACCTAAAAGTTACTTTAGAATTTTTTTGAATGGACTCAAGACATTCAGCAAACGTATCACCCTCACTTTTTATCACTCAATTGGATATATCTGTCCATATACAGAGCACCTCCCAGTTTTTAAACAGTCGAATTAATTTGGACAACTGCAATGACTGGAATGCCTGTCAAGTGGAAGAAATGAAAGAAAATTCAAAACTACCTGCTGTCCCACTGAGAATGCCTGGTTGTTGAACTGCTGAATGAATTCCGCTGCCATCTTGTCAGTATCATAAGGATTGGAGTCAATGCTTTTTTTCTGCAGGAAATCAATCTCGATGGTCATTGTGCCAATACACTGTTTGGCCTTGTCAAATGTATATAAGGATACTAGGGGGGAAAAAGAAGCATTTCTTAAAACACAGGGACACCAAATACTTGCTGTGTTTTGAGTAACTAAAAGTTTCACATAAATGAATCCTAACAAAACTTGACCAAAAGAGGGCTTTCCATGGCCTTTACTGACAGGACACACAAGCACAGATTAAAGAAAATGATAATAACCACTAGAGATTTTGTTCCCCTCTGAATTAATTAGTTCACATTGTACAGCATTCTCCCTCTACCTTTACCCCTCACCCAACTCTTATGGGAAATCACAGCCCTCCCCACATGGTCTCTACATCTTCCTCCTTCTCATTTAACAGAGGACAAATGATAGTATGGGAAGTCCCAGTGGAGTTGGCATAACACGCTGCTTTCAAAAAAGATTTTTGTTTGACACAAGCAAGAGCTAAGGTGAGAAGTGTGTACTCTTTTGTTCTAGCAAGTTACTATGCAGGACAAAAACAAAAAACAAAAAAAAAAAACCAACAAAAACAAAGCTTGAGAAAAAATAAATTACTCCAGAGCGATTTAAAGTTCGACATGTCTTTAAAAAAAAAAAATTATGTTTATTTATTTTTGAAGGAGAGAGAGACAGAGTGTGAGCAGAGGAGGGGCAGAGAGAGAGAGGGAGACACAGAATCTGAAGCAGGCTCCAGGCTCTGAGCTGCCAGCACAGAGCCCGATGCAGGGCTCAAACTCACGGCTGTGAGATCATGACCTGGGCCGAAGTCAGATGCCTAACTGATTGAGCCACCCAGGCACCCCTGGCATTTCTTTTTTAATACTATAAAAATATTTACTAGGGCACCCAGGTGGTTCAGTTGGTTAAGCGTCCAGCTCTTGGTTTTGGCACAGGTCATGATCTCGCAGCTTCATGGGTTTGAGCCCCGCATCAGTCTCTGCACTGGTAGCTTGGAGCCTCTCTCTCCAAGAGATTCTCTCTCTCTTGGGATTCTCTCTCTCCCTCTCTCTCTGTCCCTCCCCTATTCGCACTGTCTCTGTCTCTCTCAAAATAAATAAATAAGCTTCTGAAAAAATATATATTTACTGAACACCTACTATAGCCAGGGAACTATGGTAAGTACTACATGTATAACATGTAAAAGAAGCCAAGGACGTTTTTAACTCATCTTTGTATGAACAACACCTGACAGCAAAAAACCCAATTTCCATGCTGGTAACAAAGGAGGCAAGACAAAGGGACTTTGGAGTCTGTGTTTCAATAGATTCTGTTAGTAACTAGGAACTCAAAGTAAATCATCTAGCTCTCTGTGCCTTGATTTGTCACATTTGTAAAACAAGAAGACAGGACTACATAAACCTTATGAGGACCACATAAACCTTATGATTCTTTCATACCCTAAATTCTATTCTAAATTTATTTCTTATAGTCTAGCCAGTTGAATTAGATTTAAAGATTTTCTCTATATTCTCTGAATGAAATTGCTTATACAATCATATTTTTATATCCTGGCTTACTGTTGTAAAGGGGTACACACATATTTTAAAGACAAACATTTTCAAAAGCAAAATAACTAAGAAAGCCAGAGTAAGGAATAGAAAATTCACTGAAGATCAAAGAGTAAGTCCAAATCTCAGCTGAAAGTTTCAGATATTTTCTTGCCTTTACTTCTCAGTGTTTTGTTCTTTCTTAACATTTCCTAGAAAATACAGGTTATACATTAAGTAATTTTCATAAACAAGACAGCCTAATTGTTTCCTCACATAGTGAAGGTAAGTATAGAAGGAAATGTTAATGTAAAAATGAATAAGTTGATTCATCGATTCCATTTCCAGGTGTCTGTCCCAAAGACTCCTGAACATTTGCCTAAAAATGGAGAGGTTCCTTGCACCATTATTTTCAACAGTCAACACTGAAAAAAACAGTGATCAGTAAGGAAATAATGAATAAAATGTGGCATATTCATAATGTGGAATACCAGACAGCAATCAAAATAAAAACTTGATGTATATTTAATAAATATGGCTATTAAAACAAAATATTGAAGGGGGCCTGGGTGGCTTAGTCAGTTAAGTGTCTGACTCTTGGTTTCAGCTCAGGTCATGGTTCGTGAGTTTGGGCCCTACATCAGGCTCTGTGCTCTCTCCTTCTCTCTCTACCCCTCTCCCACTTGTGCTCTCTCTCTATCAAAAATAAATAAACTTAAAAATATATATATTGAATAAAAAACTACATTGCAGAAAGATTCATACCGTATGACATCATTACATGCATTAAAGACTCAAAAATAGGGGCGCCTGGGTGGCTCAGTCAGGTAAGTGTCTGATTTCGGCTCAGGTCATGATCTCACAATTCATGAGTTCGAGCTCCACGTCAGGCTCTGTGTTGACAGCTCAGATCCTGGAGCCTGCTTCAGATTCTGTGTGTCCCTCTCTCTCTCTGCCCCTCCCTTGCTCGTGCTCTCTCTCTCTCTCTCTCTCTCTCAAAAATAAACATTAAAAAAATTTTTAATTAAAAATAAATAAAAATAAAGACTGAAAAACAATTCTATAACATAATGCATGTACATGTATATACATATACACACATGTGTTTATATATGAGTGTGTATCATCTGTATATCAAGAAACTTAAGTGTATTAAAATATCATTATTACTGACTATAGTTTTTCAAATGTGCTTTAAGGTTAGTGTTCCTAAATAGAAAAGACCAAGCTCTTAGAATTTCAGATGCTGTGGGCAGTACCATGGACAGCACCACGGACAGCACCACAGGCAGCACCATGGTCAGCACCATTGTCAGCCTCAAAGGGCCAGATGCCCTGAAGCATCCACAAGCAAAGGACCATAAGATTGAGAATGTTTTCTTATTTTAAGATTTATAGCAATTTAATGTCAAAGACTAATAAAAATTATTTTTATAAGCAAAGAATGTATAGGCAGTATTTGAATAAACAGTTACAATGAATAAACATTACAATGAAAAAGGTATATGATGATGTCAAAAACATGTTAATTGAACATCAGTCTGTAATACCTAAAATACGGCATCTCCAGATGGAGAGAAGACTAAATGATTCTTCTAGAAGATTCCTTCACACTAAAATCACTGGCCTGACTGCAAACAATTCTCACCCTACAGACAGAAACTCCTGTTCCAGAATTAGCACTCCCCTTCATACCACACATCCTACCCTAACTGTGCCCACATCACTACTACACTGAATCAGTTTTCTACCTTTATGGCCACATCATCTACATCACTCAAGCCTCCAAACCCTTCCTTGTCCCAAGCTTACCCCCCTAAGTCCCACTTGATCATTTAGTTTTATAATTTTGACCATTAACTCTGTTTGGGTCACCTTTTAAGAAAAATGTTTATTTATTTATTAAGAGAAAGAGAGAGAGAAAGAGAGAAAGAGAGTCACAAGCAGGCACTGTCAGCACAGTGCCCTATGCGGAGCTTGACCCCATGTGCCGTGAGACCATGACCTCAGCTGAAATCAAGAGTCAGACACCCAAACAGATGGGCACCCCGTTTGATTCACCTTTTAAAGAACGGACTGTACTGCTAGTGCAGACCCTGCTTGGGATTCTCTCTCTCCCTCTCTATCTGCCCCTCCTGCACACACATGTACACATACTCTCTCTCTCTCAAAATTAAAAAAAAAAAAAAAGCTTAAAAAAAAAAAAGAATAACTGTACCATCAAGACAACCATTTCTGGTAGCAGAAGAATGCTTTAAATATAATTTAAGTCACAAAATACATTTCTCAACTCATCAAGATTACCTTGAATTTCCATACCTTTCCACAACAGAATGTATCTACATTAAAGGTTAAACTTAAGTGCTCTCTTAACTGTATTTAGAAAAATATGTTTGAAGAAATAAGCAACCTAAGCTACATACACACTCATTTTCTCACTAATACATTTTCATTTCTACCAATGTCTGTAAATAAGGAACCTTGGTTTCATACACTGACCTACTTCACTTCGGTGCTGAATTCCTTCACTGTTTCAGCTTCTCACCCTGCTTCAGGTGAGGGGATTATAATAAAGAGAATCACTTGTCAGTGTCTCCCAAAATGTGGCTGAGGAACCGCTTAACAATGAGTGTTAAAAACACAGATTCAGGAATCAGATTCCTCAAGGAAAGGGCCTGAGAATCTTTTTTTTTTTTTTTTTAACAAACTCTCCAGATGTTTCTCTCAGGCAAATTTGGAAAGCACTAATTATGCAACTCTCCCCACCAGCTACCCATATCTAAAGTAATTTCCTTTATTTTTACACCAATCAAAAAATTTTATCCTTCATCCTATTTCCACAAAGGGGGAAAAAAAGCCACCTAAAGATATCCCCAATATTGGGGCACCTGGCTGGTTGAGTCAGTGGAGCATGCAACTCTTGATCTCGGGGTTGTGAGTTCAAGCCCCATGTTGGGTGTAGAGATTACTTTAAAAAATAAAATCTGGGGCGCCTGGGTGGCGCAGTCGGTTAAGCGTCCGACTTCAGCCAGGTCACAATCTCGCGATCCGGGAGTTCGAGCCCCGCGTCGGGCTGTGGGCTGATGGCTCAGAGCCTGGAGCCTGTTTCTGATTCTGTGTCTCACTCTCTCTCTGCCCCTCCCCCCGTTCATGCTCTGTCTCTCTCTGTCCCAAAAATAAATAAACGTTGAAAAAAAAATTAAAAAAAATAAAAAATAAAATCTTAGGGGTGTCTAGGTGGCTCAGTTGTTAAGTGTCTGACTCTTGATTTCAGCTCAGGTCATGATCTCATTGTTGTGAGATTGGGCCCTACGTCAGGGTCTGCACTGAGTGTGGAGCCTGCTTGGAATTCTCTCTCTCCCTCTCTTCTGCCCTTCCCCCACTCTCTCTCTCTCAAAATAAATAAATATTTTAAAAATAAAATAAAATAAAATCTACAAAAGAGAGATAACCCCAATATTTCAGTTCCCTCTAAGGAAAAAATAAATAAAAAGAAGTTCCCATGAAAAATTTTAAAAAATAACTCCACAAGTTTACTATGAAAGGAAAACATAACACATAACAAAATACTGCAGCATTTCAGCTGATGAAGTGTCTTCCCCCAAAGAAATCAACCATGAACTACAAAAAAATATGCGTAACACTTTAAACTGAATTAAATATCCTCAAACAAGTACTTAGAAAAATAACAAAACATCTAAAATCAGAAGATTAAAAAATAAGAACACAAATAGACAAAAGAAATGCAATGAGAGTTTATGGAACTCAGGAAAGAAACTGAAGAAAAAGATAAAACTATTTCAGAGTGAATAATAAATTATAAAGTGCCCATAGGAGAGTAGATTCAAATTACAATTTAGTAAGAGGCAGTGAAAGAAGAGGAAAACAACCAAGAAAATAAAAATAAAAGAAAGAAAGACTTTTAAAAGAACAGAGAGAAAGTAGTTGAAATGGAAGATAGGCAGACAAGGACTAACATACATATAATTAGAGCCCCTAGGAAGAAAATCAAAACAACTGGACCAGAACTAATGTTCAAAACCATAATCTAAGAAAAATTTTGGAAATAAACAAAAACTTAAATCTGCATATTGAAGTGACCCATTATATCCATTGGTCATTGACCTAGAATATCCTAATAAGAATATTACACTTTAAATACAGAAAAGTCCTCAGGGCTCCCAGGCATAAAAACTGAATTACTTATAAAGGTAAGAAAATTCGACTGGCATCAGACCTCTTAAGAGCATCATACAAGGCAAGGCAATTGTGATCAGTATTTTCAAGAAATTCAAGAAAACAAGCCAAGAATTCTATGTCTATGCAAGCCAAGCTACATTTGAAAGAGCAAAGATATAGAAAAACAGTTTGAATATGCAAGAACTTAATGAACACCTATACACATATATACTTCCTAGAGGAATGTACTAGATCATAGGTTTTATACAACCAAGTAGAAACTGGCAAAAGGACTATCATAATCATTTAAGTGACTTAATTGTAGAGTTAGGACTAAAACAAGTATGGGGTCATGTGTGGAAGAATAGCATATAAACATCATGCTCTGACAAAGTAGAAAGAAAGCAACTAATATGTAGAGCATGGTGACTATAGTTCATAATACTAAATTGCATATTTGAATGTTGCTAAGAGAGTATATCTTAAAAGTTCCCATCACAAGAAAAAAACTGTTTTTGTAACTATATATGATGATGGATGTTACTAGACTTACTGTAGTGATCATTAGCAATGTATACAACTATTGAATCACTATGTTATATACCTGAGACTAATATAATGTTATATGGCAGTTATACCTCAATTTTAGAAAATTTCCTTCTACTTAAAAAAAATTTTTAATTTAAAAAGAAAGCAACAAACAAAATTGGAGGAGAGTGGGGGGTAGAAAATGATCATTAACTGCTATACAGGCAACAGAAGAGAATCAAAGGATATCACTTAGAACTGACAGAACAGTTTTTGAAAAGGTCAAGAAAAAAAAAGGGGGGAGGGACCAAGGGTACTATGAGAGGTATAAATGCAAAAGTAGTCACTAAAACAAAAATATAAATACTCCTAAATACCAAAATAAAAAATTAAAAATAGCCAAGATGATATACCAAATAGAGAAACACAACTAAAATGGAAGATAACAGAACTGAGATTGAATATATCAGTAATATCAATAACTATGAAAGGGTTTAATAAACCTATTAGAAGATTTTTAAATTAGCTCATAAACCAAAACCCAACTCTGTACTGTATACCACAGACACATCTAAAACACAGGGGTTCAGAAAAGCTAAAAGTAAAGCGATGGGCAAAGATATGCTGAGCAAATTAAAAACAATAAGAAAGCAGGGTTTGTAATCCTGACATCAAAGTATAATTTACAACACATTAAACAAGACGAAGAAGGATACTTTATGATGCTAATAGCCACAATTCACATTAAAAATATAACAGTTATGAATATCTACATACCAAATAACATAGAAACCACTATGTAAAGTAGATACTACAGGAGATGCAAGGAAAAATAGAACAGAAGAACACTAAGATTTTAACACACCAGTTTCAGTGCCATACAGGGCAGGTAATTCCATTAAGAATACAGAAGATCTAAACAGCATAATTAGTAAAGTAGAGCTTACAGATATATAGCAGACAATAAACCCTGATAACATAATATACCTCCTTCTCAGTGCACACGAACCATTTTCTTTCTCTGCGTGTGTGTGCACATGCATGTGTGATGACAATGCTTAAGATCTACCCACTTGGCAAAGTTTAAGTATGCACGCAGCATTGTTAACTACAGTCACCCTTCTACACATTAGATCTTCAGAACTTCTCCATCTTACAAAACTGAAACTTCAATAACCTATCCTATAAATGTATTCTTCAAAAATATCACCATCATGAAAGGAAAAAAATAAAAGCCAAAGATTAGAGAAATGACAACTGAGTACAATACACGATCCCAAACTGGATCATCTGCTGAGAAGGAAAAACATGTTGTAAAGGAAATCACTGGGACAATTAACAAAACTGAAATATGAACTAGAGATTAAAGTTTCAACATTTAATTACATTAACGTTTAATTTCCTGAATTTGATTACTGTAAGAGCATATCTTTGTCCTCAGGAAATATACACTAAAGTATGAGATGTAAAGAGGAATGATTTCTGCAATTTAATCCCAAATGCTTAAGAAAAGAAATGTGTATGCGCACATGTGTGTAGGGAAAGAGAGGAAATGAATTTTAAAAATATGGTAACTGGTGAATCTGGTAAAAATAGTATATAGGAATTCTCTTATTTTTGCAAATTTTTTGTAAATATCCAATTTTTTAGGTTTTAAAAGCAAGCAGAAAAAAAGCTGACTTAAGTATTCTTGGCTTCTTCTCTCCTTCTCCTGCCGTACCCATGAAGTTGACATGAAACTAGGTGACAAGAAGATTCATAGTCCATTTTCCCAATTTTGACACAGTGCCTAGGAGACAATGCCAATATTTGCTTATTTGTCCCTTGGCTTATAATCCACAAGTAGCTTAGTCCTTTTTTCCTCCTGAAGTCATAACCTTCTTTCCACGCCCTCCCCCAATGAACTGTGATAACTTCATTATAAGATACACACTTCATTAAAATAAGTATACCGTTTGCTTAAATACTGCCACTCTTTCTTCTCCTTAACTTAATCTATCTTTCCAAACAAACATAAAAGAAAACATAAAAGAAAAAACAAACATATATCTCAGTATATAGTAAAATGGAATCATCAAATACTACCAATTATTCCTCTTCAATATATCTTAGACTTTTAAAAAATTTATTCCACAGCCATAATTTCACAAAGGCCTATTCAACTTAATTCTAGGCAAGTCCGATAATCTCCAAGCTATTTTCCTTGACTCCTGAATTCTCCCCATTCCTCACTATACTCCACACTGACATCAGAATCTTTTCTAAAATTAGGATTTTGATGGACTCACTCAGAAATCTTCAGGAGCTTTCTATTGTCTTTGAATAAAATCCAAAAATTTTAGTATGTACTTTTAGGCCCTCCACTAACTGCATGTTTTCATCACTTAATACAATTCATTCAGGTAAATCCTTTCAATCAGGCACACATGCTTCCTGAGCACTGCCTATGATTTGCTTGCTCCCATCTCAATGTCTTTTATTGATATTATTTCCCATCTTAAGAGCTTTTCTTCCTTATCTCTACTATGTAATGCTTTTCCCCTACTTCATAAACATGTTCAAAACTCCAGTGCCTAAAAAGATTTCTCTGGCTGATTTTTCAGCCTCCAACCAATTCATCCACTCCCATTCCATCTTAGCACTTTCACACAGAGGTCCCAATGGTAACACTTGTGCACTTATTTACTCTGTACACATTGTGTGAGCTATGAATAAGTGGATATTCTCTCCCCCATTAGATTGTAATTTTCAGGCAGACGTAAGTACCATAACTATTTACTTTCCATTCTCATATGTCTAACCAGTAATATAATAGGATGAATGTTTAATGGCCCTGATGACCAGCAACAGAAAATTTTACAGATTTCCACAACTATGAGAAAATCATAAAGAAAATCCACATCAGGTAGCTTAAAAAAAAAAATTACCTACCTTCTATTTCTTGCCCAATAGAAAGTCCAGCCCATTTTCGCTATAAAATAAAAGAAAAAAAAAAGACACTTAAAACCAAATCAATAAAAATTATAGAAATGAGGAAAAGGGGAATGTCTATGAATTTCAGTAATAGGAACACATCCAAAGATCAAAACGTGGTTTAGTGTTGTGTGTTGAACTGTGATCCACAAAGATATGCTGGAGTCTTAGCTCCTGGCACATATGATTACAACCATATCTGGAAAAGTGTCTTTGTGGAGATACAGTCAAGTTGAGATGAGGTCAGGCGCGCCTGGGTGGCTCAGTCGGTTAAGCAAACGACTCTAGATTTCGGCTCAGGTCATGGTCTCATGGTTCGTGAGTTAGAGCCCCACACGGACAGTGCAGAACCTGCTTGGAATTCTCTCTCTTCCCTCTCTCTCTGCCCCTCCCTCCCCTCTCTCAAAATAAATAAATAAACTTTAAAAAAAAAAAAAAGGTCATATAAAATTAAGATAGACCATAAACCAATATGACCTGGTGTCCTTATAAGAAGAGACAGACAGATACATGGGGAGAAAGTCATGTGACGATGGAAACAGACTGAAGTGATACATCTACCAGTCAAGCAATATCCAGGTTTGTTGGCAACACCAGAAACTAAGCATGGAACAGATTTTCCTGTAAGGCCTTTGGACAGAGCACAGCCCTGTTGACACTTTGATTTCGTTCTTCTAGACTCCCAAACTGCAAGAGAATAAATTTAAGCCTCCCACTCTGTGGTACTTTGCTACAGCAGCCCCAGGAAACATATTTATATGCCATACTTTATATCTGAACATCTATTCAAAAACATACAAAGCTTGCCTTTGTACAATAAAACTGGCCTCATTGAGTAGGAAGCTCTTTTGCACACTATACTGCTCCTGAAGGCCTTCATAGTATCAGATATTTCAGTGTTCTAAACATACTATGGTTACTTATACTGTTTCTTAGGATATCTCAAAAAGAAAGACACTCAATTCATGAAAACTAAATTAAAACTGGTCAGCTAATCTCTCCTGAAACCCAAGCAGGGATTCCAATCATTAGATGCTCCTGACTACTCTTTGTAGTAGCCAAAGGATTTTCAGGCATTTGCAAGTAGACTTTAGCCTCTCCCAGGTCCAGACTGGTTGCAATGGCAAGAATGTACGAAGGCAGGCCAGACTGCGTTTAGGCAGGAATTTAGGACTGGCTTGGTATGGATTCAAAATTAGTCACTACTGATAACGCTCCAAAGAACAGCGAGAAAAATAACTTTTGGCCAAAAATCCACATTTTGTCTACTCATCAAACAGCGTGGATTTGGGGGTGGACTGTGAAGATGCTGCATTGTGAATATGTGCAGCACTTGCTTTTCCTCCAGCTCCCTCATCGCAGGCTACTTCTCCCTCCTCTGCCCTCCATGCTCTCTTCCGTCACATCCCATCTTGCTTCCAGCCAATGAAGAATTGAGCAGAATGCTGAGCAAGTCCAGACTTTGTGTCACCAAGCAGCCAATTAGGTTCTGGACTTCAATCCCAAAGACAGACTCAAAGGATGACAGTAATAGTATTTATCATATGGGGTTGTTTTGAGAATTAAATGAGCTAAAATATGCAATTATGCATTAGTATAGTACCTGGCCTATAGTAAATATTAGGGTAATTTTTTTTTTTTTTTAAAAAGCAGAGAAACAAGAAGAAATAATCAAAAACCGTATTTCTGACCACCAAAATCCCAGCTCTGCAAAAGCTGGCAAACTCTAAAATATCCCAAACATCTTATGTATAGAAACAAATGTGGAAACTACTCCTGATAATAAAGAGGCATTCAAATAGAGAAAAGGGGAATAGTAAAGATCTCCCATAATCTTTCAGAGCTTCAAGAGATCTTTAACAGATCCCTAAAGAGTGTTTAATCTCTTTCCTTCAACCTCCAGGGTAGTAAATCACTGCTTACGAACATACTGGAAGGAGATCAGGGTTCTATTACATTGCTGAGGACTATGGGATCAGCAGCATGAGTAAGACGATAAGGTAGAAAAGGACACAGACTAGTACCTGCAGTGCTCCTCAACTACGTATTAGGTGCCTGTGGACAATGCTAGCCAGTTTTCCCACCACAGAATCCACCAACAGTTATAAATGTAATCATAATCCTTCCACTCATTATAAAGCCCAGCAAGTTAAATTGCAATTTGAGGGGTGCCTGGGTGGCTCAGTCGATTAAGCATCTGGCTCTTGGTTTCAGCTCAGATCATGATCTCACAGTTTGTGAGATTGAACCCCGCACTGGGCTCTGTGCTGACAACGTGGAGCCTGCTCAGGACTCTCTCTCCTTCACTCTCTGCCCCTCCCCCACTCTCCCTCACATGTGCACACACGCACTCTGTCTCTCAAAATAAATAAAAACCTTTAAAAAAAACTGTAATTTGAAATAACTACTCATATCACATTCATTAGTGTGACATCATTGCATTTTCTTTTTTAATTCTTTTAATATTTATTTATATTTGAAAGAGAGATAGAGACAGAGCACAAGCAAGGGAGGGCCACAGAGAGAGGGAGACACAGAATCTGAAGCAGGCTTGAGGCTAGGAGCTGTCAGCACAGAGCCTGATATGGGGCTCAAACCCATGAACCGCAAGATCATGACCTCAGCTGAAGTCAGACACTTAACCGACTAAGCCACCCAGGCACCCCAACATCACTGCATTTTAAAATCACTATCATCAGGGGCGCCTGGGTGGCTCGGTCGGTTGGGCGTCCGACTTCGGCTCAGGTCACGATCTCGCAGTCCATGAGTTCAAGCCCCGCGTCGGGCTCTGGGCTGATGGCTCAGAGCCTAGAGCCTGTTTCCAATTCTGTGTCTGCCTCTCTCTCTGCCCCTCCCCTGTTCATGCTCTGTCTCTCTCTGTCTCAAAAATAAATAAACGTTGAAAAAAAAATAAAAAAAAAATAAAATCACTATCATCAGATGTCAATTGTACAAGTAAATGTTATTTATTTTCTTAAATTTTTTGTTAATGCTTATTTATTATTGAGAGACAGAGAGTGAACAGGGGAGGGGCAGAGTGAGAGGGAGACACAGAATTGGAAGCAGGCTCCAGGCTCTGAGCGGTCAGCACAGAGCTCAACACGGAGCTCAAACTCACAAACCGCAAGATCATGACCTGAGCCGAAGTTGGACGTTTAACCGACTGAGCCACCCGGGCGCCCCAGTAAATGTTATTTTAATATATTTTCTTACCCTGCAAGTTAACACTGAAACAACCTGAGACTTAATCTGATAGCTACCTGGTATTGGCACAGAATTTTTTTAAATTAGGAAAAAAAAAATCAAGGCAATAAAAGGAAGGTATAGTAGAAATGGGCAATTAAGAATGCATCTTTAAATTCCTTATATAAACACCTAGATGTTTTTCTTCAATATGAATCAATACAGTTATAGGAAGATGCTTGCTTGAAACGAATTGATTCTTCTAGGACTTTTCAGAATGGAAGAGAATAAACTAGCATCTGGGTTACCTGAGGTAAGCTGAATGCGATGCTCCCTGGAACCACTGATGGGTGGGTCCTCAGTGTAAATGTATACCTGTGGTTGGGAGAAGTCCTCACAATCACGTGCCTAAAAGACAGAAACATAGTTAATATTCCATGTCAAAGGAAATAGAAACATTAACTCCTGTGTATGTGTTCGTTTCCAACAACTGATGCTTCATGAGTACCAGGTGGAAACATGGCAGAGTGTTTGAGAGTCCCGAAGGAAGAGAACCACAAATTTCATTTCTAAAAACTGTCAGCAATTCAAAAATTTTTCCAGGCAGAAGGGGTACCTTGGTACAAGCACACATCAAGCACAATCGGGACCAAGTTCAAGAGCATACATACCATCCAAAATATCATTTCCAATTTACATAAAACTGAAGATAATGATTTAGAATCTTTGATTTTAAGTAAAAATTAGAAGAAATTCCTCTCCTGAGAATTATTTCCCATCTTTTTTTTTTTTTTTTAGGTTTATTTATTTTGAGGGAGGGAAGGGTCAGAGAGCGAGAGAATCCCAAGCAGGCTCCATACTGTCAGCACAGAGCCAGACATGGGGCTCGAACCCACCAACCACGAGATCATGACCTGAGCCAAAACCAAGAGCCAGACATTTACCCAACTGAGCCACCCAGGTGCCTCTATTTCACATCAAATAGAATAAAAGGAGGAGAACCAAAGATAGAAGAACCAGGATACAACAATCCAAAAAGAGTTAGTTTTAGGACTAATCATTAAATCTCTGTAGGCTCTCATAACAGTTGAAACAGTAACAACCTATAAAATTAAAAAGATGGTAAAAACAAGGAATTGTCACAAAATACATAAGCTTTCATATAGATATCAATATTTATTATTTCAAAGCATCTTTTGCTAATTCACTCTGTTCAGGAGTTACCCATGAACAGATAAAATATAGTCATCTCATGATAACCTCCTACACAGAGAAATTGCCAAGGACTGTGTGTAATAAAACCTTTAAACTCTATTTTGCAACATCACTATCTTTTTAAAAATCATCTTTTAGGGGCGCCTGGGTGGCGCAGTTGGTTAAGCGTCCGACTTCAGCCAGGTCACGATCTCGCGGTCCGTGAGTTCGAGCCCCGCGTTGGGCTCTGGGCTGATGGCTCAGAGCCTGGAGCCTGTTTCCGATTCTGTGTCTCCCTCTCTCTCTGCCCCTC
>NW_024412464.1:733300-759030 GCF_014898765.1 Herpailurus yagouaroundi | reverse complement strand
CGGTCCGTGAGTTCGAGCCCCGCGTCGGGCTCTGGGCTGATGGCTCAGAGCCTGGAGCCTGTTTCCGATTCTGTGTCTCCCTCTCTCTCTGCCCCTCCCCCGTTCATCCTCTGTCTCTCTCTGTCCCAAAAATAAATAAACGTTGAAAAAAAAATTTTTAAAAATCATCTTTTAGAATGCTATGACTTTCTAAATATTAATGGTTAGTGTTTCTATACACTAGAACACAAGTTCTTTATATGTGCTGTATTTCAAGTAAGCTCCATCACGAGTACAGCGAACATTTGACATATGTAAGAAAAGTCTATAAACAAATTCTCACACTGATTATCTATACCCCAGTTTATACAGAGAAAGTTCTGTGCTCAACTTGGCATCATAGAATTTTTAGGGCAAGAAACAATATTACTGCAATCATTCAGCCCCTTACTCTGAAACTGAAAACTACAGATAACTGGCAATTCTAACTTTGTAAAACTCATGTATTTTATAGATAGCTTTAAAAAAAAGGGCTCAGTTAAAATCCTGCCTTCTTGTTCCTTATTTCCCCAGTCTGCCTTCTGGTAGGCATCCTTTACCTCCATACCTCTATCAGCCTCAGCAGCATATGGATGGCACTGAACTTGGTAGCAGAGTTTTTAGAAGTCCTGGCAGTGGATGATGCGAATTAGTTAAGATAAATGACAACAAAAAAATACTTATAAAAAATACTTAAAAATACTTTGTTGTGCATCTTCCAATGTTCATTTCTTAGATCATCACAGTAATAATTATCAAAAGAGCTGACAGTTATGGAGGTTTATTAATGTGCTAAGCACTATTCTAAATTTTTTTTTCAACGTTTTTTATTTATTTTTGGGACAGAGAGAGACAGAGCATGAACGGGGGAGGGGCAGAGAGAGAGGGAGACACAGAATCGGAAACAGGCTCCAGGCTCTGAGCCATCCGCCCAGAGCCCGACGCGGGGCTCGAACTCACAGACCGCGAGATCGTGACCTGGCTGAAGTCGGACGCTTAACCGACTGCGCCACCCAGGCGCCCCTGCTAAGCACTATTCTAAACGCTTTATCTATATAAGTCAATCTTCACAACTGCCCTGAGGAAGATACTATCATCATCTCCATTTCACAGATTAGGACACAGAGGCCCAGAAATGATAAATAAGTTATCCAGGGTCACCCAGTTTGCAACTGGCTGAGCATCCAAACTCAGACAATCTGACTGCAGAGCCAAAAACCTAAAGACTATGCTATATATGATTCATACAACTAGTATGTTTAGTTCTGCTAACAAAGTTAATAAAAATAAAAGCTACATATAAAAAGCTATGTATGATTTTAAAAACATATTAATCAAAGTTTAACACAGTAAAGACTAAAATACAGGGGTGCCTGGGTGGCTCAGTTGTTTAAGCAGCCGACTTCAGCTCAGGTCATGATCTCACAGTTTGCAAGTTTGAGCCCCGCATCGGGCTCTGTGCTGACAGCTCAGAGTGTGTGTGTCTCTCTTTTTGCCCCTTCCCTGCTCGCTCACGTGTGCGCTCTCTCTCAAAAAAAGAAATGAATAAATGTTAAAAAAAAAAAAAAGACTAAAATGCATAACTCTCATCTTTTCCATTTTCCAACTTAGCAAGAGGAATAAAAAAATTATTTTCGAGTTTCCTAAAACACAAGTGCTCTCTAAAAGTTTCCAAAATACCACTTGGCAGGTTGGAAAAAAACAAAGTTAGATACTCACTGGCCAGGCTGGAAATCCTTTTCATTCACAACTGCACAGTTGGTTAAAGATAATTCATCTGTAGGACATCTTGCAGCTTGCATACTCTACAAAAAGCAATGATTAGGAAAAGAAAATTAAGTCATCTTTTATAACCTTAAAGAATAATTTATGCCTCCTGTCCTCTATTCCTCATCACCTTTAGTAAATACCTATTGTTATTGACTCCCTGCATTCCTTCCTCTGTGATCACAGCAAACCCTTCCTTTGGGAAACTGTTCCTTCCCCCTTCCATATAGGCTTTTGTGGGCCTGCCAATCACAGCACACTTGCAATCACATAGAGTCCTATCCCATTCATAGGATTTCTAGACATGTGCTAGAAGGACACTCTCCCTGCCTCACCACTGCACGGTGGTCAGATTTCTGCTCTAAAAGACAGTAAAACTGTTACAGAGAAAGCAAAGATAACAGAGACAAAGAAACAAATAGACACTTTGAAACACAGATCTGACAACCAAGTTAAAGCTCTTGAGACCAGTACTGCATTGGTTATGTTGGTTATGTACCAACAAATACTTTTTTTTTTACTCAAGCTCTTTTGATTTGGTTTTCCAACTCTTCTGATGAAAAGAATTTTGAGTGATTCAAATGCAATTAAGTAAGTTCAGTACGTTTAATCAAGTGTATAATGAAAGAGTATCTTTTTTTTTTTTTAACATTTATTTATTTTTGAGAGAGAGAGAGACAGAGCATGAACAGGGGAGGGTCAGAGAGAGAGAGGGAGACACAGAATCTGAAACAGGCTCCAGGCTCTGAGCTGTCAGCACAGAGCCCGACGCGGGGCTCGAACTCACGAACCGCGAGATCATGACCTGAGCCGAAGTCGGACGCTTAGCCGACTGAGCCACCCAGGCGCCCCAAAAGAGTATCTTTTTATAAGAGATCCCAAGTGGCATGGACCACATCTCCTATGGATTAAGAAAAACCATCTTCTAAATATCTCCCAACAAAGATAACTGAAAGGCATATTTTTTCAAAACAGCAAGTAATATTTTTGATTAACAGCTACTAGCAAAACATTCCTTCACACAATGTACTTAACCAATAACTCTTCCGCCATTCTCTTGGATTTCCTAGTTAGTGAAATATGACCCTTTTAGTCATGACACATAGTTTATGACTCAAGTGCTCATTCTTCAAACCTCAAGCCAAAGCTGATTCTTCTTAAATTTGTCTCTCAAATAAAAATGTATAGGGCAAAATAAACTACCTTTTGCTTTGCTTCTATTTTAACTAAAAGGCTAGTTTCAGTACACTTATCCCAATCGTTTAGAGCAGTGGTCCCTAAAGTGGGCTACGTGCACCAGAAGGATCTACAGATAATTCACGTATCAAATTCAACTGCAGTTAGAAACAGACCTCTGAATAGGTGTATCATAAGATATCAAGCCAAGATATTAAAGAACAATGAAGCAGCAATTGGTTTTCTGTATTTTTTAATAAAATAAAGAATATTTTTCACCTTTAGTTCCTCCTTTTTATCTTTTCGTATATACTTTACCATGTATATAAACTCTGAGTATATCATTTATAAATAAATATGTAAATATATTGCAGATACATGACCAAAGATGTTTTTCTTATGGGATTCATAAAATATTTGGAAATCATTAATATTTAGAACATGAGAGAATAAAGCCTGGGTCATAACTTTGCTTTATGAATGAGACTGTATTTTTGCCCATAGTCAGTGTGACCAGATATCTGACAAAAGCGTACCAAACTTTTTTAGTTTCCCACCCATCCTAGGGTCTCTCTCACCTATAAGCTTCTTCCTTTTATATTCTTCTCTCTCCCCTAATGCCGAGCCTCTTGCCTAACTAAACTCCTGTTTGTTTCAATAATTCTCAGCTCAGAATTACTTTTTCTAGAAGACCTTCCTAGACACCTTCCCCTCCCCATTAGACTGATATAATAAACTTCAAATGAAAGTATCTGACTGTATTTCCATGGTCTGTTTACATGTTTGCATTGCATACAAGAGAAGAAGCTTCTCAAGGACTCAGATTATATCCTGCTTACATCTGTGGTTCCCCAGAGCTAGCACAGGGCTTGGTAGAGTGCTCATCAAACACCTGCTGAATAAATGAACTTACAGATCAATACAAATCTACCTAACTGCAGAATAAACAGTTCAAAGGACATGTATTCAAAGGATATTTCAAGGTTATTTAGGAAGTGATCTAATTTAAATTATCTAATAGCTCAAAATTGCACAGAACTGATATAGCCACAGTAATAATAAATTTACAAAACGTTAAGTTAACCTTTTTCATTTGTAAATGTATTTAGCTGTCAAAGAGGTGGTGTCCTTGAAAAAAAAAAAAGTGAAAAACTCAGTGGAAGTCATCTGGCTGGCCAACTACAACAGATGCTGTGAGCAAAAGGCCTCCCTACTGGAATCTAGAAGCATCTGTGTTTTTATGATAAGCCAAGCAGGGTACCTCATTTTTCATCAAAATATAAATTCCTATAAATAGTAGTTGTTTACTTACCACAGTAATGCCAAGGGAAAATTCCACAATTTTTCTAACATTGACCTTGCCTCTAGGAAACAAATAAAAACTCAGCCACTACAGCTGCGCAGCTCTTATGAAATGAAAAATACTACACGGATAGGCAATTTTATATAGATTCAGTTATCTGAGTGACTACATTTAACCATCTAAAGGCTGTAAAATGCTTTCACTAATAATTGAAATGTAAAAAAATTATTAACGCTGCTACTCAAAAGAATAAAAATCTCAAATCCTTAATGGAAACCTTAGAAGTAATTATATCATTACTTGAAAGCCTTTAAAGTGTAGAAAGAGAATTTACTTCTCTTAATCAAAAAAAACTGGGAGGATTTAATCAGGACTCCTCTCTGCAACATTATACAGTTTTCAAATTTAAACAGCATACTTTGGTCCAAAGGTCCACTTCAAAAATTAGATTACTCGGGGCGCCTGGGTGGCGCAGTCGGTTAAGCGTCCGACTTCAGCCAGGTCACGATCTCGCGGTCCGTGAGTTCGAGCCCCGCATCAGGCTCTGGGCTGATGGCTCAGAGCCTGGAGCCTGTTTCCGATTCTGTGTCTCCCTCTCTCTCTGCCCCTCCCCCATTCATGCTCTGTCTCTCTCTGTCCCAAAAATAAATAAACGTTGAAAAAAAAATTTTTTTTTAAATTAGATTACTCAAATATAGGCTTTATTGTCTTCCAAAGAATTTAGGAGGGTAAAATAAACATAAAAAAACACAGAGCATAGTACCTAACTAGAAGAACTCCTTACCAAATAACCACCCCTACCCTAACTACCTGCAACACTCCTGAATCCGCTGGTTCTTCCTTTGTGGTACTCGAGGCCTTGGCTACATCTCTCTAGAGACACACGAATCCCCCCACGGGAAAGGGAAGCAGGACAGAAAATGTGAACTTAGCCAGTGGGCTCAGCTGACAAGTCTTACTCAATTATTTTTTGTCAGTGACCTTTGCTGAAAAATAACATTTTAAGAACTGCACTGTCCAAAAAGCACCACTAGGCAAATATGGCTATCAAAATTAAAATTAATTAAAGTTCAAAATTCAGTTCTTGGGGCACCTGAGTGGCTCAGTCGGTTGGGCGTCCGACTTAGCTCAGGTCATAATCTCGCAGTGTGTGGGTTCCAGCCCCATGTCAGGCTCTGTGCTGACAGCTCGGAGCCTGGAGCCTGCTTCGGATTCTGTGTCTCCCTTGCTCTCTGCCCCTTCCCCACTTGCACTCTGTCTCTCTCACTCTCAAAATAATAAATAAATATTTTTAAAAAAAATTTTTTTTTAAATTCAGTTCTTCAGTTGCATTAACCACATTTCAAGTGCCATATGTGGCTCATAGCTATCACCACAGAAAGTTTCATTGGACAGTGCTAGTCTAGAATAAGGTGAGAAAGGCCATCAGTAATACCTGTCTTCAGGCCTATGGATTCACTCCGTGCTATCAACTCCTATAATAATAATTTCTGTTAAAATTTTGAAGTCACATGGGCCTGAAAGTGATGGGGTAGGAATCAATTAAACTAGTATGTCCTATAGTTATCTCTCAAAGAGCCTGTAGGGATACTTTTACCTTATCCATTTCAGACCAGTAACTATTCACATAAATGAACCTCCTGACATCCCTTTATACTGAAAAAGAAAAAAAGTAAGTTCCCATTTTGGTCTTTTTTGGGAAACACCAAAGAAAAAGGTAAAAGGCTGACAACATTAAATACTGGCAAAGACATAATATAGTTTCTTATAAAATTAATGGGACCCAGCAGGTATGTGCCTAGATTTTAGTCAAGAAAAAAGAAAACATAGCTACACTTATACACAGATATTCACAGCTTTATTCACAATAGCCAAAAATTGGAAATAACACAAATGCCTACCAACACATGAATGGATAAAAAAACTGTGATATATCCATATAATGGAATACTACCTAGCAATTAAAAAGAAACTAACTACAGGTACATATGCAACAACATGAGTAAACTTCAAAAACAAAATGATGAATAAAAGAAGCCAGACACAAAATAAGAGTTCATCCTACATTATGTAAAATTCATCTCATATTTGGATGAAATTCTAGAAAAGGCAAAATTAATCCAGAGTAACAACAACAAAAAAAGATCCATCAGGGGCTCCTGGGTGGCTCAGTCAGTTAAGCGTCCGACTCTTGATTTCGGCTCAGGTCATGATCTTACCACTTTGTGAGATCAAGCCCTGCATCAGTGAGGAGCCTGCTTGGGATTTTCTCTCTCCCTCTCCCTCTCCGCCCCTGCCCCTGTTTGCATTCTCTCTCTCAAAATAAAGAAATAAACTTAAAAATTTTTTTTAAATCAATTAGTGGTTGCCTGAGTGAAAGGGACACCAAAGCAGCATGAAGTAATTTTTTGAGATGACAGAAGTATTTTCTATCTTGATTGTGTTTTACTGTATACAGGTTATACCTCAATAAAGTTCAGAAATTATGTTCTGATTTTTTAGTGGCTGGACAATCTCTAATAATTCCTATTGCAAAGACAGGATAAATGACTTTCGATAGAAAGTCAAAATGGGGCCCCTAAATC
Organism: Herpailurus yagouaroundi; assembly: GCF_014898765.1. Lineage (NCBI taxonomy): Eukaryota > Metazoa > Chordata > Mammalia > Carnivora > Felidae > Herpailurus > Herpailurus yagouaroundi. The sequence continues at coordinate 752,181 of NW_024412464.1, read as the reverse complement.
CATATAACAAAGACCCAGACCTTGAGATGTCCATACTGCTATCTGGTAGGAAAAGATACTTGGGTCTGTAGAACAGACTCCCCAGACAGTCCTCCACCCAGATGTAGGGATTATAGAGAACTAAGAGAATGGTCAAATCTACCTTTAAAAGGCCAGTCCAAGGGTGCTGCTCGTACTGGCCTGCTAGACCTGGGCATAGGAAGTGAAAGAGGAAGGATAAAACCCACACCTCCTTCTGGCACAAATGTCCCATACCAGCCATCAGGTGGGGAATTCTTCCTCCTGAGAAGAATAAGGATGTTTTTCCCCGAGGCAAGGAAGTTTGAACTAAAGTTCCACCTTCCCTATGGGCTGGGATGGAAAAGTGACCAAATAGGAACTATGCACCCACCCACACAAATATAACAATGAGAATCAAATGAGATAATCCTCATCTACTGCATGGAGTAAACACTTACTGAATCTTAGCTATTATTATAACTATCCTAGAGATATTCAGAAATAGAAAAAAAAAAATCACAGACACCTAACTCCAAATAAATGCCAGAAGTAGGAGTGTGGTTAAAGGAATCTCAAGGATGCAGCAATGTCAAGGTACTTCTGTGTGGACTGACAAGGGAAAAATGTCCACAATATAGTGCTAAATTTTTTTAAAACAGTATGTAGGGTAAGCTTTTTTTAAAAAAATAAAATACACACTAAATTGTTAACAGTAGTTACTACTGAGTAGAAACTGGAAAGAATAAGGGGAACACTTTCACTTTCCCCAATTCTAAACTGTTTTTACAATAAATAACCCTTGTTGTAGGGATATTTTAAATATAGAAAGTTTTTATGTACAAAATTGTTCTCCACAGCATTATTTTAACAGTGATGAATTAGGGGAAGCTGGATGGCTCAGTCAGTTAAGTGACACTTGGTTTCGGCTCAGGACATGATCTCATGCGATGGCTCAGTGTGGAGCCTGCTTGGGATTCTGTGTCTCCCTCTCTCTCTGGCCCTCCCCAGCTCATGCTACCTTTCAAAATAAATAAACAAACTTAAAAAAAAAAACAGTAATGAATTAGAAGCAATGTAAAAATACTATTTCTAAGTAAAGGCTACCCAAACTACAATATACCCACTTAATTAAATATCATATAACCATCAAAAGCCTCATAATATAGAGGGTTTTATATCACAGGAATATGAAAAAATATGTTTTACCTTACACTTTGATTTTTTAATTTCTTTTTACTTATTTGAGAAAGACAGAGACAGCACAAGTGCAGGCAGGGCTGAGAGACAGAATACCAAGCAGACTCTGTGCTGCCAGCTCAGAGCCCGATGTAGGGCTCCAATCCCTGAACCGTAACATCATGACCTGAGCCGAAACCAAGAATAGGACGCTTAACCAACTGAGCCACCCAGGCACCCCTGCAGCTTGATTTTTTTTTTAACTGTAGCAAGTCAACTGACTGAAAACGCATCAACATATAAAAAACAATTGTGAATGGATAATGAAACTACAGGTGATTTCATTTCTCTCCATCTTTTCCACATTTTCCAATTTTAAAATATAGATATCATTTTACTAATCAAAATAAAATTTTGTTTTAAAGTTAATTGATTGCATTTCCCTTTAGACCTCTGTCTGCTTCTCTACAGTTAGGACCATGCACATTAGGAAAATCAGTCCAAGGGCATGCCTAATAAAAAGCACTGTCATTATTCATAACATACAAGACATTGTCTCATCATTTGTGTGTGGTTTTTTTTTTTCCTTCATAATTAAATCATGTTGTTTAAGCTAATTTCCTCTGATAACAGTATGACAAAGATTTTTATAAAGAAAAAGTACTTTTGGCAAACTCAGTAAGATGCTATAAAATGTGGTCTGAAACTCAGAACCATTTGATAAATACATAAAGAGTTAAAGATTTATTTATATTGGACAGGTTAAACAATGACAGCATCAAAATGAGCACTAAATCATAGCCATTTAACTGACTCCTTAGCACTGTGAGTAAATAATTTCCTGTCCAAGGCTGCAATAATTTGGGAAAGTTCAGCAATGCCTTAAAATAAATTACCTAAAAATTTAGAGAAGTACCTGAAACAATTATCTAGCACATGACAGGGACTCAATAAACATTTGTTGAATTTAAAACATTTTGGAGAAATGTATCTAGAAAGTTGAAGAAAATTAATGCCTATCCAAGCAGATAAATACATAAAATCAAAAACTGCTATAAATAGGAAGTTGACAACAGGTTCCAATTATAACAGAAACAAAAAAATGCTTAAAGTACTAGAAAAAAGTTTAGCAAAAATACATAAGATCTTCATGAAGAAAACCAATGGAAATACATAAGAGAATATCCAAATAAATGCTGTTATCGTCTGCAATGACTCAATATTGTAAGGATATCATGACCTCCAAATTAACCTATAAATGTGATGTAGTTATAAGCAAAATCCCAATGGGTCATTCACAAATTCAATCTAAACTACAACTGGCAAGTAAAATACAGCAAGAAAAAGGGAGGGAAATTTTTTAATTTTATAATTGATTCCTTGAACTACATGGATTTGAACTCCACTTCTATGCAGCTTTTTTTTTTTAGTAAATACATTACAGCATTATAAATGTATTTTCCTTTTGATTCATGTATGTGTATATATACACACACATATATATACATATACATATATATGTATATATACGTATATGTGTGTGTATATATATATATATATGTTTGTAATTAATTAAACTTTATGCCCAACATGGGGTTCAAACTCATAACCCTGAGATCAAGAGTCGCATGCTCTATCAACTGAGCCAGCCAGGTGCCCCCTTATGATTTTCCTAACATTTTTTTCTCTACCTTGGGGTGCCTGGGTGGCTCAGGAAGTTAGGCATCCAACTGTGGCTCGGGTCATGATCTTGCAGTTCGTGGGTTTGAGCCCCGTGTTGGGCTCTGTGCTGACAGCTTGGAGCCTGGAGCTTGCTTCAGATTCTGTCTCCCTTTCTCTCTGCTCCTCCCCCCCCCCAAAAATAAACAAACATTAAAAAAATTTTTTTTAATTCTTTCTCTAGGTTAATTCATCGTTAAGAATACAGTCTATAATACATATGGCGTACAAAATGTGGTATTAAACTGTTCATCAATAAGACTTCTTGTCAACACACTATTAGTAATTAAGATTTGGGGGAGTCATGGGGCGCCTGGGTGGCGCAGTCAGTTAAGCGTCCGACTTCAGCCAGGTCACGATCTCGCGGTCCGTGAGTTCGAGCCCCACGTCGGGCTCTGGGCTGATGGCTCAGAGCCTGGAGCCTGTTTCCGATTCTGTGTCTCCCTCTCTCTCTGCCCCTCCCCCGTTCATGCTCTGTCTCTCTCTGTCCCAAAAATAATAAACGTTGAAAAAAAATTAAAAAAAAAAAGATTTGGGGGAGTCAAAAATTATAAGTGGAATTTCAACTGCACGGGGAGTCAACGCCCCTAACCCCCATGGTCTTCGAAGGTCAACTGTATTTGCCTCACTCTAGTTACCACTTTGTTTCTCAGAAGAAAATAACTTCTCTCTAAATGATTTTTTTAATATGGTTCATTCTGAATACCACATTAAGAGAAATGATTCTAATTTTAAGGTAAATAACCTGAAGATTGCATATTTGTATCCTACAGGTACCTCCAATTTAATTCAAACAAGTAATATAGTTCCATTTCATCACTTTCAAGGATCACAACGTTCCACTGTAACCTCAACCGTGCTGGCACCCCGATCTTAGACTTCCAGCCTCCACAACTCTGACAAATAAATTCCTGTTGTTTATAAGTTACTCAGTCTCAGGCATTTTATTATAGCAACACAAATGGACGAAGACAATCTCCTAGAACATACAATTCATCATGTAAAACATACACTTCAGTGTTTTTTAGTATATTCACCATGCTGTGCAATCATCACCACTAATTCCAGAACATTTCCACCAAACTCCATAAAAGAAACCCTAGGCCTATTAGTTACTCCCCAACCCCGCCCCCCCCCCCCCCGCTTCACCCTCTGATAACCACTAATTTACTGTCTCTGTGGTTTTGCCTATTCTGGACATTTCATATAGATAAAATCATACAATCTGTCATCTTTGTGTGACTGGCTTCTTTCATTTAGCATAGTGTTTTCAAGATCATCTACGCTGCAGCACATGACTGGATTATATTCCATTGTATGAACATTTGTTTATTCATCAGCAGATGGATATTGGGTTATTTCCACTTTTTGGCTATTATGAATAATGCTATGAACATCCACATAACAAGTTTATATAAAAACATGTATTTTCAACTCACTTGGTTATATACTTAGGAGTAGCATTGCTGGGTCATTCTGTTTAACTTTTTTTTTTTTTTTCAACGTTTATTTATTTCTGGGACAGAGAGAGACAGAGCATGAACGGGGGAGGGGCAGAGAGAGAGGGAGACACAGAATCGGAAACAGGCTCCAGGCTCCGAGCCATTAGCCCAGAGCCTGATGCGGGGCTCGAACTCACGGACCGCGAGATCGTGACCTGGCTGAAGTCGGACGCTTAACCGACTGCGCCACCCAGGCGCCCCATGTTTAACTTTTTGAAGAACTGCCAAACTATTTACCACAATGGCTACAGCATTTAAAAAATTCCTACCAGCAGTGGATAAGGGTTCCAATTTCTCTGCATGAGCACCCACACGTTTTGTTTTTTTTTTTACTATAGCCAACCTATAGTGTGAACTGGTATCTTATTGTGGTTTTAATTTGCATTTCCCTAATGACTATGATGTTGAGCATCTCTTCATGTACTTATTGGTCATTTGCATATCTTTTTAGGAGAGATGCCTATTCAACTCCTTTGCCCACTTTTTTTTTTCCCCTTTGCCCATTTTATATTGTCTTTTTATTGTTGAATTGTAAGAGTTCTTTATATATTCTGGATCCTAGACCCTTATCAGATAGGATCTGCAAACATTCTCTCCCATTCTATGGGCTGTCTTTTCACTTTCTTGATAGTGTTCTTTGATGCATAAGAGTTTTGAATTTTGATAAAGTACAAATTATCTATGTTTTGTGCTTTTGTCATATCTAAAAAAATCGCTGTTTAACCCAAAGTCATGTAGATTTTTACCAACGTTTCCTTCTAAGAATTGTATAGATTTATTACATCTTTGATCCATTCTGAGTTAATTTTTGTATGTAGTGTCAGGTAGGGATCCAAATTCATTCTTTTGCATGTAGGTAGCCAGTTGTCCCAGCAACATTTGCTAAAAAAAAAAAAGACTATTCTTTCCCCATTGAATGGTCTTGGCCCTCTTTTTGAAAATCAATTCACCATGAATTTATGTGTTTATTTCTGGATTCTCCATTCTATTTCATTGGTTTATATGAGTATCCTTTTACCACTGTCACATCATCTTGATTACTGTAGCTTTGTAATAAGTTTTGAAAACAGGTGTGTGTCCTCTAATTTTGTTTTTCATTTTCAAAATTGTTGTGGTTAAAATGGCTTTGCATCTCCATAAGAATTTTAGGACCAGCTTATCCATTTCTGGAAAAAAGGCAGCTGGAATTTTGATAGAGATTGCACTGAATTTATAGATGAATTTTGAGAGTATTTCAATATTAATAATATTAAGTTTTCTAATCCATGAACACAAGATGTCTTTCCATTTACTTAGATTTTTAATTTCTTTCAACATGTTTGAGTTTTTAGTGTACAAGTCTTGTACTTATTTGATTAAATTTATTCATAAGTATTCATAAGTATTATATTCTTTTTGATGCTATTGTAAATGAAACTGTTTTCTCAATTTCATTTTCAGATTGTTCATTGCTAGTATACAGAAATGCAACTGATTTTGTAGATTGATCTTGTATCCTGCTATGTTGCTGGATTTATTTTTTATAAATCCTTTAGGATTTTCTATATATAAGATCATGTCATTTGCAAATAGATAATTTTTCTTCTTCCTTTCCATTCTTTTTTTTTCTTTTTCTTGTTTAACTGCCTACCTAGAACCTCCAATATAGTGCTGAATATAAGTGGCAAGCGTACACATCCTTATCTTGGTCCTGATCCTAAAAGGGAAAGCTTTCAGTGTTCACCAGTAAGCACAATGTTAGCTGTGAATTATTCTGTTAGTTGAATTTGGCTTGTTGAACTGAACTTACAGAGTGCCAGCTCAAGGTTGCTCTGAGAATCTAACAAGATCTGTGAAGGTGTTTTCAAAACTGTAAAATACCATTTAGTTTAAGATACACTTATTCAGTAACTTAGTGCTCTTACTCTAAAGAGTTATCTCTAAATGTGAAAGAAATAAAAACAATGTGAAGTTTTTTTTTTTAATTCCCAACATCCTGATGAAAGTTTAGCACCTACATCCTTTTGAAGAATGAAGAGGAAGAGAAGAATCTGGAGAAGGAATCAGAACAAAACTAGAAGGCCTAAAGCCTCCCCCCAGTCTCAACCCCTAAGTCTCTTACCTATGGACTCTTCCCTTAGCACAACACAGGGCATTCAGAAAAGCAGAAAGCAGAGATGTAAGACAGGCAAGAAGCAAGAGGCAGCATGGTACAAAGAAAAGAACACAAGATTTGGTGGAAAAACTTAGCCATGATTCTAGCTGTTCAGGAAAAAAATGACAATAAAGAAAAAAACAAACCGTGTGGCACCTAAAAGGACATTTAGATAGGTCTAATAAACTTCACATCTTCAAAGCTACAAAATCTAGTGACTTACATCTATAAGTCCACACTGTATTTATCTAAATTGCTGATGTTAATCTGAGTCATTACAATTAAACATAACGTTAATAATTCATGATGTATGTGCTTATAATATGAAGAAGTTCCTCATTTAATAAAATCAGCTTGATAATAAATATAAGCACAATATATTCATATTATTTATATTTTTATTATTTACAAATAATTGAGTAAAAACTTGGCTGTTAGAAAGCAAAAATTACAACCTAGTTTTTGTTCAATGGAACGAATATTTTAATAAATATCTATAACATCCCAGACACTTTGCTGTGTGTAGATGCTCAATTAACAATGAAGCAGTGACTTTTATTTTTTTAATACTTAATAAGAAAAAATAATTTTTATTATTTACTTTTGAGAGAGAGAGAGTGCAAGCTGGGGAGGGGCAGAGAGAGGGGAACAGAAGATCAAAAAAGCAGGCTCTGTGTTGACAGCACCAAGCCCAAGGTGGGGCTTGAACTCCCGAAACGTGAGATCATGACCTGAACAGAAGTCAGATACTCAACTGACTGAGCCACCCAGGCGCCCCCAAGTCCATGGTTCATAACTTTGGCATACATCAGAATCACTTGAAGAATGTGTTAAAGGAGATTGCAGGGCCCCCACCCAGCAGTTTCTAACTTTCAGTCTGGGGTTGGGCCTGAGAATATACATTTCTGACAAGTTCTCCGATGATACTGATTAGCTGGTCTGCAGATTCCACTTTGAGAATCACTGTATTAAATAAGGAGAAATGAAGTTCGTAAAAACAGAAATACTGACAGGTTCGTATCTTCCTACAATAGAAGAGAAAATATGAAAAAGAGGCTTCAATAATGCTCTTGGGCCATTTCATCATTTAACTTGATAAGTACAATTAAAATTTTTTTGATGCTTGATAAGTAGTAAATTGACTGGAAGGCTTTATATACAAAAATCAGTAACCAGACTCAATATCAGTGCATGGAGAAAAAAGACTAGCATAAAGTCCAGCAACTGTTTAAAGTTTGATCTATGCCACATTTTTAATGATCTGATAGTCTGGCAGAGAATATAAAATTAGAATTCAAACTACATTGTCCAAAATGGCAATTTATTTAAGTACTTTGAAATAAATGTTCATCCATTCACTCAACAATCATTCAGTAATACCTCCACACGAAGCTCTGTTCAAGTCTTTTATCATCTCACAAAATGTTGTCAGTAATATTCTCTAGGGAAAAAGTAACTAGGATAACTAAATGTTTTTAATTCTCCGACACTGATGTTCTTTGGAAGACCCAGAATCAGTGATAATTGCTATTGTCATCGCTTGTCAACCAAGAAAATGTTTGTTCATATGCATATAACACTAAAAACACTTCACAATATTTAAAAATCCACCAGCAAAATACTCTTTATTAGTGAATGTTGGATTTCAAAAATGACAACTTATTTCTTACTTTAATAATTTTCCCATTTTCTCCATTACCAAAGATCTATATGGTTAGTGCAAAACACGTAAGAACTTTAGCACTTCATTCTGAATTTAGCAAAGGACCAAAATACCCTGCATTACTCATAAACAGCTGATGCTAATTCATTTGGTATTAAATCTATAGAGCACAATGTGTTAGTACTTTTTGGCTTCATGTCCAAGAAAGAAAAGAAAAGAAAGGAAGGAAGGAAGGAAGGAAGGAAGGAAGGAAGGAAGGAAGGAAAGAAAATCAGCTTCCTTGAGCAATTCAGCTGAATTTTGTTGAAGTGGTCTTTGTATCTACCCTTGTAAAATATAAGAAAAAAAAGTAGGTCAAAATCAATAACAATAAAAATAAATTTTAAATTTAAAGAAAATGATTTTTTTTTCAACGTTTTTTATTTTTATTTTTGGGACAGAGAGAGACAGAGCATGAACGGGGGAGGGGCAGCGAGAGAGGGAGACATAGAATCGGAAACAGGCTCCAGGCTCTGAGCCATCAGCCCAGAGCCCGACGCGGGGCTCGAACTCAGGGACCGCGAGATCGTGACCTGGCTGAAGTCGGACGCTTAACCGACTGCGCCACCCAGGCGCCCCGAAAATGATATTTTTTAAAAGAGGAAAGATTATTATCATATGGAAACGGGCCAAGAAATGCCAAATAAAGAAAAATAAAGAGGGGGCAAGAATAATTTTAGCATATAGCAAGAATAATTCTAAAGCTATTGTATAATATATATAATATTAAATAATATATTTATAATAAAACATATAACCTGATATATTTAATATAATATTAAAGCTATTTTAATTGAAACACTGAAACTGGTGCACATATAGGCAAACAGAATATGAACCAAAATAGATTCCATACTTAGAGTGGACATAAAACACAGAGAGCAGTAAAAATCAGTGAAAAAAAGGGTGGACTCAATAATGATATTAAGATAACTGACTACACATACAGAAAAGATAAAATTAGCTTCCCAATTCACAGCAAACACAAAAATAAATTCCAGATGAATTAAATACCAAAATGTAAAACGCAAATGTTAAACCATTTAGAAGAAAATATTCAAGGTAGGTAAAGATTTCTTTTAAAACACACAAACGTAATAATCATAAAGGTAAAAAAAAAAAAGTAGGTATTTATAGCTAGCTCTAATGAAATTTGTTTTTGAGAGACAGAGAGAGCGAGCTGGGTAGTGGCAGAGAGAGAGGGAGACAGAGAATCTGAGTGGGCTCCATGCTGACAGCTGAGAGTCTGATGCCAGGGTCAAACCCACAAAACATGAGATTGTGACCTGAGTTGAACTCAGACACTTAACCGACTGAGCCACCCAGGCACCCTTGCTGGCTATAATAAAAATTTAAATGTAAAACTCTGTGGGGCGCCTGGGTGCCCTGGTTGGTAAAGCTGACTGACTCTTGATATCAGCTCAGGTTGTGATCTCATGGTTGTGAGATCAATACCACATCAGGAGCCTGTTTGGGATTCTCTCTCCATCTCTCTCTGGCCCTCCCCCACTTGTGCTAGCTCTCTCCCTCTCTCTCAAAATAAACATATGTACATAATAAACAAACAAACAAACTCTATAACCGGGAAAAGATCACTACTGTCTGGGAGAAGCTATTTGCAACTAAATAAATTCCAGGAGTGCCTGGGTGACTCAGTTAAGGTTCTGACTTCTGCTGAAGTCATGATCTCCGGGTTCCTGGGTTCCAGACCCCCACCCCTACCCTACGTCAGGTTCTCTACTGTCAGCACAAAGCCTGCTTGGGATCCTGTCTCCCTCTCTCTCTGCCCCTCCCCCACTCATGCAAGCTCACATGCTCTCTCTCTCTCTCAAAAATAAATGAACATTAAAAAAAAAAAAAAAAAAAAAAAAGAGGGGCACCTGGGTGGCTCACAGTCAGTTAAGCCTCTGACTTCGGCCCAGGTCATGATCTCACAGTTCGTGAGTTCAAGCCCCATGACAGGCTCTGTGCTGACAGCTCAGAGCCTGGAGACTGCTTCAGATTCTGTGTCTCCCTCTCTCTCTGCCCCTCCCCTGCTGTCTCTCAAAAATAAATAAACGTTAAAAAAAAAAAAAAGAAAGAATTAGATTCCAAAGCATAATTTAGTCCCTACAAAAGGAAAACTCTACAAATCGATTTTTTAAAAATTGCTAATGGCCCAACAGTAAAAATGGGCAAAGGTGATTCACAAAAGAGGAAATCCCAATGACCAATATGAAAACTACTCAATCTCACGAGACATTATGAAAAAAATGTAAATAAGATTGTTTACATCCATCATATTGTAAAAGCTAAAATGTCTGCAATACTAAGTGCTGGAAAGGACATGAGTAACAGGCACTCGTATAATGCTGGCAAGACTGCAAACTGGTATAACCAGGTAAAGACAAAGGTAACTCATCACCCAGCAATTCTACGTAGCAATGTCCATGTCTCTAGACATATATCCTAAAGAAGTTCTTACATATGTATGTAAGGAGACATATAAAAGAGTGTGCACTCCAGAAAAAAAAAAATTAGAAGCCACTTAAATTATCCTCAGATAATAAAACAGATAATTTTGGTATATTCACAAAATAGAATACTACGTAGTAAACAGAATTAACTGGCTCTCTATATACCAACATGACTAAATTTCAAATGCCATTTTAAATTTTAAAAATGCAGGTTGCAGAAGGAAAGATACAGTATGACACCATACACACAGATTAAAACACACAAAATATATTACTTATGGGCACAAACATACATAAATGTGCACAGAAAGGATCTATACCAACTTTAGGAGAGTGGTTATTTCTGGAAAAGGGTAGTGGAATCCAAAGGAGAATCAAAAGGGATTCAATTCGATCTGCAATGTTTTATTTCTAAAAATTCAAGTTCTGAAACAAATATCACAATATGTTACCACTTAAATCTGGAAGGTGAGCATATGGATATATATGTTATTTTTCAGCATGCTTGAAATCTCTTAAAATGTATATAAATTATACTCGTTTGAGTGCATAGAACTTCTAGAAACAGTTATAGTCATGAAGGGAATATTTAGTTTCCACCATAAAAGTTGGAAATTATAAGATTAAATCACTAGGAAATTGAAGGTAGTATAATGAAGACCTCAGAGCCCATTCAAGGGTATTAATATTAAAGTATGAAAAAGAATTTCATAAAGAGATTTTTACTGGTATGCGTGACTGGCTCAGTCAATAGAATAAGTGACTCTTGATCTCGGGGTTGTGAATTCAAGCCCCACATTGGGTGTAGACATTAAAGAAATAAATCTTTAAAAAAAATAAGTAAAAAGCCTCAGAGAGAGAGAGAGATTTTTACCTGAGATACAATACCCAGAGTACAGATCCTTAAGAACTGCATTATAGCAAGTGTCTAGTGCATGGCCAATGCAGAAGTTTCTAAGGGTTCACTGTTCTGCCAATTCAAGAATTTTCAACACCACAATAATATACTCTCACCTTATGCCTCTGAACCTTCATTTAAATACTTGAAAAAAATCCACCCATTTTAAGCATAAATTCCTCTGGTTTCAAAAAGGTATTTAATAGTGCTATAAAGACTTCCTTTTTGTTTTCTAAAATCTACAGCATTTGAAGATACTTTAAAAAATCTCCAGTTGGGGTGCCTGGGTGGCGCAGTCGGTTAAGCGTCCGACTTCAGCCAGGTCACGATCTCGTGGTCCGTGAGTTTGAGCCCCGCGTCAGGCTCTGGGCTGATGGCTCAGAGCCGGGAGCCTGTTTCCGATTCTGTGTCTCCCTCTCTCTCTGCCCCTCCCCCGTTCATGCTCTGTCTCTCTCTGTCCCAAAAATAAATAAACATTGAAAAAAAAATCTCCAGTAAAGTAACATACAAAAACAATAACTACTGCATGTAAGGCTGCACAAAGTTGATACACTTTAGATACCATGACTTTGATTTAGGAAACAAGACTACAAAACATTCTGTATTACTTGTTTTGACTTGTGGTATTGCACATAAACTATCCCCAATTTACAAAAAGATGTTGTTCACTCACAAAAGGTTACAAATGGCTACATTTCTAGACTAGGCTACAAAAGTTTCATCACTGTAGTAACTGATACTAAATACACTAGCCTGCCCTCATGAAAACCGATATTAGGTAAATTTTACCTCTAACATCTTTCTACACCTCTTTCAACTCCTAAGACAGTTCTCTCCCTTAGATTCCTATTTAACATCACCCTACTCCTATTTCTTCACTACAAATTACCTCAACTAGGTGTAAGAATTCATGAAGTGATCCATTGGATTTATTTGCATTAATGTAGGCGTATTTTCAGAAAGAAACTATGGAACCTCTGGCAAGTGAGATTTCTGGCAATTTTAAAAGACAGAGTACAAAAAGTCCGGGCGACGTGATAAGCCCTTCTATTTTTCTTTTCAGTAACCAGGTGGTGCTGATGGTATAAGAGGCCCAGAAGGCCACACCACTGGAGCAACTTTACTAAGGTGCCTCTCCCTACTCAGAGTCAGCTCTCCCAAGCAAGTAAGGCTGTATTTCAGATTCTTTCTTTCCTCTACTTCTGATTCCACGGTTCCAAAGAAGCTGTAGCATAAGAGTTCTGACAGACAGTGTGGAGGCCTGGGGCAGCGGTAGCCGTCTGTCTGTGGAGTTCATTTATAAATAAGAGTCTGCGTTCAACGTAAGTATTAAGAATTGGAACTGTAGAATCTGCTTTATTACCAGCAAAAATGTAAAACAGCCAAGAATAGTTACTACCTAATTGAATCGTTTTGAAAGGCCAAAGGAAACCAAGCAAGTTTAAATCAATTCATCATTTATTATAAAATGTATCCAACTTACAATTCCATATTTTTTTCATACAGTAAATATACTAAAAAAAAAAAAAGTTAAAATTTTTCTTTTAGGTTCTTTGCCTTTCAAAATTTTTATTTTTTTAAGCAATCTCTACACCCAACCTGAGGTTTGAACTTACAACCCTGAGATCAAGAGTCACACACTCCACTGAATTAGCCAGCCAGGTGCCCCAAGGTTCTTTGCTTTTCAGATTAGGAGCTTCAAGATATTTTAGGATTAGTCAATTTCTGATGACCTAAATGCTATATACTGAATAGCATCACACATTTCATTGTTAAGCCAATTTCCCGGATAAATTAAACACGATGCTGCCCTTTTATGGCCAAAACAGCAGAGGACAAGATATACAGGTTACTAAAGCTACCAACAGCAACAATCAGTGATACAACAGGGGGGAAAAAAAAAACCAAAAACCACCTTCAATTACAAAGTGAATATAAATACCATCTACAAAATATCAGAATGTCAAAATTAAACTAACCAAAAGCAATAATTCAAAATAGCTTTTCCCCCCTAAAAAGGAAATTCAGAACCCATTTAAAAAGTATTACAACAAGGCTAACTCTATTTGCTAAACATCAATAGTTACTAGGAAATTATGATTATCACAAGATAGAAGACCGAGAGGGGCCAAAGATAGACAGGCCAATCAGATTTTCCAAAAGACAGAAGGTAGTTTTTGAAAATCAAACTTTGGCAGCAACCTCCAAAAGTTCTAGCTAAGGTGAATCTACTCTTCCCTATACCATTACAACTAAGTTGGTGAAGCAGGTAATAGTAACAAACAGAGCTGAATTCATACCTTGACCCTGCTTCTTGTGAAGATGGCAAATTACTGAGCCTCTCTCTGAGTGAAACAATATTAATACTACCTAGCTTGCAGGTGGTTTTGTCAGAAGTAAATGAGATAGGTTTGTATTTAAGTGATAGCACCCAAGGTATCTTGATCTGCATCAGCCTAGAGGAAGGTCTCTAACAGCATGCTCACGGGCTATTTCTGACCCACCTCATTCTCCTTTTTAATAATGACTTGACTGTAGACACAGAAGTCATGATTTTAAAACCTACACGTGAAAACAAAATTGGCAGACAGAGCTGTGTTGCATAAAAGAATCGCAGAATCAAGACCCTGAACAAGTAATAGGTAGGCCCTGACCCTCCAAAAAACTGAATTGTAAAGGGGATAAATGTAAGGTTTTATACTGCGGTTCGATAAACCAACTGCACAATACCTACAAGGGGATGGGAGAGCCAATTTAAAAAAAATTTTTTTTAACGTTCATTTATCCTTGAAAGAAAGACAGCATGCACGGGGGAGGGGCAGAGAGAGAGGGAGACAAAGAATCCGAAGCAGGCTCCAGGCTCATGAGAGTTTTAACTGACTGCAAGCTCATTATAAGCCAAGAGTGTGATTTACTGCAGAAAAAAGCTAATACAGGGTGCCTGGGTGGCTCAGTTGGTTAAGCGTCCAACTTTGGCTCAGGTCATGATCTTGTGGTTCGTGAGCTTGAGCCCCGCATCGGGCTCTATGCTGACAGCTCAAAGCCTGGAACCTGCTTCAGATTCTCTCTCTCCCTGTCTCTCTGCCCCTCACCCACACATGCTCTGTCTCTCTCTGAAAAATAAATAGACATTAAAAAAAAAGAAAAAGTGAACGCAATTTTATCCTGTATTAATAACACTAGTGTCCAGCTCAAGAGAATAAGAGTTCAGCATATTCTTCACTAATCATTGTGTTCTAGTTGGGGCACATTTTAGAAGAAACATTGGTAAAACAGCATTTCCAAAGGAAGGTAACCCAAATGATGAAGGGTCTGGAATACAGAATATTTGAGGAATTCGAGATGTTTAATTTGCAAAAGAGAAAACCTGAGAGAATTTGTAACCTGTCTTAAAATATCAGAGGAGCTGTCACATGGAAAAGAAACTGTTTTCTTTAGTTCTATGTGGCTCTAAAGAGTAGAAATCATATCTATCTAAAAATTACATGGAACTCCATACAAAAAAGGCCTAACATGACACTAAAATGGGCTAGCTTTAATGGTCTGCACTCTCTATTGGCAGAGTATTCACACACAGATTAGGTTAAATTCATTCTAAATTTATTTATTTATTGGGGGGGGGAGAGTGCACGTGTGCAGGGGGTGGCAGGAAGCGCCAGAGAAAGAGGGAGAGAGAATCCCAAGCAGGATCGCTGCTGTCAGCGTGGAGCTCGACAGGGGGCTCGAATTCACTAACTGTGAGTTTTGGCTCAGGATCAGAGCCGAAACCAAGAGTTCAGACACTTACCCGACTGAGCCACCCAGGCTAGATGAGACTCGTTTTAATTTTTTTTTTTTTTTTAACAATTATTTATGAGACAGAGAGTGAGCGGGGTAGGGACAGAGAGAAGAGACACAGAATCTGAAGCAGGCTCCTGGCTCTGAGCTGTCAGCAGAGCCCGACGCGGGGCTCGGACTCAGAAACCATGAGATCATGACCTGAGCCGAAGTCAGAGCCTTAACCGACTGAGCCACCTGGCACCCCTAGGCTCAATTTAAACAAAAATGTGGGGTGCCTAGGTGGCTCAGTCGGTTAAGCCTCTGACTGTGGCTCAGGTCATGATCTCATGGTTTGTGGGTTCGAGCCCCGCGTCAGGCCCTGTGCTAACAGCTCAGAGCCTGGAGTCTGCTTCTGATTCTGTGTCTCCCCCTCTCTCTACCCCGCCTATGCTCATGCTGTCTCTCTCTCTCAGTAATAAATAAACATTAAAAAATAAATTAAAAAATAAATAAACAAAAATGTATTGAGCTCCTAGGTCGCAGGCAGTGTGCAAAGCACAGATGATGATGGTAAAAAACTAACATGGCCTCTTCTTTCATGGAAGATAAACAGTAAAGGCAAATAATCACATCAACATATTTAAAATGACAAACAGCTGGGGCGACTGGATGGCTCAGTAGGTTAAGCGTCTGACTTCAGCTCAGGTCACGGTATCACGGTTTCATGGGTTTCAGCCTTGCATCGGGCTCTGTGCTGACAGCTCGGAGCTGGCAGCCTGCTTCAGATTATGCATCTCCCTGTCTCTGTCCCTTCCCCGCTTGTGCTCTGTCTCTCTCTCTCTCTCTCAAAAAATAAATAAACATTAAAAAAATTGTAAATCACCGTTAAATCTCTAACGAAAGGCATACAGTTGTTCAAAGTCATGTAACAAAGGATCCTGACTTGTGTGGGATCAGAACACGCTTCTCTCGAGTACATGAGTGATCTATGAGTAGGAGGTAAATGGTTGGGAACAGAACATTACAACGAAAGGAAACAGCACATGCAAAGACCTTGTGGTAAGAAAAACTACTAAAGTTCAAGGAACTGAATTCTTATATAACCTGAGCAGAGAGAGTAAGAGAATGAATACAGAGAAGCAGGAGTGGAACCACAAAGGGCCTTAAAGGCCCAGTTCGGATTTGATGTTCTCCCAAAAGTAACTCGATGCTACTGAGGTAGGGGTTTAAGTAGCAACAGGCACGGGAGGAAATAATCAATGTGGAAAATGTTGTAAAGAGACCTCTAGCGAGCTTTCCAAAGTAGTCCAGACCACAAATGATGGTAGTTTGGGGAAATGAGGTGGAAATGAAGATGTAGAGAGGTGGACAGATTGAAGAGATTTTTAGGATATGTTAAAATGATGGAACCCACATGACCATTCCAGTGGCTTCTTTGGGTACAGTTTAAAGCAGCAATGCCCAAGACAGATTCTTTGGCCCTAATAATACCCTTTTTTGTAAGGGGCTGGGGTGGGGGGCGCGGGGGGCGCAGAACAGAACTCAGTGATGAATTTTACAGCGGGGCAGACGATGTGGGGGGAGAGAGGCGGTATGAAGGATGACCATGACCGCCACCATCACCACCCCACCCCACCCTGGTTTCCAGCTTATGTAAGTGCACGGTAGGTGGTGCCATTCACTGAAATAGAAAACAGAGAAAGTACTAATTAGGTGGGTTTAGATTTGAACAGTAGACTTTGAGATGCCTTGGTTTTAAATAGGCAGTCCGGCATATTGATCTGGAACTTAAAGGATAAGTCTGGACTGGGAGTAAAATACTGAGCATCGTGGGCATAGAAGGGTAGGTGAAGAGAATGCCTGAAGAGAAAACGGAGTGAAAAGACAGCCTTGAGGAATATCTGCATTGAATAACAGGGTAGAGGAGGGTGAGTCTGCAAAAGAGAGGTCTGAGTAAAAACCGGAGCAAGGCTGCACAGAAGCCATGGGAAGAGTGTTTTCCATGGAGGCAATGGTCAACGATGGCAAATGCTGTGGAGACAGCAAGTCAAAGAACTGAAAATGTCAATTAAGTTTAGGGACACATTTCAGTAGAATGATAGGGCCAGAAATCAGACTGCAGTGGGCGGGCTGAGGGGTAAGAAAGTGGTAAACAAATGGGAGACAATAAATGTACACAACTCTATCAAAATTTCTGGCTGAAAAGTGGGAAGAGACAACGGGACAGCTGTGGGGGTGAAGGGAGGGTTTCTCTTAAGATGGGAGAAGCTTAAGCATGTTAAGAGGGAACAGGTGAATACACAGGAGTGGGGTGTCTTAGGTGGGAAAAGAGAATCTGAAGCACGGGTGGATAGATAAAAGGAGAGACTATGGGAAAAAGGAAGAGGAAGAGGAAGAGGTCAAATTAAATGACCTTTAAGGTCTCTTCTCACTCCATAATCTTACGATTTACAATTCTTTTTAGATTGGACATTTGTATGCATGCATAAATCTATGCAAACTTGTTCAAATATTCCGGTATAAATAAATCAGTCAAGCACATCCTTATCCCCAGTGACGCAGTTAATGTCCCCAGGTTGATGACCAGTGTCATCTCTGGGCAGGATCCATCCCTCAGAGGGCTTTCAGCTCAACGCACTCTGCAGTACAGCACAGTACCAGCCCTACCTCCCCTTGCCAAACCCATACTACACCGCGATCTTAGGAGGCTCAAGGAGGAAGTAAAATTTAAAACCCTGAAACTACCACATATTCTGCTGCATTCAAAGCGACTGTCATTCATAAAAACAAGCCGCGACACCCCCAATGCATCCCTATTCCAAGCTAAAGACATTCCTGCCTGACCCGACAGTGACAGGTCCCCTAGATGGCTGGGGTTTAACACTAAAAGTCATTTGCACCCCCTCCTCCTCTCCTAAGACCTTTCACTCTGAAGCAGAAATGGGTCCCTAATGTTCCTTCCCAAAGCCCTCGCCCCAACGCAGCAGACGGATCCCCCGCAGTTATTTCAGCGGCTGCACCTAATAAGCCCTCGCAAGGGGGTGCGGAGAAACCCCCAGAGCCGGTCCGACGGGGCTGGGACGGCCACAACCCTGCGGTTGCCTTGGGGGACGCGGGTAACAAGCCCCAAGGGATGGGAAGGGAGAATTAAGGCAGACCCAGGAGACCGGGGTGGGTAGTGAGGGGGGTCACCTCCCCTAGAGCTTCCTTAGAGGGATGGAGTTTCCGAGGAGGGCTAATCCCCTGCCACCGCTCCCCCTTCTCACCCGCATGCCCTTCTCCGGCTTGCCGCCCCCTCCAATTCCCCATTCGCTCGGACTCACTCCCCCTCCCCCGGAGCCGGCTGGACCTCGGAGTACCCGCGAGCCCGGCACCCCCGCCTCGAGCCGTAGCTCCGGGGCCGGCACTCACCCGGCCCGCCATCTTCGCGGACACGTCCGGCTCGGCGACTGCAGCTAGGCGCTCAGTAAAGCCCGCCCCCGCCGCGCGCGCGCGCGCCCGCCGCCCGCCCTCGCGCAGGCGCGCAGCCGCCTTG
>NW_024412464.1:691962-732900 GCF_014898765.1 Herpailurus yagouaroundi | reverse complement strand
TCGCGCAGGCGCGCAGCCGCCTTGAGGCCGCGCGCGCGCCCGGCCACGTCCCTGGCGTCCCCGCCCCGCAGGGCGCGTGCGAGCTCCGGGGCCGCCTGGGGAGGGCGGGGCGGTGACGCCATCTTGAGCGCGAGCGGTGGGTGCAGTGACTCGGTTTTTTCGAGTCCCTGTCCCCGGGCGCCTTCTCAAAGGCTTCTTTGGCGAATCTTGTCCCATCTGGCCGTTTGCGCTGGACTTTGTAGCAAGGCCTTTGCTGCTTTAATTACTTAGCCTTGTTTCTCTTTGCCCGTTGCCGCTTGCCCAGGAACGGCCTTTCTGCTTCCAGACCCACGGAATTGTGAAAAGGTGCTTAAGAGCGCCCGACACGGGTACAGTTGGTTCTGAATTCAAGTTCTTTTTTTTTTAATTTTTTTTTTTCAACGTTTATTTATTTTTGCGACAGAGAGAGACAGAGCATGAACGGGGGAGGGGCAGAGAGAGAGGGAGACACAGAATCGGAAACAGGCTCCAGGCTCCGAGCCATCAGCCCAGAGCCTGACGCGGGGCTCGAACTCCCGGACCGCGAGATCGTGACCTGGCTGAAGTCGGACGCTTAACCGACTGCGCCACCCAGGCGCCCCCTGAATTCAAGTTCTTAATTCAAGCTTTTCTCTGTAGGCGAGCTTGTTTACCTAGCTCCTGGAGATTATCAGCGCTGGCCTTTATATTTAGCTTATGTGTAGCCTGGAAAACGCAGTATTTTCATCAAATTTGAAAGTGAATTGTGGTTATTTCTAGAACTTTCTCTTCTATATTTTTAACTTCACTATTAAGTATATTTATTTATAAAGGTAGTGTTTTTAGCAATCTTTATCATTCCCCAGGGTTGTTTCACTTTAGACCCTAGGGTAGAATTTGAGTGAAATACGCCGTAAACTCATCCATTTTTTACCTCGATGTACCCACTATACTATTTCCTCACTGGAATCTCAGAATAGAGGATAATAGGGGCGCCTAGAGGCTCAGCCAATAGCGTGTGTGAGTCTTGATCTCGGGGTCGTGAGTTCAAGCCCCACATTGGGCATGGAGCCTGCTTAGAAAGAATTAAAAAAAAAAAAAAAAAAGACGACTAGGGGACAATAATAGGATAAATAATAGTAACAGCAGCAGCGCTATGCAAGAAGGTTGAGATTCTGCCTAACAGTTTTCTTGATGCTTTTATTGCCCCTGCCCCTGCTGGCTTAAATTTTCTCCATATTTACACAAGACAAGGAGAAACAACAGAATTTGTTATCTTTCATTTCTCACAGATGATTAGGAAAAAAAAAAGTTTTTCCAACATGAGCCAAGGAAAAAAATTAGAAGAGCTGGGCTTGCTTAGTGGTTTAAAATTGAGAATGAAAATGAGTAAGTGACCTGAAGGCAGGCCAGGGACAGAAGTAAAAAGATCAGTTTTATCAGCTCTCACACTGTACCCGAGAACCATCCTGCTTTATTGAACAAATCAGATGTTAGCTAGGTCATCAGTGAGTCAGAGTTTATCAGGGAAGACAACTAGTTGAACTCTGATCTATTAACCTGCAAAAACTACGTAAATAATCAGAATGAACTGGCGAGACTGGAGGCTTGGGTTCTTGTCCCTATTCTTTCTCTGCCAACTCACTTGCCATATCCCTTAACCCCTCTGAGCCCCAGTTTCCTTACTGTCTTCACAAAGTGAGAGGTATAATTAGATGAGCTTCATGGTTGTGTCTTACATTTTTTGATACTTTGAATTTGACTCGATACATCAAAAAGATTTACCAAACGGATCCAGAAGATGACAGTGGTTCTCAGTCCAATGACCTCCTGTGATTTTCAAGGCCAGAGAGTAATGCAAATATATTTATACTGCTGGTTTGTTACTAAGTAAAATAGATTGCAAGGGAAAATGTGTTTAATGTGTCCAACGAGGAGGAACACTTTCCACCTAGGAAAGATAGGCCTCCTTGTTGGGTTCCAATGTGTCTGCTTAGAGATACCCGTGTATCTCTATACACAGGTGATAAGCAGTATACCTGTGATAAGCAGTCCTATGTAGCATCTCACAAGTGGTATAAATTCAAGAGTCATGTGCACAATCCTGCAGGTCAGTGTACCAAAGAAGCTCTCGGGAAACATGAGCTCTTGTCCTTAAGGTGCTTAGTATCCAGCTGGAGCAAAAGGATTCTGAGACCTTGCTCCAAGCTGTCTCCGTGTCTGTGCCTCCTGTCTGTGCCTTGCTCTGATATTCAAGGTTATTTTAGATCTAGTGGAGCTGACTCTGCAACACCTTTGAGCAATCCTTACAGAGACAGTCAATAGACAATAAATATTTTGCTGCCCCAAAGCCATGTCCCCCTTTCCTAGTCACAGTTCTTCCAGCTCATGCAGCTTGGAAATATTGTCAGACAAAGTGCCCTGCCATCCCCTGGCCCAGGAGGGAGCACAGAACCCAAGCTCCATCGGTCAGATGCTGTCTCTCCCCGAGCAACTGCAATCTTGACTATCCTGAGGAAGAAAGAAAACAGTGGATTTACTGCAATGGTGTCACCTTGAAAAGACCATTCCTGAATCATCTAGACCCCTGGAGTTTATCTGGCTTCTGTCTTAGGCAAAATCTGGCTGTTCCCCTTTGTCTTCATTTGTGTGTGTGTGGTCACTTTCCTTTTTCTTTCCCTTCCTCAAAAAAAATACTTCCCTCAGCTCTTCGTTAACCCTAAAACCTTTTTAACAAGCTTTCCTTTTACAGTGAGAAAATAGGTAAGACAGCTAACAATGATTTAAATTTATCCTTCTTTTGGGGTGCCTGGGTGACTCAGTTAAGTATCTGACTTCAGCTCAGGTCATGATCTCATGGCTTGTGAGTTCAAGCCCCACATCGGGCTTTGTGCTGATGGCTCAGAGCCTAGAGCCTGCTTTGAATTCTGTTTCTGTCTGTCTCTGCCCCTTCCCTGCTCATGTTCTGTCTCTGTCTCCCTCTCTTTCTCAGAAGTAAATAAATGTTTAAAAATTTTTTAAATAATAATAAATAAAATAAATGTAACCTTCTTTTTAAAAATGCCCAACATGGGGCTCGAACTCATGACCCTGAGATCAGAAGTCACGTGCCCTAGTGACTGAGCCAGCTTGGCATCCCTAAATTTATCCT
Organism: Herpailurus yagouaroundi; assembly: GCF_014898765.1. NCBI lineage: Eukaryota > Metazoa > Chordata > Mammalia > Carnivora > Felidae > Herpailurus > Herpailurus yagouaroundi. The sequence continues at coordinate 729,752 of NW_024412464.1, read as the reverse complement.
AAAGTATAAATGACTGACATCATTTTCTAAGGGCTGGAGGGTGTTTTAGGGGGACCAGGAGGTGGATGAGGTGAGACTAGGGATAGAGCCAGAGAGGAAAGGGGTAGTAGGTAACTTAAATGAGAGCGCAAAAGATAATGGCTTAATAAGGAATTGGATATAGCAGTATCTAGGATAAATAGCAGTGAATAGTGGGAGGTGGGTAGTGAGGATTTGATCAAGATCAGTTCTTGTTGAACATAGCTACTGGGTGACTCCGTGTGATGGCCAATTTTATGTATCAGTTTGGCTGGGTCACAGTGCCCAGATACTTGGTCAAACATTATGCAGCATGTTTTTCCACGAGGATATTTTTAGATGAGATTTACATTTAAACCCATGGATTTTGAGTAAAGTAGATTGCTCTGCATAATGTGGGTGGGCCGCATCTAACCAGCCAAAGGCCTGAATTGACTAAAAGGCTGATCTTTTTGGAGCAACAAGAAATTTTCCAGCAGACTGCCTTTTGAATTCATCAGCAATATCACATCGTCTTGGTTCCAGCACGCTGCCTTTAGACTTGAACTGCAACTGTTTCCTGAATCTCCAGCTTGCCAGCCTCCCTTATCAAATTTTTGGACTCCCTAAGCTTCCACAACTGCATGAGCCAATAAATCTTTTTATTTTATATGGGTACATATTATATATTTAATCTCAATATATATCCATTGAGTCTGTTTCTCTGGAGAACCCTGACCTGGTTAGATAGATATTTTGGTTTAACAGTCGTAACAATTTAACTGGGGGAAAAATTTTCTTCTGTGTTTTGAAGAATGAGGGCAATAGTAAACAACATAGAAGTGAACTGATTCAGTGTCATCTAGTTTATTTAATAAAGCAGTGCAGCTTTTTGGCACTTGCCATGTTACCCAGAATGAAACTACCTTTTGCTTGCGGAAACTCTAGTGTTAAACAAATGATGGGGGGGAAGAGAAAGGTGTTTTAGTCACTTTAAGGCGTGGGTTTCAATGATCTTCCAATAAGACTGCATGCAGGTGTTTCAGAAAACAGTGCTATGCAGTGAATTCGCCACCGCATTGAAGATGTCAGAGAGCATCCTCCAGTGGCCGTGTGTATGTGAGTGACAAGGAGCTGCCCACCCCTCTTGTAGAAGATATCATTGTAAAGCAAATAAAAGCGGTCTCCAGAGGCCCTTTTATACCCTTCCCTCTGCACCCCCTCCTCTCTTTCCCAAGTTCTTCCAGCATTAGTAACCTAATATATCACTCCTCCCAGAAGTATATGCAATTTAAGAGAATATTGCTGGGAGAGCGATGCCTTCCCTAAGGAAACAAATTGCTACTGGCGAAATTTCAAAAATTGTGACATCTCTCTGTGTGGATAATCCTTATTCTTGCCCCTCCAGTCATAACCCACAGGTCAGCCACCCATGCCCTAAGCTTAAGGGAGCCTTGCTGAAAATTTCATTTTACAGCCCCATCATTGCCAGTTTTAGGATTATGGAGTTGCCATCTGTTTGTTTTCTGTCAGAGAAACCTATTTTCCAAAATGATGGATAAGGCCAGGGGACGGAGCAAAATGAGGAAACGATATGGAATTTTTAAAGAAAGGAAGACTAGCTGATGCAATGCAGCATTCTAGCTACAGTCAGATTTTTTGTTGTTGGGCTTTTTGGTTTGTTTGTTTTTTGTTTTTTTTTTTTGCTTTCTGGGTTTTGTTTTGTTTTTGTTTGTTTTGTTTTGATTGTTTGTTTATGAATAGGTCTTTTCTCTTTGGAGGATCAAGGACAAACACCTATAGTCACAAAAATCAATTTGTTCTGGAAAGTCTGAGTGGGCAGGAGTGATGATAGAATCCTCCATGGAAGGGAATGAACGTTGCTATGGAAACCAGATGATCCTTCAGTGCAAGCCCCAAAGCGCTTGCCAGGCTGCCTAACCCTGCATATTAATATTGTGGGTCTGAAGAGCTGCTTGCACCTCTTTGAAAAGAAATTATTCAGAGATTGGTCTTTTTTTTTTTTTTAAGTTTTATTATTTATTTTATTTTATTTATTTATTTTTTTTTTTTGAGAGAGAGAGAGAGAGCGGGAGTGCATGCTCAAGCAGGAGAGGGGCAGAGAGAAGGAGAGACAGAATCCCAAGCAGGCTCCGCAGCATCAGTGCAGATCCCTACAGAGGATTCGAACTCACGAACTGTGAGATCATGACCTGAGCTGAGATCAAGAGTCTGACACTTACTCGACTGTGCCACCCAGGCGCCCCCAGATATGAGCTTTCACGCATTTTGAGAAAAGGGAGTCAGAGTCTTCTGGGAAGGCTGAGTTGCCTGAAATCTTAAGACACTAGAGGCCCACAAACTGCAGCTCACTGGGCTTGGCAATACTGGCTATCTGGCGGTTCTCAGGAAGGCTTTAGAGAAAAAGTGAAGGTGTGTCTTAAGGTTTCTCCTAAGGATTAATTTTCTGGAGGGCTGTTTCTAGGGCAAGGAACAGGTACAGCAGGGTTTTTCAAGAGAGGGAGAAGACCTCTCTTGAGCAGAAGTGTGACCAGAATAAAGGGCTAAGGGGGCTCCTGGCTGGCTCAGTAGATAGAGCATGTGACACTTGATCTTAGGGTCATGAGTTTGAGCCCCATGTTGGGCATAAATAAATAATAATAAAAAAAGAATAGAGGGATAAGTTTAGTGATACTTGGGGGAAGGCGATGTGGGTATATTATGTGACATTTAGACTCTCTGAACTTAAATGTTTGCATGTGAGAATTAGATGAGATAATTATCACACAGTACCTGACACATTTAGTACCAGATCCAGCAATTACGCAGCAGATAACTAACCACCACCACCAAGAATACTATACTACTGGTAACGCTGTTAACTAATCTTAAAGTCTAACTTAGAGAAGGAAAGCTATCTCCAAATAAAATGTTTCTCAGGATAAAATGATCTCCCAAGAGCACTCTGTACTTTCCATGCTGTGCAAATAACCTTCTATTGACATGTGATCTTTTCTGTTAACAAAAAGCCCCCGGGGCGCCTGGGTGGCTCAGTGGGTTGAGCTTGAGCGGCCGACTTTGGCTCAGGTCACGATCTCACAGTTCATGGGTTTGAGCCCCACATCAGGCTCTGGGCCCACCGCTCAGAGCCTGAAGCCTGCTTTGGATTCTGTGCCTCCCTCTCTCTCTGCCCCTCCCCCACTCTCTCTCTTTCTCTTTCTCTCAAAAATAAATAAACATTAAAAAAAATTAAAAAATAAAAACCAATCAGTCAACATCACTTACAGTAGCAATTTATTTATTGGATCACCACAATTGAGCTGGATGAACCTCCCCTCAACAGTTACCATGATCTCAATTAAACCTTCTTCCTAATTGTCAGTTTTGTATTTAAAAAAAAAAATAAGTTGAGTTTTGCCCTCTGAAATTAGTATTTTCTCTAGATCACTTAAAATCACAACCTTGTCTCCTGAATACACTTACTAGCAAATTAGAGCTGTTTTCTTCTAGCCCCTCTCCCACACATTCCCCATGCATATCATAATAAAAAATATATGAAACATATATGTGTGTATAAAAAACACATATAAAAAGATAAAACATAAATATGTGTGTATGTATATAAAACATGTCTGTGTTAATGTGTGAATCTATATATGGTTGTAATCCTTTAATAATTGAGTGCCATGTGGGCAGGGACTTTGTTTTATTCACAGGCATAATGTAGATCTTGGGAAAATAATGCATATTCTCAGGTCAGTAGGGGTGGAGGGATAAAGTCTCATTATTATTAGCTCCAACATTCCTTCTGTAGGTATAAACAATGGTAGATAAAAAGCTTTTTGCTATTTCATCCTTTTTTCACGTTATGAGGAATCCATTTAAGCAACCTTATAGTTGCTGGCAAAACAGTTTTGCATCTTTGACTTGAAAGTCAGCAGAAAGACATGAATAGATGTAGTAGATGAAATACAAATATTAGTAAACATTTGGGAAAAAACAAGTAATCAAAGAAATGAAAGTGAAACCAACATGAGATCCTTTTTTTGGTGGTTATCGAATTAGCAAACAAAACACATTAAAAAGAGCTTACCAAATGATGAAGTAAGCACTGTTTTCACTTGGTTGATGGGAATGTTCGTTTGTACAGTCTACTCAGAATACAATTTGGCTGTGTCATTGTTATCGAGACTTAAACAACTTCATGTTTTGACCCAGCGATTCCACTTTTGGACTTCTTTCCTGAAAAAAATAGCAAGGAATGCTGGGGTGGAAAAGTTCACCGCAACATTATTCACATAGAAAAACTTAAACGCAATCTAAATGTTGAACTCCTTGAAAATGATTAAATAAATCAGGGTATATCTGTATGATGGAATATCACACAGCTATCAGAAATGTTAAAATACTGGGGCTCCTGGGTGACTCAGTGGGTTGAGCATCAGACTTCAGCTCAGGTCATGATCTCATGGTTCATGAGTTCAAGACCCAAATCTGGCTCTGTGCTGACAGCTCAGAGCCTGGAGCCTGCTTAGGTTCTGTGTCTCCCTCTCTCTCTGCCTCTCCCCTGCTCACATTCTATCTTTCTCTCTCTCAAAAATGAATAAACATTAAAAAAAATTTTAAGAAATGTTACAATGTTAGGTAATGTGGAAAATGCTCAGATTAAAATGCTAACTGGGAAAAAACCCAAGTTTTATGTATTCCTAATCTGAACTATGTAAAAATTGCACAGAAGAATGACTGGAAAGAAGTAATTGAAAATATATCAGTGATTGCCTCTAAGTGATAGAATGATGGGTAATTTTTTTCTTTTCTCTTCCCCTTCCTCCTTTTCTTCCTCTCTCTGGTGAGGAATGCCATTTTTCATGTATTTTTTAAAGCAACTTTGCATAAGTTTTTTATAGTCAGAAAAAATGTTTAAGGAGTCATGTAGAAAAACTTCCTATATGTTTACTTTCATATGTACAATCACTGTGGCCGGGACAGAAAGTATTTCATTAAAAAGATTAAGACCTAAGCTTTTATCTGTGGTCGGCTACTTAATTTTCCTCTTTGTAAAATGGAAATGATAGTTTCTAATTCACGAGGCGTTATGGTCATGCAGGTAAAGCCCTTGACTTTCATGGCTATGAACACGGTATGTGTTCAGCAGGTGTTCATTTTCGATTATTTTTTGTTAGGTATCATTTACAGCAGTTGGTTACCTTTTTACTAACCACGTTGGCATTGAGAGGGACTGAGTTATTATTGAGTGGAAGTGAAGTGAAGACTGTGGTACTGTGACATCTGAACTCTGCAGGTGGCTAGTATTTTACCCAACTGTTGAAAATCTGTTTGTTTAGAGGCAGGGCTGCAGTCTAGCTTCAGACTGAGTAGGAAACTTTCCTTAAGCCTAAATTCGGTGTCAGCGTCTGGGTATTTCCTACAGAAGACACCGCCCCAAACTAGTTTCTACTTTTAGCTCAACCACGGTAAATTTCCTTAAATATCCTTATGAACTTGGCCCCGCCCACATGCCCCCACCCGGTTGGTTCCAGTGCTCCCGGGGTTAGTTCAATCCCAAGGATTTTTCCGAGTTGATTGGCGCAGCAAATCGGAAATCCTTTTACTTTTCTGATTGGTCGCGCGCGGCACTGGGGCGGGGCATGTGGGAGTGTCTTGCCTGGAAGCCGGGAGCTGTCATTGGAAGACAAACCCGGCATTTCCAGAGCTTCGTGCCGTCGCCTAGGTCGCGAGGGGCGGGCCTCCTCCCGCCCAGGCTCTTATTATCCTTTGCATTGGCCAGACATGTCGTCACTCACAGAACTTCGAGCTGATTGGTACGAAAGCTCCAAGAGGCGATGGATGATTGGTTGGCTGCCGTTCCCGCCCCCGCGCCAGTCGCCATTTTGCAGAGGGGAGCCGAAATCCGAAAGGCAGTGGTGTGGGTAACGGTGCCCTGTGCGGCGGCAGGTAAGTGCGGCTGGGTAGGAGGGGCGGCAGCATTCAGGGCCTGGCTGGATTTCCGCACCGTCAGCGGCCAGGAAACCAGAGAACAGCGGTTGGCTTGCGGAAAGGGGTCGGGCTCCCTGTCCCTTTTCCACCTTCTGTAGGGCCAGCGCTGCGGGTACCCGGGGGAAGCTTGGCGCGTCCACCGTGACCCTCCGCTCTCCCGAGGGCAGGCAGGTTGAGAGGGAGCGGCCTGGCGGACGGGCAGAAAAGGCATTCTGGGTTCTTCCCGGGGACCCGGAGCCCGTGCCTGCCCGCCGCGCACGCCCATTTGCTCCCCTCCCCCGCCCCCTTCTCGTTCGCGCCCAGAGGGTCTCGCCGCTGTTCCTCCTTGATGGGTAGTTGGTGCTTGTGGCAGGGAAGGGTGAACGTGCTAAAGAGGCGCCGGGATCGGGGATATTTTTCCCCAGAGGGTTTCCAGAAACGCAGCGGGATTTGGGAGCCTCTGGCAGATGAGGAGGGAGAAGAGGGAAAGAGAAGCAGGAGGGAAAACCTAGGTGGTGTACCGTGTGTGGTTGGGAGGCGGAACGGAGCACGAGTATTTGGCTCCAAGGACGTGTAAGTGGGAAGTACCTCCCCACTCCACTCCCAGCACGTTCCTTACAGTTTTTCTCATCTATGCGGTTTGCGTTTTTTTCGGAAACAAAGACAAGGCGTCTCTAGTTTTGTCGCCCAACAAGATTTTGACTGCTGCAATGCCCTGGACGTTTGTATACTTTACATACAAACCATCTATGAATGATAAAAGCATTCATCGTTCTTTGGTTGTAGCAGTTCATCTTTACTTCATTTATGTACGGGATAAATGCTTCTTTTCTCTGATGGCGGAACAGAATGGTGTATGCTTGGACATCATACGTGTTAGGCTACTGTGGGTGGAAACCGTTGAATTTCATTCGTGAGGCCTCTGGAATTTGGTGACCTCCCCTCTGAGGTCACTAGGATCCAGATGAATGAGATTGGCAGTCCTTACTGCATTTTCTCTCTGCTCTGCCAGGGAGTAAAGTTTTTCTTTGTTTAGCAGTTTAACTGGAAAATCATAGTCTTTATAACAAGGATTTTTGGGGGGGGTGGGGTGGGAGAATCTTTGTAGACTTTGAGGAGCTTGGTTCGAGACAGACACAGTACTATTTTAAGTCTTTAGAATGTCAAGTTTACACTTCATAGGCTGATGTGTTAAAAGACTGTAAATTCCTGCAAAGCTAGTCTGTCTTTACTATTGCCTTTCTTTATATAGAATCTATCATGCACTCTCCTAAAAAATAAAATATTGAACATGTATGCTGTTAGATATCAATAGTAGTGATTACCTTTTGGGAGGTAAAGATTAGGATTGAGGAACAAGGAGCTCTGGTTCGCTGGTAATTGTCTTTTTATGATTGGTTCCTGACATTTCATTGAACTGTATGGTTAGCGTGTGTGTTTTTATCTGTGTGTAAATTATATTTCAACAAAAAGTAAAAAAAAAATTGGTTTAGAAGCAGGTGATGTCAACACTGGATGCTATGGGATCTCCTCAACTCTTTGCCCAATTTCTCTATTAGCAGTGCGGTGTCTCAATGCCCTATTTCCTCCCCTCTGAAAATTTTGTAGGTTCTTTTCTGGATATTGATACTGATTGCTAGCCAAAGGCAACTACTAAATTTCTAAGAGATACTGATACTTAACCTGCCTTAAGGACTTTGCTTCACATCCAGTAAAATACACTGGTTCTGGGGCGCCTGGGTGGCTCAGTCGGTGAAGCGTCCGACTTCGGCTCGGGTCATGATCTCACGGTCTGTGAGTTCGAGCCCCGCCTTGGGCTCTGTGCTGACAGCTCAGAGCCTGGAGCCTGCTTCGGATTCTGTGTTTCCCCCTCTCTCTGCCCCTCCCCTGCTCATGCTCTGTCTCTCTCTCTGTCCCAAAAATAAATAAAAACATTAAAAAAAAAATACACTGGTTCTGTCCTTCATTAGTTCTCATTTCAAGTGAGTGTAGATGTATATGTTGTGGCATGGCTTCCATACTTAGGGTGACCAAAGCCTGCTGCCATAGTGGTATCATTGACTGTGTTTCCATTATCCCACTTGGGTGCTGCAATGAAAAAAGAGAATTTTGTGGCAAGACATCAAAAAGCTTAGTTGAATTTCCCTTTGAAAATTAGTTACGCTACTCTTTTTTTTTTTAATTTTTTTATCGTTTATTTATTTTTGAGACAGAGAGACAGAGCATGAACGGGGGAGGGGCAGAGAGAGAGGGAGACACAGAATCGGAAACAGGGTCCAGGCTCTGAGCCATCAGCACAGAGCCCGATGCGGGGCTCGAACTCACAGACCGCGAGATCGTGACCCGGGCTGAAGTCAGATGCTTAACCGACTGAGCCACCCAGGCGCCCCAATACGCTACTCTTTAATGGCCAAATTATACTTAAAATTGTTTACATTTTACTAGGAGCCACCTCTGACAGAGACTTGTATTTTATGTATGGCGTTTCTATATCTCTGCAAAGAACAGTTACTTAATTTGCCTTTCTTTTCAGGTAACAGAATTCAGTCACAATGGGGAACGTTTTTGAAAAACTGTTTAAAAGTCTATTTGGGAAAAAAGAGATGCGGATTCTTATGGTGGGTTTGGATGCGGCTGGAAAAACCACCATCTTGTATAAATTGAAACTGGGAGAGATTGTGACTACCATCCCTACAATAGGTATGTTCAGGACCTGTGACAAGACCAATTTACAACTTAGTATGTTGTACTTTCGCATGCTTTTTTGTTATTGAATGCTTTTTTTTTAAGTTTATTCATTTTGAGAGAAACAGTGTGAGTGGGGGAGGGGCAGAGAGAGCGGGACAGAGAGAATCCCAAGCAGGCTCCATACTCTCAGTACAGAGCCTGATGTGGGGCTTGAACCCACGAACTGTGAGATCATGACCTGAGCTGAAGTCAGATGCTTAACCGACTGAGCCACCCAGGCATCCCTATTACTAAATACTTTTTTTGAAAATTTTGTCTGCCCCAAGAGCATAAACTTTTTGAGGCCAAAACTAGGTGGTATAGAATTTCTTAGTTGTTCCTTGGCATCTCTAGGACATTGCTAGGTTTACAGGGCATTCAAATGAACACATTTCGGTTTAAGCACACTTAACCCTATCTGCTTGGCAAAAAAAGGAAAAAGATAATGATTAAAACAGGGAGGACAGGGGCACCTGGCTGGCTTGGTTGGTAGAGCTTGGGACTCTTGATCTTGGGTATTGTGAGTTTGAGCCTCATGTTGGATATGGAGATCACATAAAGATAAAATCTTAACGTTTATTTATTTATTAAAAAAAATTTTTTTTAACGTTTATTTTTGAGAGACAGAGCACGAGCAGGGAAAGGGGCAGAGAGAGAGAGAGAGACAGACAGACAGACAGACACACAGAATCTGAAGCAGGCTCCAGGCTCCAACCTGTCCGCACAGAGCAGGATGCGGGGCTTGAACTCACGAACTGTGAGATCATTACCTGAGCCGAAGTTGGATACTTAACCTACTGAGCCACCCAGGTGCCCCTATGTTGATTTATTTTTGAAGGAGAGAGAGACAGCGTGAGCAGGGGAAGGGCAGAGAAAGAGGGAGACACAGATTCCATAGCAGGCTCCTTGGGACTCTTGATCTTGGGTGTTGGGAGTTTGACCCTCATGTCCCACGTGGAGATCACTGAAAGATAAAATCTTAAAACAAACAAACAAACCGGGAGGGCAGGTATGTCCTCTCTTCCACTCAGTGTGTGTCCCAGCCTCAGCCTGAGATGGGAGCTGGCAATTACTGTTGCCTCTTCCGTCAGACTTCCTTCCAGCTGGCCTTTCTAAGGGGAAGCATGTCCGCAGGAAGTATGCTTCTAGGTTTAAAGACGCAGTGTGATTTTCTTCACTCTGGCTCAAACCAGTTGCTTGAGTTGGTGTCCAGCTGAAGAATCTGATTTATTCCAATGCTGGAGGACGACATGGCAGTGTAGTTATCCCTGCACCCCGGCACTGTGTTTCGTGGGCCATTTAGGGATTTTGCAAAGGCAGGTTTGACAGGACTTGATCTCTGCCTTATGAACTGCCTCTAGATCCAAACTCCCACGTAAGCATAGGCTCCCCAGGATGATGTGTGAAGTCAGTAGCATTCTGAATGTTGGATTAGTCACAGGAACCAAAGGATCGACTTCCAACTTGGGCAATGGTTTCAGAGATTGCAACATTTGGAGAAGGAGGAAACCAGATGGACAAAACGTTCATACCCACAATTAAAAAAAAATGTCATCAGTCCCAAATGAAAATAGCAGAATTGTGTGGTTTTCTCCAATTATAAAAATAATTCATGCCTCCATGATACCAGACCTACAGCAAAACATAAACAAGTGTTAAAAACACTGTACCATGAAGATTTTGGTGAAGGGGCATCTGGGTGGCTCAGTCGTCGACTAAGTGTCCGATTCTTGATTTTGGCTCAGGTCATGATCTCGTGGTTTGTGAGGGTTCTTGAGATCGAGCCCCGTGTTGGGCTCTGTCTGCACTGACTGCATGAAGCGTGCTTGAGATTCTTTCTCTCCCTCTCTCTCTGCCCCTTCCTTGTTCTCTCTCTGTCTCAAAATAAATAAACCTAAAACAAAAAAAAGGTTTTGGTAAATATTTTTGTAAAATCATACGTGTGCTGTTTTCCACCTCACTCTGCATTAGACGGTATATTTGGATCTCTCTTGTTATTTCCTCCCACTTTCTTCCTTAGCCTCCTCCCCCTTTATTCATTCTTTTGGTCTTAGTTTACACATTATTTCTCAGGGACACCTCTCCTGATACCCTGGACTGGTTTTCCCCTGGTAAAAGTTTCCATAGTAACTTGAACTTCTTAGTGACTCTCAACACATTTGTCATTGCTTGCTCACTTGTCTTCCTTCCAACAGTGTGTGTGTGTAAGATAAGGGCAGGAGCCAGGTCTGTCTTTTTCACCACTGTTCCCAAGCCCCTAGCAAAATGCCTGGCACATAGTCGTCCAGTAACTATTTTTAAGTTTACTTATTTTTGAGATAATTTTTAAAGTTTATTTTACATATTTTGAGAGAGAACACACAGAAGGGGCAGAGAGAGAGGGAGAGGGAATCCCAAGCAGGCTCCATGCTATTAGCACAAAGCCAGATGCTGGCTCGATTTCATGACCTGAGTGGAAATCAAGAGCCTGACACTTAACTGACTGAGCCACACACGCACCCCATAAATATATATATATATGTGTGTGTGTGTGTGTGTGTATATATATATATATATATTTAAGTTTATTTATTTATTTTGAGAGAGAGAGAGAGAGCACATGCATGCGCACACATGAGCCAGCCGGGGGGCAGGGAGGGTCAGAGAGATTGAATCCCAACCAGTCTCCGCGTTGAGAGTCCAGCGTGGGGCTCGAACTCAGGAACCATGAAATCGTGGCCTGAGCCAAAAATCAAGTCAAGAGTGGGGCACTTATCTGACTGAGCCACTCAGGCACCCCTGTCCAGTAAATGTTTGGTGAATGAATTGGATACCAACCTTGTGGTAGATCATTAAACTAATGGCCCCCAATGCATCATTCCTCTCTGTATCCACGCCCATATGCAGTTCCCTTCTACTGTGATGCTCAGCTTGGCCACAGGCTTGCTTTGGCTTAGGGAGCATCAACAAATGTAATTCAAGCAAAGGTGAAGTTAGTGCTTTTGCCCTGGGGCTTGCACTTTTCGAACACTGCCACCTTCAGAAGAGGAAGCCCAATGTTCCTTGAGAATGAAAAGACTACCTGGAGAGAGAGAAGCCTGGCCCAGCCCCCAGGGGATTCCTTGGCTGAATGTACTACAGGGGGAAACCCAGGCAACCCACAGAATTGGTGGTGGTGATGGAGGGAATCATTATTCTAAGTCACTAAGTTTGGGGGCTTACCTAACGACTGATACAGATGAACATCGCATTTTAATAACTGGATAGTATTCCATTGTAGCTATATTTTAATGAATTTCCATTGATGGTTGTTCTTTGTAAGTGATGCTGAAGTAAGCATCTTTAACATTTTTGCAAAGTTTTCTCCTTGCAGTAATTTCTGGAGGAGGGATTGCTATGTTAAAACCAGTGTACATTTAGGGGGGGCTGGCTGGCTCAGTCGGTGGAGCATGTGACTCTTGATCTTGGAGTTGTGAGTTTGAGCCCCGCATTGGGCGTAGAGTTTACTTAAAAACAACGTACATTTAATATGGGTACACACTCACCAAAAAGGTTGTGTCAGCAGCTACTAAAAAGTGTTAATTTCTCCAGGGAATTTGCCGATCTGCTAGAGAAAAAAACACTGATTTTTATTGGGATTTCTTCTATTGTAAGTGAATATATTCAAACATCAGTGGGTCTTTTGTATTTGCTCTTCTGTGACTTGATTTTAATATGGTTCTAGGGTTTTTTTCTTTTTGTTGGCATGTTTATATGTCTCTTAACGATTTGAAGAAGGACATTATGGGTCAGGAACAAGTCTTGTCCCATGCTGGTTTTCCAGTTGATGGTCTTTCAACCTCATTTTTTCTGTGTTTTGCCATACAGAATTTTAGGTAGCCAAATTTACCAATTTTTTTCTTTTTTTAGGTTTGGTATCATTTTTAGAAAGGGCTTCCTCACTCTGGGGTCATAAAAGTATTCACCAATATTTTCTACTGCTAATAATAATGCATTATTATTTTTTTTTGCTTTATTTTTATTTCATTTTTAAAAGCATTGAAATATTTACTTGAAGTTTATTTTTCTGTTACAAGTAAGTTAGGGATTTAGTTATATTTATATTTATTTATATTTTGTTTTTTTTTAATTATTTATTTTTGAGAGAGAGAGAGACAGAGTGTGAGCTGGGGAAGGGGCAGAGAGAGGGAGACACAGACTCTGAAGCAGGCTGCAGGCTCTGAGCCGTCAGCAGAGCCCGAAGCGAGGCTCGAACTCACAAGCTGCGAGGTCATGACCTGAGCCGAAGTCGGCCGCTTAACCAACTGAGCCACCCAGGTGCCCCTAGTTATATTTTTCAAATGAGAAGGCCAGTGCTGTCCAGTAGAACATTCTGCAGTGATGGAAGTGTTCTGTGACCACTGTCCAGGTTGATAGCCATAGCCGCAAGTGGCTCTTGAGCACTTGAAATGTGGCTAGTGCGATTGAGGAGCCCACGTTTTTAATTTCAATTAAATCCAGACAGTCACATGTGTATAGGACATGTGCAGGGATAGACAGCTCTCCACCATTTATTGGATAGTGTTTCCACACTGATTTTAAATGCCTTCTTTGTCATATATTAAGTTTTCATGGGTGTGTGTGTCCTTCTGGACAACCCCCTGTTGTCATTTGAACTTCATTATTTCAAGTATTATTAAGGTTTGATAATATCTTTAAAAAAATTTTTTTGTTTATTTATTTTGAGACACACACACACACACACGCACACACAGTGTGAGCTGGGGAGGGGTAGAGACGGGGGTGGAGAGAGAGAGAGAGAGAGACAGAGAATGAGAATCCCAAGCAGGCTCCGCACCATTAGCGCAGAGCCTCATGCGGGGCTCAAACTCACAAAACCGTGAGATCATGACTTGAGCCAGAGCCGAGAGTCAGACATTTAACCGACTGAGCCACTTAGGCACCCCTAATATCTTAAAAGTAATTTGTTACCTGTTTTCAGAGAGTTCTTGGTTATGCTTACTTATTTTTCCAGATTACATTTAAGATCGTTTTGCTAAGTTTCCTATCCCACTTCCTTTCCCTCTTCGCTTTAGAATGGCATTGAAATTATACATTTATTTAGCAAGAATTGAGATTTCTGCAATGTAGTGAGAGCCCCTCGCGAAAACCAGGCTTGACTCAAAGTGAGATTTAGAAAGTGAGCAGTCCCAGGTTGGGGTAGGCCTCGACAGTCATGTTTGGGATTTGGGTGTGGGAAGCCAAAGAGAGATTATTTTTCCCCCCTTATTTTAAATATTTCAATCAAGCATGAATGTGTAGGGAAGTGATATGACCACATGTGTTTTGAGAGTTTTGATTAGAAAATGGTAGTGGACAGAGAGGAAGAGTGGCTGCTGCTAGATTAGTTAGGTTGCTTCAATAATTGAGGCAAGAAATGACAGTTTCAGGGGTTAGGATGACTATTAGATATTTAGGAGGTTGGACAGATAAGATTTGATAATGAGAATTTTTTTTTTTATTAAAAATTTTTACTTATTTTTGACAGTGAGAGAGGGACAGAGTGTGAGTGGGGGATGGGCAGAGAGAGCGAGGGAGGGAGACACAGAATCCAAAGCAGGCTCCAGGCTCTGAGCTGTCAGCACAGAGCCCGACCCGGGGCTCGAACTCGTGAACCGCAAGATCATGACCTGAGCCGAAGTCGGACACTTAACCGACTGAGCCACCCAGGTGCCCCCCATAATGAGAATTTTAGGGGTGAGAGAGTTGAAAGTGTCAGTGATGCCTTCCAGATTTCCAGCTTGTGGGATGAAGGGGTGCAGGGGTAGCTAGGAGAGGAGCAGGTTAGAGGGGTGGGGATCTTAAGTTCAGTTTTGACGTACTGCCTTACCGGAGCCTTTGAGACATTTAACCAAAGATGTTGGATAGAAGGTTGGATTATGGACCTGAAGCTCAGGAGATCTGGGTTCAGATCATGTAAATTTGAGAGTCATTAGCACAAAAATGGTGATACAGCCCCAGGAGGGAAGGAGATTACCTCTGGGGATGTGGAAAGAAGAGAATGGATGGGGCAGTACAGAGTCCTAGGAAGTCCATCATCTAAGGATCAATTAAATGTGGGTGAGCTCACTAAGTAGACCGAGAAGGTTCAGCCATAGAATTAGAAGGAGAATGGGAAACCAGGGAAGAGTTTCAAGGAGGGAGTGAGCAGTAGTGTCAGATGCGAAGTCAAATTACCTAAGAACCAAAGAGCATCTGTTGGATTTATTAACATGTCGATCGATCACTACTTGCCTCGGCAACGCCAGGTCTGTAACATGGTGGGCAGAACCAAGGTTTTCTGGGGTACAAGGTGACACAGTAGGTGCAGTGAATGTAACTATTCTTGGAGAAGTTTGGCTTTAACAGGGAAAATAGAGGGTGGTAGCAGTTCAAGATGTGGAGTCAAGGAAGGGCTTTTTTTGAAAGATGTGAAGATTTAAGCGTGCTAAGAAGAACAGGGTGGGGATTTCAGAGAGGGGGGGGCAGGGGGGAGCAGCCCAAGGTCTGGCGGTATGAGTGGTTAGAACTGACATTGGATCGTGGCCCTCTTCTGTTGTTCCAAGGAGGGAAGCAAAGGGTGGGGAAAGGTGTAGGTAGGTTTCTACATTGTTTGGTGGGAGGTGAAAGTCGTCCCATTAGTGGCTTCTGTTTGCTCTGAAGTGCACTGTAAGATCTGCTGAGAGAAAAGAAGGGGATGTGTGAGGTTTGAGTCTGGAGAGAGTAGAGAAGGTGATGAGTGAAAGAGCGAGCTAACATACTCGGTTTTGTAAGCCATAGATCTTTTTTTCTTTTTCAAGTAAGCTCTAGGCTCAGAGTAGGGCTTGAACACACTATCCTGAGATCAAGCGTTGCATGCCGTATCCACTGAGCCAGCCCAGCGCCCCTGTAAGCTATAGATCTTTGACTAGCAAGTTGCTTTGTAAATTAAAAGTACTGTCCAAATGTTAGCTGAAATACATGGGAATCGTTCAGCCAACAGAAGTCTTCATTAACAATTTTCTCCGTCTTCCCAATTTAGGTTTCAATGTGGAAACGGTAGAATATAAAAATATCAGCTTCACAGTCTGGGATGTTGGTGGCCAGGACAAAATCAGACCTTTGTGGCGACATTATTTCCAGAACACCCAAGGTAAAGGTTATCCAGTCTGTGGTCTTGGAACCATTTGTATTAAATGCGTCTAAAGTTGGATGCTCGTGGCAAAACCTTGTGCTCTGCTCTGTTTGGACTGTCAGTCATTCCTTTTCTTCCGATGACCCACTTACACTTCCTGGGGAGGTTTCTTTTCGGAAAATGGTCCCTGCCTTTCTAAAAAAGGTGCTTGGGCATTAATGCCCTACCTAGAAAACTTCTCTTAATCCAGATTCGTTAAAAAAGGGCTATCCTGATGAATTTTGTCTTTTGGTTCATTGAGAATTGTATGTATGTTAGATGAAGTACCAGTATTTGAAGAATTTGGATTCAGTAAGCTCTTTTAAACCTGTTGAGAATATCTAAGAATCATGCCTCTGGAGAGAAAGAAATGAACAGGCGTGGCTGGAACCCCAGATGCCAGCATCTTGTGTGGCCACAGTCCCTCCCTGTTGCCCTGCTATTCTAGAGGTGCAGGAATCGACATGCATATCCAGATCCTTGCCTTGTTTCCTTATCACTGGTTTCTTAGAAGTTGGGGTTCTAATGGGTCCACACCCATCATCAATCTCTTTGAGGTTTTTTCCATGGATTTTGTGTTGGATAAATGCTACCTTCTAGAATGTTGCCTGTCAAGATATCCATAAACTGTTCACATAGCTGTTTACACCCTGATTCTCATGTAGAATCATAACCAGATGGCATCTTCACGCTCGCTTTAGAACTTATTTGGAGTCTTAATTTTGCAGATTCTACTACTGGTGGTGTTTTCATTGCATGTGGTTCATAGTAAAGGCCTGTATTTGTCGGTCTTGTCACACCCAGTGCCCAAGCCTGCTGGCCCTTTATGTTTTAGATCATTGTTGTAGCACTTCACTTCATTTGCAGCTATTTTCTCAGCCTTTAAATTAAATTGTATATTTTTTTTCTTAAAATGCTGTGTGTGTGTGTGTGCATGTAAACATATATGTGTGTGTATGTATACACACACACACTTGTTGTTGTTAGTGGAAACTTCAAAAGATATAAGGAGGAGAGGATGCAGAATGAACCCCCCTTGTACCCATTGCCCAGCTTCAGCAGTTTACTAGCATTTTGCCCAGAGTATGTTCTAGCAAAGCCCAGACGTGATACCATTTGCTCATGTATCCTTCAGTTTTCATTTCAAACCGATAAAGCCTTTTTTTCTGAACATAATCTCCATGCCATTATCACACCCCCAAAATTAGTATTAATTCTTTAATGACAAGTACCCAGTCCGTATTCACGTTTCTCCAGGTGGGTCAGATATGTCCTTTCTACGTTTGATTTGTTTGCATTGGGAACCAAAGTTCACACATTGCGTTTCATGGTTATGTCCCTTTAGTCTCTTACTCTAAAACAGATCTTCTCCCCACCTCTTTTTTTCCTGTGTCATTTTTTGTTAGATGTTTATCCTGCATTTTGGATTTGGCTGATTATTGTAGTGTTACTTAATTTGTCTATGGATATCTTGTAAAATGGTAGTTTGTTCTAGAGGTTTGGTTACATTCTGGTTCATATTGGCGGCAAGAATACTTCAGAAGTGGTGCTAAGTACTTCCTGTTGTATCACATCTTAACACAGGCCTGGTTGTCCCACTTTTAGTGATGCTAAATGGATTCAGATGGTTTCAGCATACTTCTCCCAAAATAAAGTTGCCTTTCACTTAGTGATTCTAGCGTTCGTGGAAGACTGCTAGATCTGTTATTAGAGTTACAGAATGGTGATTTTTCTAGATCGTGTCATTTCAGTTGTATTTGTTAGCTGAAATCCTTCTAAACAGAGAACTCCCATCAAATATTTGGTTTCTCTGAAATATAGTTTATATAAGAAAGGCAGAAAAAGTGCTTAATTCTTTACCTTTACTGATCTTCAGAGAACGAACTTGATAACCTAGCAACTTCCATGATGACTGTTAGATTTTTACATCTCTGTTTCAATCCGCTGCAGACAATATACCTTCTGATACTCAAGAGTGTTCATTTATCTTGGGTTGGTACTTGCCATAATGGCCAGACGGATGCAATTCCTCATTAGTCAATAAATCTAGAAAGCGTGGGTCTGAACCACAGCTCTGCTATGAAACCTTGGGAAGGTTAAGTAATCTTTTCTCAGTTTCCTTATCTATAAAATGGAGGTACCACCTCCTGTGTTGGATCATTTGGCTTGAATGAGATTGATTTTGTAAAATGCTTTGTTCGGTGGTTAGATGGTAGTAGGCTAGGAGCCTGTATTAGTCTGGCTTCTCCAGAGGAAACAGAACCAATAGGATGGATGTATATATATATATGTATATATATGTATATATATATCTACATATATGTATATAGATATATATATGTGTGTATATATATATCTATATATATATATCTCAGGTTTATTATAAGGAACTGGCTCACGTGGTTACAAAGGCTGAGCAGTCCCAGGATTTGCATTTGGCAAGCAGGAGAACCAGGGTAGCTGATGCTGGAAGTTCCAGTCCAGAGCCAGAAGTCCTGGAGGCCAGTTCCAGGATGGCCAGGCAGGGACCTCTCTCACTCTTTTCTTTTCTTCAGGCCTTCAGTGGACTGGAGAGGCCCACCCCCGTGCGGAAAGGCAGTCTGCTGTACTCAGTCTGCTGATTCAAATGTCATTAACCTCATCCAGAAACCCCCTCCCAGACACACCCAGAGAAACGTTTGACCACATGTCTGGGCACCCCGTTGGCCAGTCAAGTTGACTCGTAAATTACCCCATCACAGAGCCCAAATTGTGAGAGGTTTTACTTCCTCATTCTCTGGCAGGATTCCTTTTGCCTGCCTGATTCAGTGCTGTCACCTTCAGTCACCAAGTTGAAATGCCTTTTTGTTTTCAATCTTCTATTCTTAACAAGTCCAGTTTAATTGAACTGCAGCGACTGTTGCTTTGATGGCAGGCACCTGGCTGTGTTCTAGAACCTTGCGGTGCGTAATTTAGACTGCTCATGAGATTAGCAAATGGGGAGTGTTTGAAGAATGGATTTGCTGTCTGCGGTGGGTCCAGGCATCTCAGTTCTGAGTGGCCTTGGATGCTGCCTCTTTTTCTTCTGCCAGCTCCTCAAAGGTCAGGCTGTCTTTTATTATTTAAATTTTCTTCATCAGTATGTTGAGTATGACAGACTAAATGATAGCTTTTAGCTCTCCATTAAGACATTTGACTGTCTTCACTAGGCTTCGCTTGTATAGATTGGAATTTGAATAGTTATGTGATTTCTTAGTTGATTATATTACATTGAGTGCATAAAATGGTCCATTAGTTCTCACATGGACAGATTTTTCTCTTTTTTTTTTTTTTAAGGTTTTTCTCCTTGATTGTAGGTGTAGTAATTTTAATTTGTTAAATGGCCATACATTTATATGGTTCAAATTTCCAAAAGAAATAAAAGTGTATAATGAAATGCCACTGTCTCCTTCCTGTCTCCTAACCACCCAGTTCTCCCTCCGTAGACCAGCACTTCTGTTTTTTTGCACATCTGTCCAAAGATATTTCTGCATGTCAGCTCAGAGCCCAATGCCGAGCTCGAACTCACTCATGGACTGTGAGATCATGACCTGAGCCAAAGTCGGATGCTTAACCCACCGAGCCACCCAGGTGCCCCAGCCTCCCGGCCTTTTAAAACAAATTGTAGTGTACCATTCATGTGTAAAATGATCTTTTTTAGGTTCTCCCCGTTCAAAAGTAGAGTCAGTCTGATGCTAGATTCTTTTGTTTCTCAGATCAGGATTTATGTGAAAGCAGTATAAAGTGGGCCCTGATATTTATAAACCTTTGTTTCTATCAGGAATGGCGAAGGGATTCTACGTCTGCTCCTACCCTGTCAGCTCTGCTTTGGAGACTAAGGATCTCCTCGAATTTCTGGATAACCTTGTTTGCTTAGTTATGATCAGAGACCTGGTTATACTATTGGTAGAATATTGCATCTTTGGGAGAAGTTTTGGATGTTCTGCTTTGTTTTAATCTGATGTGATATAACAGACGGGACTTTGGCTCGGGTGCAGCACCCGAGCACCCCGAAGCCGTGGGAGCTCCTGTCTGAGGAGTGGGCCACCCCAGAGCAGCTGGCCAGGCAGCTGTCGGGTGGGCCTGGGAAGCAGGAGGAAAGGGGCAGAGGGCCAGCGCCGGTTCTCCCTCCTGACATCGCTGTGAAATCCGTGTTGGAGGCAGCCAAGAAGTTATCCTCTCACGCTACACTTCTGCTACCGGGAAGGTCCCTTTGGCAGTGTCCCCATAAGCTGTGGCTGAAGCGGGGCACAAATCTCCCCAGCAACAAGGAGGCCTCCCGAGGCAGCCCGTTGCGTCTTCAGTTTTGTTGACTCTTTGTTGATGTCCTGTAGTTTGTACCCACTGATCTTCAGGGTACTTATAGAGCTATATAAAACTGGTTGAACCTCTCTTTATGGCATGAACTCTTAGATATTTGAAGACAGCTGTCAGTCCCCCAGTGAGTCTTTTCTCAAGATAAAATATCCCCGGTTATGTCAGTTCTTTTTCGTCTGACATCGTCTCTAGTTCCTCTGCCTTCCTAGTCTTTCTTTGAATCCTTCCAGTGCGCCTGCGTTGTAGAGCATGGGGTCCTGCAGCGACCATGTAATCTTCACAGGATGTTCTGACTGACACACGATAGAGAAGGCTTTTTATCGCCCATACCCTAGAAACTGAGCTGCCGACACTGCTCTCGATACAGCCTGAGAGCAAATTAGTTCTGGCAGCCACTTCACGTTTTTGTCGCACGGAGGGCTTATTGTCAGCTAGCCACCAAGTTCTTACTATCATTATGTACTTTACCATACACGGATGGCTGCGAAGACGGTCTTCCCCATTCTCTATTTGGGCATGAGTAGGATTCCCCAGGGAATCATCTTGGCCCAGTGCTTCCTCCAGCCAACGTAGCAGCAACCAGGTGTGTGCAGGTTTCTACCACCTTTGCTTCCACACAGTGTGGTGGTATCTTTCTTTGACCTGTCTCTTGCTTCCTGGGGATCCCCTGATGCTCTCTGTAGTGTGGGATCCTGCAAAGATTTCCCGACACCACCTACCTGGAGTTGGGCCAAACTTCACAGGTTAGAGGCACAAGACTCCCTCACTGCAGACACCAGCTATAAATGGGGTCCCCAGACCACCCTCACTTCTCATTGGCTGGCTGCAAATTCAGCAGTTCCCACGACCCCCTCAGGTTCGGTAATTCATCAGAATGACTCATAGGACTCAGGAAAGCGAGATACTTAGAATTACAGTTTTGTTATAGCACAGGGATACAAATGAACCAGCCAAAGGGAGAGACACATAGGGCGAGGTCTGGGAGTTACCAGACATAAAGCTTCCATGGTCCTTTGCACACGGAGAAAACACTGCATTACCTCTGGCACGCTGATGTGTAACATCATTCGAGTCTTGCCAACCTGGGATGCTTCTCTGAACTTTGATGTCCTTTGTTCTTATTGGGACTTCATTATGTAGGCATGATGTAGAAGCAAGGTGATAAAGCATGAACCTTAACCTTTTCTCTCTATATTCTTGTTTCTGTTAATCTGGTGAAGGCCTGTGATGCTTCTGAAAAGGTAGGTGGGTTGAGTGTGCAGCAGGCTTCCTGACTGGAGATTAGATGTCCTTCCTTATGGATTGCTTTCGGTGAAACCATACACATAAGTAGGGAGAAGCTGTAAGGACGTATAAACAGTTCCCCTTTCCAAGTTCAGATTACCAACATGCTTGTGATTTCTTTCCAGGTCTGATTTTCGTGGTTGACAGTAATGACAGAGAGCGGGTCAATGAGGCCCGAGAAGAACTAACCAGAATGTTGGCAGAAGATGAGCTCAGAGATGCAGTTTTATTGGTCTTTGTAAATAAACAGGTATGTTGTTGGCTTTCTGAATACCGGGGCTGAAATTTCTGCCAGATGTTCACTTAAAAATATGGATACTTAAATTAGATATCTGCCTTCCTCTTTCTCTAGTCTCTACTGTAACCTTCCCACCTTACTCCCCACCTCTCTCTCTCTCTCTTTTTTTTAAAGTAAGCTCTAGGCCCAACATGGGGCTTGAACTCACAACCCCGAGACAGCCAGGCGCCCCCTATGCACCTCCTTTTTAGCTTATGTCTTCTATTCATTCATGCAACAAATATTAATTGAGCATCTACTAAGATCCAGGCATTGTTTTAGGTATTGGTGTTGTAGCAGTGAGCAGCAAGACTGACAAAAATCCCTGTGTTCATGGAGTTTGCATTCTAGCGCAAGCAGAGTCAGTCGGTAAATAATATGTAATGTGTCTGCTGGAAGTGTGGAGGATAGATGTGGGGAAGGGCCAGGATTCCTCCATCATAAGATGACATTTGAGAAGAAGACCTGAAGGCCAGCAGGAAGGGAGCCATGTGGGGCCAAAAATAGCAAGGCAGCCAATACAGCTGGAACAGAGCGGGCAGGGGCGGTGAGGGAGGAGATGGTTGCATCATAGGGGGCCTATCTTCCAGGAGGAGAAGGGTCTTCTACATAAATGTAATGAAAAGCAGTAAAGGAAGAGTGGGAGGAGGGCCAAGTGTAGAGCCGTCCCACCTCGGGACTCAAAGCCGAACTAAGCTTGGAAAAGAAGGTAGAGTTGTGGAACGTACCAGCCTGAGATAACCTCAGTCGATTGTGGTGTGTTTCCATCCACTTTCTCCTCCATGAACACATTCGTTATGTGACTGAGCTCACGCTCTTCTGACTGGGTTGCATCCTGTGTGTCACTTTTTCTCTTGCCATCCAGCTCTTTGTAAACATGATTTTAAATGGTGGCTGGTTCATCACTCAGTGATTACCCTACCGCTGGGTTCGATGCCAGTCCAGAATTTCACTAGTGAGCACAATAGACTTTCAAAAAGAAAATGACACTTGTTCTTTTTAATTATAAAAACAGAACATGCCCGTGGTAAAAACATGCCAGCGGTTCAGAATACCAAGTGATATGTTCTAGCTTCACTCTTCAGGGTAAAACATTGTTGAATTTCTTCTTTTCCCAGAGTTACAACGTTCTATGCCTGTGTAAACAGTTATGTGATCGTATTCATATTTACATTCTGGAGATCAGCTTTTTTACTTAGCATATCTTTGATGTCCATATCACTATATCCAGATCCATATTGATATGTTTAGATCTACATTACGTGGCAGGCATAGTTGTAGGAACTTGAAATATATCAGAGAACAAGCTTGTAAACAAGCTTGGGTTCTAGTGAGAGGAGACGGATGATAAGTAATCCACGTACCAAATAAGTAAGTTTTATAATGTAGCAACATATGGTGACTTCGGCATTTGAAAAGATTAAGCAGGACAATTAGGGAGGGGTCCTGGGGGCTCAGGTCACGAAGGCCTTGCAGACTGTCACAAGGACGCTGGCTCTCCCCCTGAGAGAGACGGAGCTGTTGTCGGGTTTTGAAAGAATGGTTCGCTCTTCCCCTGACTGCCGGGTTGAGAGCAGACTTGAGGGGAACAAGTGCAGAAGCAAGGGGACCAATTAGGAAAGTTCTTTCAGTGCTCCAGGGTAGAGGTCATGGTGCTGGCATCGGGAGGGTATCTGTGGAGGTGCTGAGGAGGGGTCAGATTCTGCATCTGTTTTGATGGTACAACCAGTGGTGGTACCCAGTGTGGAGTTGAGAGGTCAGAGAGAGAGAGAGATTAAGGGTCAGCTGAGCTCAGACTGTGGGGTGGGGTAGGTTTGGGGAGAAGAAAGTAGTATTTTGTTATATAAATGCATCGTTAAAAACTGACTTTCGGGTTTTCTTTTTCAAGGATCTTCCGAATGCTATGAACGCAGCGGAGATAACAGACAAGCTCGGCTTACATTCCCTCCGCCAGAGAAACTGGTACATTCAGGCCACTTGTGCCACCAGTGGAGATGGGCTTTACGAAGGCCTGGACTGGCTCTCCAACCAGCTCAAAAACCAGAAGTGATCGGAAGCGATCCCTTCCCCATGCGTTGTGGCAAAGTCAGCTGGCCTCTTCTGTGTGCGTGCGTGCGTGCGTGCGAGGAGCTGCGTGTGGGTGTGTGGCTGGGAGCGGGAGCAGCTTTCTCACACTGTGCCTTATACATGCTGTAAGAAAACCAGTCTTACGTTTGAAGAAAAACCAGTGTTACATGTGAAATGCTACCTTCCACTTGAGTAGCTCCGGCGCTCAGCCTGGCCGCGGGTGGAGGGCCCCCGGGGGCTTCCTGGTGCGCGCTCGCCAGAGCCGTCTCCACAGCGGGCAGGAGGCGGGGAGCTGGCTGGGGGCTGAGTGGAGCTGGCAGAGCCGGGGCTGGCGTCTCCGCACAGCTCGAGTCCCCTTAGACGCTGGTGTTCTTTTGTAAGCAGGAAGGGCCCGTCCTTCTTGCCCATCACTGCCAGAGCTAGCAACTCACTTGTCCGTGCTTTAAAGCAAAAGATCCTCAAGAGGAAAAAGGCACTTGCTTCCTGCGGGTTTGAAGTTCAGATCAGAACTTTTCCCTTAAGTTATTTTCTTCCTGGTGTAATGTGCTTCATTTAAAGGAACTCGAGGTCTTTTTCATTAGAGTGTCAAGTCTGCATAACACTAGAAAATTGTCCAGTCCTTCCCTCATGCTAGTTCCTTCCCGTTTGCCTCTTATTTGCCCGATGGAGACCATGTGGGGTAAGTAACCCAGCGGGAGGCCGAGGTTCTTGGCCACAGGGTCCTGCGGAGGGGCAGGCGTGTGTCCCTGCGTCTGTCTCCCCTTCTCAGGTTTCAGGCTCCCGAGGCTGCTGCTCCCACATCTCTGTCCCGTGCTAATGTTCTGTGCTCAAAGCGGGAGGTTCACTCCTGTGATGGAATCGTCGCCAAGTTCATGATCTCCCTTCAACTTTCGGTTTTGGTCTGTTTCTGTTTCTGTTCCCAGAACCACACACCTGTGAGTTCTGCGAGTGAGAGAGGGTTGAGAGCTTCCTTTGGGGTCGAGATGAAATTCCCGGCCACCCCTGTGACTGCCCCTGAGTCGGTGCTCACTTTTGATATGAAAATGTCTCCTCCGGACCGCTCTCTGCGGCGCCCGCTCCCCCTCCCGGATGGCAATAATGTCCTACGTGGAAACGTGCTTTATGTGGTCCTCAGAATGTTCATGAAAATGGCCTGGAGGTGAGCTTGGTTTCACGTGGTAGTCTAGAGCTCGTTTGGCCAGACAGCTGTTGACCGGATGTGTACCTGAGCACTTCCACTACGTGACCCTTGAGAAGTCCTTTTTCAAAAAAGCTTCTTATTCAAATTACAGAGGAGGGGAATGTAAGGTGAACTTGAACTAAAGTAACCCTTGTTTATTGATGATAATGAAGTCGATACTCCCAGGAAGAGATTTCCTGCCACGATCAACGTGGGGTGTGATGTTTTTCTGTAAGATGTTGACCCTAAAGACTGTTCATTGCAATACTGGCATCCAAGTCCCGATTTGGTTTTTAACCCTGGAACAGTTCCTGAGAGATTTAAGTTGTGCGCCTCAAATGGGCAGGGACTGTGTCCTCTACTTTTGTATTTGTGCTTAGTACGTTGTACCTAGTACAGTGCTAGGCCTCGTTTAACAATTGTCGGTCGGTTGGACAATAAAGAACTTGCTTTGGAAGGAGGAGAGGACAGCCACGTGCTTCTGTATGTGTCGTCGAACTACTTTAAGATCCCTTTTCCCTCCGTCTTAGCAGACTTCCTATTGAACATTCCCAGGGTACTTGTGCAAAAGACGACCCCGGAGGTGCTGTCCTGGGCCTTTGTGCCTCTAGCAGTATCCTCACTGATCGCATCCGTGACACTTTCAAACTATGGGCTTTCCCTGTGGTCTGGAGCTGGTGAGTGGGGGTGAGCAGGGCCACTTCAGTGTAGTCACTTTGAACAAAGACTTGGGTCCCTGAAAGCCATGTTGATATCCCAGTTATGTCCCTTACTGGCTGCTGGCCTCTGGCCATTTACTCTTAGCTTCTGTATCTCTTGAGCCTCCATTTGCTTACCTGTTTTCCTTTCTCTTTCTTTTCTTTGTCTTTCTTTCTTTCTTTCTTTCTTTCTTTCTTTCTTTCTTTCTATGCTTATTTATTTTTGAGAGAGAGAGAGAGAGGCAGAGTACAAGTGGGGTAGGGGCAGAGAGAGAGGGAGACACAGAATCGGAGCTGTCAGCACAGAGTCTGACGCCAAACTTGAACCCACGAACCGTGAGATCATGACCTGAGCCGAAGTCGGATGCTTAACCGACTGAGCCACCCAGGGGCCCCTTTTTTCCTTAACTGTTAAATGGGAATGATGATACTTACCCAGTAAGGTTGTGCGGATTCAGTGTCTCAGACCTTTGTATACCTTGCTCTGGTGTTTCCCGGGGAGTATCTTCATGTCTAAGTGTGAACAACAGTGCTGGTGGCCACAAACCGATGAGCGTTATTTGTAGGAGAAGGGAAGTGGGATCGTGTGTGGGGGCTGTATAAATCTCTCTCTTGCTCTCTTTACCTTCTATTCCTGCTGGATGCTTGGTCCTTTTCTAACCATGGAGAATGTTCACGAGACCAGCTGGGGTCCTTGATTACCAAGCATGTTGCTGTGTCCTATCCTCACCTGTTTCTCTTCCTTTTTTTTGGTTCATTCTGTGGTTTTTAGTATATGCAACCACAACGACTGATTTTAGACAAGCCCCCCAAAGAAACTCTGGATCCAGTAGCATCCACTCCCCATTCCTCCCTTCCCCCAGGCCTGTGGCAACCACTAATCTATTTTCTTTTTCTTTGGATTTGCCTGTTCCGGGCAGGTGAGGGGCCTGGGGCTGGTGGGTGCTTTAGGAAGTGCTGAGGTGCTGTTGGCCTGACCACAGCATCCGTCCAGAGACATAGATCTGAGGCACAGATGAGGCAGAACCCCAGGGGAAGGACTGCCCCATAGGAACCATGGAATGTGTTATCTTGAGAGGGAATGGAATGCTACCAATAATTATGCGGGACACAGGGCAAAAAATGGGTTGTGTGGTCACCCTATGGAATGGTAAGGGCTCTGAACCTTGAATCCAAGTCTGAGGCTGAAATTAAAGCTCTGCCCACTTCCTGGCTGGATTTGGTTGGGCTACTCAGCCAATGACCCTGCATTTCCTTACCTAGAAGCCTGACCTCTGGGATACAGCTCTGTGTGGATACCAAGAATATGGGGTAATATGGGGGTTCTGTGAGTCAATTCTATATATAGTGGGTCATATAATCAGATCTATAATATAATATAGGCATATAATGGCTATAATAAGGCATATAATGCCTTAACAGGACTGGGAATGTTTCCATGTGAGTTGCTCAGCACCGGAGGGTTTACACTCCTGTTGAGGTAGGTTTCAAGTGAAGTAGGACACCATGAAGTGACCTGAGTCCTTTGTCCGCAGGTCTGATGGAGGTCGTCAGATAGTACACACAAATCTGATGATACGCCGTGGAGATGAATTTTTTTTTTTTCCCTTTGAAAGTTTCGATATTCTTCTCACCTTTTTTGGTAGCAGCTTTATTGAGACATAATTCACATACTCTACAGTTCACCCATTTAAAAGCATACAGTCAGTGGTTTTCAGTATACTCAGATCTGTGTGACCATTATTGTAATTTTAGGACATCTTTGTCATCCTGAAAAGAAACCCTATGCCCTTTAGCATTTGCTCCCCATCCTCCCTCCCCCCCACCCCAATCCTAGGCAACCACTAACCACTGACACTGATCTTTCTGTCTGTAGATTTGGTGGGGATGCTTTTTTTTTTTTTAATTTTTTAAAAATGTTTGTTTATATTTGAGAGAGAGACAGCGTGGGCAGGAGAGGGGCAGATCCAAAGCAGGCTCCAGGCTCTGAGCTGTCAGCACAGAGCCCGACGTGTGGCTCAAACTCATGAACTGCGAGATCATGAGCTGAAGTCGGACGCTCAACCGATTGAGCCACCCAGACGCCCCTGCTGGGGATGCTTTTTAAACTGGCTTGTCACACCTTGTGGTCTCTAGGAGCACCATGCTATGAAATTTTCTTCTCTTTTTATTTTTACTTTTTTTTAATCGTCTTCTTTTATTTTAACGCATGGCCATGAGAAGGAGGGTGATGTGCACACACAAGACTCACACCCAAGCATTGGATGGACCACTGACCTTTAAGGCTCCGAAGTGTGTAGTCAGACTAGCTACTAATTTGACCAGTAAATAACTTGCTGCTGCTCATCGCCACTAGGTGGTGCTGCTGCTTCATCCCACTGACCTACACGCTGCGCTGGCAGAGGTGGGCCTCGGGGGTTCCAGGTGCTGGCAGCATCCGTCTTCTTCCCGGGACGTCAGGAGTAACCTAGGAAACGGCCTGCAGTTAGGGATGTGCCTGGAAGAGAAAGGCAAATGGACACCCAGAGCAGAACACTTGTGAGTGCCAATGATAATAAAGGTGGCAGCAGGATTAGAAGCGGTAATCATAATCGCAAAGCAGTAATCACTGCCATTTATTGAGCATAATACCATTGTAGGCACTTGACATACATCAGCTCTGCTCTTCACACCCAGCAAGGCACATGTATTACATCTACTTTGCAAAGGGAGAAGCCAGGGTTCAAGAGGATAGAGTAACTTTGTGAGGCCACATGGCCATGATTCAAATGTAGATCTGGGGCACCAGGGTTCAGATTCTTCCAGAACACACTCCCACCTCAGACTCTGTGCCGAAGACCAGACACTGGCACGTGGTGAGAGAAGGAAGCAAAAGTGACAGTGGAGACAGCTGGGGAGGGTCCAGGGCCCAGGCTCACAACAGCAGGGGCAGCTGACAGGAAAGAATGAGTGGTGGATGGAGGGGAAGAGCCAGGGCATGGGGACGTGGGCTGCGTTATTAGGCCAGTGGAGGCTGCAGCCAGGGACACCTCGACCTACCTTGGATGCTTACGTTCTTTGGGAATCAAAAAACTACAATCTGTTCTAAAACTGGATTGTGCTGATGGCTGCACCACTGTATACATTTATTAAGAACCTTCAAATTGCTTTCTCACAATGGGTGAATTGGATAGTAGATAAATTACCTCAAGAAAGCTGTGTGAAATTTACAATCATGAAACCAATGGCAACAAGAGTGCTGAGTTAGTACATCTTGGCAGTGCTGTAGGCACCTTGAGAAGAGGGAGAGTATCATCTCAGTAGGAAGCCTGGCTGACAAGCTGTCCAGCCTCTGCTTGCATGCTTTTGGTGCCAGGGAGCTCAGTACCTTAAGGCAGCTGATTCCAGTTTGGGATAACTCTCTAATCTTCAGAAAATTGAAATCCGTCTCTTGCCCTTATCCTTCTGTGCAGAATAAATCTCTTTGCTTTGGCATTTGACATTTCTTTGAGTGTTTGAGGGCAGACATTGCATTTCCCCCAAGTTATTTTTATTTTTGTTTTGTTTTTTGGGATTTTAGAGAGTTATGTGGGGGGGGGGGGGGGAGTGAGGGGCAGAGAGAGAGAAAGGATCTTAAGCAGGCTCCAAGCTCAGCATAGAGTCTGACACGGGGCTTGATCCCACAACCCTGGGACCATGACCTGAACTGAAATTAAGAGTTGGACGCTCAACTGACTGAGCCACTCATGCACTCTACCCCCCAAGTTCATTTTTTATCCCATACGGAAACCCCCGGATTTTTCATATGTAAGATTTCTAGCCTCTCCCAATCTGGTAGCTCTCTGCCATACTTGCTTTGATCTGTCAGCATCTTTCTTAAAATGTAAGGGCCAGGGGTAAGCCCAATGATCAGATGCCAGCCCGGTGATATGGCTAATAGTTTGAATCCTGGAGTTAAGTTCTCTGAGTTCAAGTCCTTGCTCCACTAAAGGTCGGCTGTGTGACAATGGTTAAAATACCAACCTTTCTGTGCCTTATATTTAAATCTGTTAAACCTTATTTCTTCATCTTGCACACCATGAATCCTCAAAGATTCTGTCAGTTGCTCCGCCAAGAATAAGTATACAATGTGCATAGCAGCGTCTTCATGTACCAATCGATCAACAGTGCAATGAGGTCAATTTGACCATTTACCCTTACTGAGTACGTTGGCCACAAGTAACACCTGCCATCTTCTCTGAGGGCTCAAAACAGAGCTGACTACAGGTCAACGTCAGACATGCGAGTCTCATTTCTGGAATCCACTTTCTTTTTCAAATGTGGGCAACATTTTCCTATTTCCAATTTCCACCCACCCCTTGCACCTTCCTGGTTTCTCAATATTTATCAGTGAGGGTTCTGCAGTCACACCAGAAAGTTCTCGGATATATTTAGTTGGAATCAGGAAAGCTGAGCCCATGTAAAGCAACAGGGCTCTCCTTGAGCACTGCGTCACCTGTCTTGGATCTCAGCTACTCCATAATCACGTTTGTTAACCTTTCCAGCTTGAGGATTATTCCCTTTAACAAAGGAAATGTAAGAAAATAGAAAGGAGGCTTTAGCTCTTTCCCAGTCTTTTATTAATATCGCGTCATCTGCCTTGAACATCTCCCTGTTACTCTTGCTCAGGAGAAAAAAAAAAATGAGCTTTTAAAGGCTGCCTTTGTTACATCTTATCACAAGCCCTCATCATTCTGGTATTCGATGATGATGATGATAATAATACCACCTAATATTTCTTGTATACTTACCGTGTTCTAGTCACTATGCTGTCTTACACGTATTCTTTTCATTTGTAAACATTCCCGCAACTGTCCATTCTTATCGCTTATCCTTTGGTGTTTCTCATTCATTGTCCTCTTATAATCTGAGTTTAGCCCTGAGCTCCCAGTGTTGCCACCACTTACATTTCCTTAAAAGCTGCTGCTCGTCCCTTCCTCCTGATTGGGTGGGTCCTGCCTCTGAGGAAGTCCTGCCTTCCCAGACCTGCAGGGGTGGGGGGTGGGGGGTGGGGGGAGGTTCCCTGGGGCTGCATGACTCCGCATAACTGATGGCTACATACAAAGGGAGAAACTCAAATTTAACTGAGGAGGGATGCAGAAGGCAGAAAAGTGATCTGGCCCTAAGAATGCAGTGGGAAGGAGTCCAAAGGTTAAAGTCTAGGATATGTGGGCGTGGCAGGAAGTGGGGAGAAGGAAATCATTCCAGATGGAGGCTGCAACAGTGTGAACCCATCTGTGAGGGTTCTTTGTATGTGTTGATTTAACTGGGCTAAGGGATGCCCAGATAGCTGACAAACAGTATTTCTGGGTATGTTTCTGGGTGTTTCCAGAAGAGGTTAGCATTTGACTCCGGAGAGTGGGTAAAAAAGGCCCATCCTCACCAATGGGGGCTGGCGTCACCCAATCCATTGAGGGCCAGAATAGAACAAAAAGGTGAGGGAAGGGCAAATTCTTTCTTTTCCTTCTTGAACTTCAACATCCATCTCTCCTGCCCTTGGACATCGGAATCGGAGTTCATGGTTCTTGGTCCTTGGACTCTGGGATTTACATAGGCCTAACCTCCTTTGGCCTCAGACTGAATTATGCCACCAGCTTTCCCGTTCTCTATCTTGCAACAGCGTATCATGGCATATCTCAGCCTCCATATAAGCCAGTTCGCGTAATAAGTCTCCCCTGTGTATCACCACGTATCCTATTGGTTCTGTTTCTTTGGAGAACCCCAATACACCATCATTTCTTTTTTCAACCCTGAGGGTCAGAAATGAGTCCAGAGGAGCGGCTCTCTCCCCTACTTCCTCAACCTACTGAGGACGAAGACCTTCCACAAGCAGGTAAGACCTTCCAGGATGCTCTACTTTTAGCAGAATGAGCCTTTCTATCTCTTCCCCCCAGAGCCAGATTTCCTCACCCCTCCTGGATTTTGCCTCTCTTCCGTTCTGTGACTTGCATTGAAAAAGAAAACAAGTTAGAGTCTTCCCACTGTGCCATCAGATTTGAGATAAAGGACTGTGAATTTTTTGCAAAATTCCCTCCTAGGGCCTAGCACTGGGTAAGGTGTTCCACATATATTTGGTGAGTTACTGAATGAAATCAAAGTGCTCTCCTTCTGTTCTTCTGGCTGGGTAGTGTACGGAAGAGTCCCGGAACGCCGTCGTTTGTATTTCTGTCCCCTTTAACTGACCCTGATAATTCTCACAATGTGTCCATTTTCAGATGCGTAGATTTCCACGCAAGCATTTTGCACACAAAAATGGTTCAATACATATCACTTGTTCATCTGACTGAAGACCCCAGAAGAGACTAGCACCCCAAAGGAGCATATATTTCTCTTTTAAGGCTCCCCAACCCAAAGCAGGCATCTTAGGGATAAGCATGCAGTACGCAGTTGATAAATACTCAGTTACCAATTAGGGACCATAAATATGCAAGAGTGGTAAATTAAAAAAGAGCTGTGTTACAGATAAGCAAATAACAAGTTATCTAGAACAGCCGAGTCTACTGTGCTCTGCATATAGGGAGAGGAAGCCTCCACCAGCTAGAGAGATCTCCCTTCTAATTAGGCTTCCGTTAGGATAACATTGCAAGTAGCTAGGGATATTATTGCGCTTATCTGCTACTCTTGGAATAAACTCACGGGAGATTCAAGTTGGGCAGTAGAAGGAGGCTGTCCCAGGAATAAATAAATACATTGGGACCACTCCTGAGTGAATACTCCACACATAGCTAAGGAAACATTAACCATCAATATTAACCTGATTGGGTTGCTGCGTTTTGCATCAATGACACTTAAATGTAAGCTCAAGAATTTAGAAGGCCGGGAGCATCTCTACTTGCTAGATGGGGTGCCGCGTGATCCATGAATCATCTATTAAAGCCAATTAGGTCTTTTTTTTTTTTCTTTTGAGTTTGTTTGTTTGTTTGTTTGTTTATTTATTTATTGAGAGTGTCCGTGGGTCTGGGACAGAGAAAGAGAGAGAATCTCATGAACAGTGAGATCATGACCTGAGCCAAAATCAAGAGTCAGTCGCTCAACCAACAGAGCCACCCAGGCACCCGAGATCTTTTTTTTTTTTTTTTCTTTTTTAAAGAAGAATTTGGGTGGGCAATTAACAGGACATGGCTCAGGAAATTGTAGGTTTCAAATTTCGGAAAAATTAGCACATCTGGGCAATTTGAGTATCTTCTCATGAGGATAGACAGTCTCTGCCTCTAAACCCTGGCTGACCAGGCTTGCTGCCGAGATGGGCACTGAGAGGAGAAAATATAATGTTCTCCATTATCTTGGCAGTCATTGAGACGTGTAACAGATGCATTTTATCCCCTCGGCAGTCCCCTTTAGTAAAGCAGCTCAATTCTCGGTAGATTAATTGGCCGACGGGCTGGGAAGGATGCGCTGTCTGGGGGTGTTTGCTTTCCCTGGCTGGGGTGGGTTAAGGGTGTGGCTGGCAGATGGCTGGTGTGACAGAATCAAGCCACAGATCCAGCCTCTCTGATCCCTCCAAGCAGCAGATTTCACTTTCTCTTCCACCCGCCACACTTCTCTTTCTTCTGAGACCAGAGAGACGGAGGTAGAACACAGATTTTTGTCAAAGGGCCTGAGCTGGTGTCCTGCCTGTCTCCACTGCTGTCTGGTTAGGTGATTCTAGCTTTCCAAGGCTCATCTTCTCCATCTATCAAATGGTATGATGATACCCACCAGAATAATTCAGAAGGTTGCTGGCAAGGGGAGGTGCCTGGATGGCTACACGAGGCTTTAAAGAACCGTATGGGCGCTGGTTTTGCCACCCACAGTCATTGCTGAGCCAGCCCTAGCAGCCTCCGCGCTGACGCAGGGCTGCCCTGCAGATGGCGCTGTGGCCCAGGGAATGCTCCCAGAGAGAACTCCGGCAGGTGGGACTACACCTGAGAGGGCTGGACAATGGGTGGGTCTAGTCTGGATTTCTACTTCCTGTGTGTCCTGGGTGTGTGTCCCACCGACAGGTCCCCCATGGTCACATTGGGCTTCTCACAGGGCCAGTTGCCTGCTAAACCAGTGGTCCTCTCTTTCTCCTTTTCTGCCCTCCGGTGGATGGAGTGCTGGGTCTTGCCTACCTGCTCATGCTCTTTGACCCCTTCTCAGGTGGTGCGTCTGCAGCCCTTTCGATCCCATGGGGGCATCTTAACGCTTAGATAACCCCCCGGGGCTCCATCTATCTGTGATGGTGGCCACCAGCTCTACTCCGGGAAACATCCTTATCCTGACTTTGTTTCCCATCTGAGGCAATCTGACAAAGGATCTAGGCCGGTAAAAGAGAGAAGGCACCGGGACCCCCAAGTGGTGCTCAGAAGACAAAAGGCCAGGCTAACAGGTGGGCTCGGCTCCCGTCAGGTGGGAATCCTGGCCCACCACCCAGCATTTCTGTGTCCAGGGGCTCCTTCTGGGGGATGCCCAGAGCCCCCTTCCCTGCCCGCGAAGAGAAGAGAATTAGACCTGCCCTCTAGGATGCAGTAGCAAAGACTAAGTGACATGAGTCATCCGTGGGCTTCGCAGAGTGCGTGGTACACAGCAAGGTTCAAAGGATGGTGATCAGTATTCAGTGAGGAGCAGAAGTGAGGAGGTGGAGGGATCGGACCAGGGAGAAGACAGGGGCGGCTTGTGAGGGAGGAAAAGTGGCAGTGGAGAGGAAGGTTTCTTGGCCCTGGAAGGCTACCGAGGGGACCCACCCTCACTCTGCTGACCCCTGGGGCAGCCGTGCTGGCAGAGCCAGGTGCCAGGCAGAACGAGCCAGCCATCTGGCCAGTTGTTTCTGTAACAAAAATAGGTGGTGGCAGGGGCAGGAGAGCCATACTCCGTTGACCACAACTGGCAGCGGAGGCCAGGGCCTCCTGGAGACCCCCCCAACCCCTATCAGCAGCATTCAGGCCAGCACGCTGCAGCAGCAGGTGAGGTCAGGATCTAGCCTCAAGGAAGCAGGCACAGAGGCCCAAGGGCCAGAACCTTCGCTGAGCAAACGGCAAATCCTGAGAGGATTTGCCCTTCCTCCTGGTCAGCGATTTCTTCCTCCAGGGGCACAGCCTCCTCTGTGTCCCATGGAGGTGCCTTCCTACCACCACCGTGGTATTTATTACACTGCACGGTCAGAAGTTCGGGCTCTGAGGCCAGATGGCCTGGATTCACCTCCTGCTCCCCCACACACGGGCTGTGTGACCTTGGCAAGTTGCATAGCCCCACTGTGCCTCAGTTTTTTCAACTGCAAAATGAGTTGTCGCGAGTGTTCATTGAGTTAACGCATGTACGGACGCAGTGGAGCCTGGTGTGCCCGAGGCACCCAACACCTCGTCCCTTTCTCTTCTTTTAAACCCCATCAGTCTCTGTCTCCTACCTCTCTCTCCCTCCCTCCCTTTTCTCTTCCCTTTCTCATCCATTCATCAAACATGCCAAGCTACGGGGAGGGGAGCTGAGGGGCACATAGCAATGGGACACTGTGAGCACAGGACTCTCCAAGCGAGGTCCACCCCTTGTCAGGGCTGTGATCTGCCCACACAGCTGATGTCTTCGCCATCACTGCAATGGGGCTGGTCTCCCAGGCCCCAAAGACTGATCCGGCCCAGCTCCCACAGAAGGCAGGGCTGCCTTCGCCCTCAGCCTCCAGGGAGAGGTGATTCTGGGGGAGGGAAACTTCCTTCCTGAGACGAGGGCAGCACTGCTAAGAGTCTGGCTGGGAGTGAATGGGGCTGCTGGGGGACAGCACGGCTGTCAAACCCAGGAGCTCCTCGTCTGGGGACAGTGTGCTTCTGCCCTGCTAATGACAGAGCCATCACTCACAGGGCACCATGGCATCGTGCAGGACCAGACACTGCTGTCTGTCCCCAGACAGGGTGACAGATGTCATGGGGACTTGGGGGGTTCCGAGGGGGAGAGTTGGGATACCCTCCTCCCCCCAAGTCATGTCACATCTCCCAAAGTCACACAGAAATGTTCTTACACACCTCAGTGCCTTTGCATGGGCCATTCCCTCTACCCGACCTGCCCTCCCCTACCTCAGGCCTCCTCCATCTGACAATGTGTCGAGCATCCTTCCAGACTCAGTTCCTGGGGCACACCTGGGAAGCCTTCTTCAGTACTCCAGGACAGAAGGAAGCCCATCCTCCTCCATGCCGCTTGGATGCCTTGTACATACTTTTCCTAACGCAGTGGTCACAGCGAATGACAGTTATTTGTTTAGGTGTTTGTTCCCCCCTGCCACAGACAGTGAGTTCTTGAGACGAAAGGCCAGGGCTCGGCTTTCTCTGCATCCTAGGGCTGAGCACGTAGGTGGCACCTAACGAATGTGTGCTGAGGAGTGGATTGCCATTGCTGTCACCATCCGTCTCTACGCACATCTCGATGCTGAGCAGGATCCAATCCCCACTTGATGTCTGGCCTAGAGGGACATCCTGCTTTAGTGAGAGGTTTAGAAAGCCAGCTGGCTAGAAGGATCTAGCATGAGGAGGTCTTTTCCTATTGAAGGCCAGATCTAAGCTCTCTTTTCCTAAAGAACTAGGGGATACCAGTTTGGAATTGCCTTTAAATGTTTATTTTTGAGAGAGCGCGTGAGTGGGGACAGGGCAGAGAGGGAGACAGAGGATCCAAAGCAGGCTCTGCGCTGACAGCAGAGAGTCCGATGTGGGGCTCGAACTCATGAACTGAGAGATCATGACCTGAGCCAAAGTCAGACACTCAACCGACTGAGCCACCCAGGAATTGTCTTTAAATGTACATGAGGAGTTTGAGCTCAGAACTAGTTAAGCCTCTTCTTCTCATCTGAGGCGACCCACAAACCATGAATGGCACCCACCGGAGGCAGAAATGAGGCAGGGCTCCCTGGGGCAGAAATCCAGGGAGATGTCTCCCAGATCACAGAGGGGAAAAACAAAAAAGCAGTTTCTGTCTCAATTTTGTAATGCAGACACATAAAGTGTTCCTCGTGGTTGCTTTTAAAACAGAGGAGAGAGAACATAAAATGACTTAAATGAAAAAGTAATTGGGAAAAAAGTTCCTGCCTTCCCATGGGATGGCCGGTTAAGGGAGAGAGAGAGCAGGGCAGAGAGAAGAGGAAGGGGAAGACCAAAGAAGGTGGGAAGATGCACAAATAATAGCATGAGAGCAGGGGGCCGAGACAGAGAAAGGAATTTGAGAAAGAAATGGTGGAAACACACACAGGAGGCCCTCCGACACTTGCTCTTTAATTGTGTCTTCTTTGTGTTTTGTTATTTTTACGAGTTTAAGGGATGCAATTTCAAACACATTTCTCTATTTTCTGACTTCTAGAATGAAAAATTCCCAGTGAGATGCCTGATGTCATTCTTCATGTTGATCTGTTTTGCTTTGTTTTGTTTTGTAATCTGTTCTTTTTTTCCCCCCTTCTGAAAACTTTTAAGATCGTCTTTTACTTCAAACGCACCACCGTGAAATTAGCATGGACTTTATTCGTTCATTGTATTGGGTGCTCAGTGGGCTTTTATTTTTATTTATTATTTCTTTCTTTATTTTCAGTGGGATTTTTTAAACATGAGAGAGAGAGAGAGAGAGAGAGAGAGAGAGAGAGAGAGAGAGAAAGCGAGCAGGGGAGGGGCAGAGAGAGAAAAACCCAGGCAGTCTCCT
This sequence comes from Herpailurus yagouaroundi, assembly GCF_014898765.1. Lineage (NCBI taxonomy): Eukaryota > Metazoa > Chordata > Mammalia > Carnivora > Felidae > Herpailurus > Herpailurus yagouaroundi. The sequence continues at coordinate 692,418 of NW_024412464.1, read as the reverse complement.
CAGTGTCAGCACGGAGCCCGATTCGGGGCTCAATCCCATGAACCACGAGATCATGACCTGAGCCCAAACCAAGAGTCACCTGCTTAACCAGCTTGAGCCACCCAGGAGCCTCTCAATGGGCTTTTTAAATCTGGAAATGTAAGTCTTTCTTATGTTCCTTTGACAATGGACTCCCTTCCATGTTCTCTGTCCTGTATTTCTTCTGTTGGGCCTCCTAGGTGGATCATTACTTTCCCTATCTTTTTTTCTCTCTCCTCTTTTCCATATCTTTATTTCTTTCCCACTTTCTGAAAGTTTTCCTTGATCCTTTCAAACTTTATTTGTTGCCTATTTTGTTTTTATTGGCAACTTTGTTTCACTATCATGTTTTCTTCCTTCCTTCCTTCCTTCCTTGCTTCCTTCCTTCCGTTTTCTTTCTTTCTTTCTTTCTTTCTTTCTTTCTTTCTTTCTTTCTTT
>NW_024412464.1:674927-691952 GCF_014898765.1 Herpailurus yagouaroundi | reverse complement strand
TTTCTTTCTTTCTTTCTTTCTTTCTTTCTTTCTTTCTTTCTTTCTTTCTTTCTTTCTTTCGTTTTAAATTTATTTACTTAAATTCAAGTCAGTTAACATACACTATAGTATTGGTTTCAAGGAATAGAACCCAGTGATTCATCACTTAGTTTTAACATCCAGTACTCATCCCGACAAGTGACCTCCTTAATGCCAATCACCCATTTAGCCCAACCCCCCCATCCTTTCTACATGCAACCTGGGGCTTGAACTCACAACCCTGAGATCGAGTGTCGCATGCTCTACCAAATGAGTCAGTCAGTGCCCCTCTGCTATCAGATTTTCAATATCCAAGGGTTTGCTCCCTTTCTCCCCCTGATTATTGCCTTTAAAAAAATTATTTACTTTTGAGAGAGAGAGAACAAGTTGGGGAGGGGCAGAGAGAGAGAGAGAGAGAAGGAGAGAGAGAAAGAATCCCAAGCAGGCTCCACACCACCAATGCAGAATCTGACGTGGGGCTCGAACCCAAGAACCGTGAGAGCATGACCTAAGCTGAAGTCGGACAATTAACCTACCGAGGCGCCCCTGATTATTCCCTTTTCAAAACAGTTTTTTGGGGGCACAATTTATATCCCAGGAAAGTCATCTATGTTTAAGTGCATGATTCAATGATTTTTAGTAAATTTACAGAGATGTGCAACCATTACCATAATCCAGTTCGGATAACTCCTTCTCACATAGTCTTTTATTCTAGTTTCATGGGTGACATATCTTCTCCTATCTCTCCCAAGACATTAATGCCTGTTTCTTTGATGTTTTCAAGTTCCTCCCTTTGGTTGTTGGTCAGCTGGTTTCAGTTTCTGCCTTTCCTCATGTTGGAGACGTTCCTCAAGTTCTTGGTTATTCTTTGTGGTCCACCGATATTTAAGAGTAAAGTATTAAAAAGCCATCTGGACACTGTGTGAGTGAACATCATTTGTCAATTGGCAAGCTTCACTATGGGAGTTATGAGGGCCATTTCTTTGAGGTTCCCCAAATGTCAGTATCAGGGAGTCTTTTCTAGGAGTCATTCAATTTCTCCAGAAAAGAGTCTACCAACCTCTCTGGGGTTGGGGTGGGTGAGTGTGGTGGGCTAGTGCTGATCTGTTTGCTAATATCCTTGGAGATGCACGGCGCAGGGGGCTGGGGGTACAGCCCTTTGCAGATAGACTTTCATGTAATCCTCCTGTTTTCCCTCTGGCGCCTCCCACTTATACTGTTCTCGCCGATCTGGGCTTAGACCCTCAGTTTCGCCATAGAATAAATCCACTCCTGGAGGAGGGGAGAGGTGGTCACTTGGCTGTACTGAATGGGGGTGGGAACTTGGGGCGTCTTCCTACCGATCTCTCAGTTTCCAGTTGGCCAGAACCTGCCAAGTTTCCAGTTCTACAAGTCATCCTTGTCTTTTGCAGTCCCCGGTGCCCGCGATACCTGTGTCTTGCCAAGAATCCGCGGCTTGAATTGGCACTGTTTTCGTTAGCATCCCCCTGTGTAGGCACATGGTATTCAGATTTCTCAGCTCTGATGATTCTTCCACTTGCTTTCCATCTTCCAAAAATCTGTTGACATCTTTTGTCTTCTGCTGGGTTTTTTTCTCTCATTCTTTTCATTCTTGTGGGCTCATACATTTTTTAAAATTCCTTAACTCACATTCTAGTGGTATTTCAGGAAGAACAATGCTGCATCCATGTGCTCAATTTGCCAGGCTTTACCTGAGATGTGGGACTAAAGGCCTTTCAAGCTTTGTTTTTTTTTAGCTGTGTTTTTGTAACTGTAGACATAAGGAGAAACAAGAGGAGGTCTCCTGTATTCTATACTCAACATGTTATGGATTCTCTTCCTACCAGAGCAATCTTTCTAATCTGGGTCACTGGTTCTTTAAAAGAACAAAAAGGTGGAAAATGGAAGGAAATCTTGAGAAGGGATGATCAAAGGGATGGACATTGGATCCAGGGAGGATTTGAAGGTGTTGGTACTATTTAAATGGGCAAAGAGGCTCGGAGATGGTTTAGTTATTCATTGGAATTCATTTTCTTTTGAGTGATTTTCGTCCTGATTCATCATGCCGCACTGTACAATTTTGTGTTGGTTTGAACTTCCACGTTGCCATAGAAGAGGCATCTTAAGACTTGAGAGAGAGGAAGAGTGGGGGAGAGACTAAGACTGTATTAATCAGGATAGACTAGGCAATGCTACCGTAATGGATAAACATGGAAATGTCAGCGTCTTAACACAGTAAAAGTTCATGCCTCTCTCACTTCACCATCTTCTCACTGTTTGGTAGTTTCCTCCAAGAGGTGAGCGAGGGGCCCAGGCTACATCTATCTCTTAGCTATACTATCTGGAACACATGGCTTCCCAAGGTTCTGCAGAAGGGGAGAGAGAATTGGAAGATCATGCAAAATGCTTTTAAGCTCCAAGACCGGAAGTGGTTTATATCTTCTACCCACATCCATTGGCCAGAACTCTGTCCCTTGGTCCCAAATTATCTGCAAGAGAGGATGTGGGAAGTGTGGTCTTCCTGTGTGCTCTGGAAGTAAGGGTGTTGCATTGTCTCTGTCATCTGTTTACCAGGCTTTCTGAGGAGGAGGGGAGGTATGGTCTCCGTGTCCATAATGCCTGATCACGAGGAAATAATGCTCAATTAAAGTAGGAGACAGCCGTCAGATATAAAGAGAAATTTCTTGACTGTAAGGGAGTCGAACATTAGAATTGGCAATTGAGAAGTGACATTTACCCTTATAGATCCTTAGGAAAAGTGTTCCTGAGAACTGATGGATCTCCCCGCTCAAGAGATGAACCGGTTAATCTTTTGAGATCCCACCTGATTCTGAGGTTCTATTCTCAAATACTCAGAGTTTGCCTCAGAGTTTGCAAAGCAGAACGGCCAGGACCAGAGGTGGATCCAGGTTTTGTGAAGCCTGAAGCTTATACTCCTTTGGGTACCTTCTATAAGAAAAATAGGTATCTTCTGTAATTCAGAATTATGTACAGGGCTTGGAAGGGGCCCTTGCAAGTGGAGGGCCTCAAGCATAAGCTTATTAGTTTCCCAATAAACTCCCCCAGCCAGGAGAAGCCTGGAACCAGTAGATTCCGAAGCATCTTCCCCAACACACTAGCTCTTCCAGATTGTAGATCGCCTTCATGATTTTTTCCAACTCTTTAACTCAGTAAAGATGGCTGAATGCTCCCCATGTGCCAGGCTCTGGGCTGGAGCCTTCATCACCCACCTCTGTTGTAGGGTTGAGCTAGGCACCAGCCCAGGGGACATTGGTCCTGACCCAAGGAGCTCCTAGGTCCATGCAGGCAGCCTCAGTGCAAAGGGGGGGAGGAGGAGAGCGAGCACAGAAAGCCAGATGGGAGAGCTGGGCCATGTGTGACCTGAGGATACAAGAAGTCATCTGTGGATGTCAGGCTGCTGTGCTCAGAGGAGAAATCCATGCTGCTGTCTGTCTTGCTTTTAAAAGGAAATGTTCCTGTAGAAACTGCAGAGACCTCAGGCTTGCTGTGGAACAGAGGGCTCACCGGGCCCCTCTGTCAAACACATCACTCCTCTTGAAGGGCTGGAGTCGAGTGTCACCACGAGGAGTCAGCAGTCTGGACTGGGACACTTGGTCTGGAGCCCAGCTGTCAGCCCTGTTCCCACGATTGTCCCTGGCACTGTCTGGGCCTTTTTGAGCTGATCGAACTGCAGTGTCTGGAAAACTCCAGACCAAAGCTAGGTCCCGCATGCAACCTTTCTTAGAATTTTCAAAGAGCAGAAAATCAAGCTGGCAGTGATTTCCGAGGCCATCTCAGAAGACCAGGCCACAGATTCGCCGGGTGACCTTGCAGGACACCTTCATCTCCCTGGGCCTCTTTTTCATCTTCTGTAAACTGAGGAAATAACCCCTGTGAAGGACAATGTTTGTCACTGTGATCAAGGTCAGCATGGATCTGGGAGGCTGGGGGCTGGGGAAGGGACACTGACACCTCACAGCCTGTCCTCTGGGCCAGCTGCACAGGTGCTAGACAGGGGCCCCAGCCAGTTAGGCAAAACTGAGATGATCAAGCAGCTCCAGGCCCTTGGTGGCCCCAAATCTGTTTTATGGTTTTTGATGTGCCTGCATGGTTTGCATTGAGCTGAGGCCCGGGAAGCCTAGGGGGAAAGAATAAAAACAACCCACCTGCTTAAAGTGATTTATCTGAAAATTCTGTCATCAAGACACACTGTACGGAACACAGAAATGAAAATGCATTTTAAAAGGCTTCCTAATGAAGGAGTTGCAAAACAACTCACGTTAGAGAAAGCTCGTCTCAGCGCGCCATGGGCTGCCTCAGCCAGAGAAGGCGGGCCAGAGAAGAGGTGGAGAAGGCATAGGGGTGGAGCAGGTCTGGGAGGACTGGTTTGGGCTCCCCTTCCAGGTTCACTGTGATCCTGGTTTGTACCCAGAAACCCCAGTGCCCTGCTCTCTGCTGTTGACACTAGTTGCTTCCCAAACTTGGGCCGTCCTCTAACTTCAGGTCTAAATAAATGCCTTTAGGGGCTCTCTTGGTGGACTTAAGGAGATGCCAAACCCACTGAGGTGCAAGATTTCAAGTGTGTGAGAAATTTTCACGTGGCTGGGCTTGGAGGTTTTTCTGGAAAGAGGGGCCTGAGTTTTCATCCGATGTCCAGTGGGTTCAGGACCCAGGACAGAAACCTTCACTCTAGAGTAGCTGGGGTTGGGGGAAGGTGAGGCAGCGCGTGATTCCAGCGGGATCACTGGGAAAGTGGGGAATGCAGGCCACTCCTAACTGTAGAGTGAGCTAGTTACCCAAAGGAACATGGAACCTTGAACTGTAGAATGCATTTTCCTTGATGAGGTCTGCCCATGTGGAAGTCGTGCTCCCTGACAAGTAGCCAGAGTTTTCTATGGACAGACCCATTCAAAGACCCCATCTGGCACCTGAGGTGAGCCTGGCACTGTGCTGGGTGGTGGGGACATGAGGAAGATTAGACATGGTTCTCGTGTGCCCATGTGGGACTCCCCAGTCCAGGGGATGAGGTGCCCAGAGAAATGACAATACGAGGGGTGGCTGGCTTGCTCAGTCAGTAGAGCATGCAGCTCTTGATCTCAGGGTTGTGAGTTTGAGCCCCACATTGAGTGTAGCGATTACTTAAAAAAATCTCGGGGTGCCTGGGTGGCTCAGGCGGTTAGGCGACCGACTTCAGCTCAGGTCATGATCTCGCAGTTTGTGAGTTCAAGCCCCGCATTGGGCTCCGTGCTGACAGCTCGGAGCCTGGAGCCTGTTTCGGATTCTGTGTCTCCCTCTATCTCTGCCCCTCCCCCGCTCACACTCTGTCTTTCTTTCCTTCAAAAATAGATAAACATTAAAAACAATAAAATCTTTAAAAAAAACAATAAAATCTTAAAAAAGATTTTTTAAATGTTTATTTAATTTTGAGAGAAAGAGAGAGAGAGAGCGGGTGTGCACTATTTGGGAAGGGCAGAGAGAGAGAGACAGAGACAGAGAATCTGAAGCAGGCTCTGTGCTATCAGCACAAAACCCGATGTGGGGCTTGAACTCATGAACCGTGAGATCATGACCTGAGCCGAAGTCAGATGCTCAACTGACTGAGCCACCCAGGCACCCCAAAATAAGATATTAAAAAAAAATAAATGACAATATAAGGTAGTATATGCTATAAGGAAAGGTAAAAGAAAGGTCTGGATGGCACCGAGGAAGAAAAGGTTAGCTCAGTCTAGAAGCTGGAAGGGCACCCAGAAGATGAGTGGCATGGGCCAGAAGGTCAAATACACAGGGGTGTGAATCCAGGCTGTACGACCTCTGAGAACCTCAGTTTCCTTTTTAAAATACAATGATAATTATTCACAGAATTGTTGAGGGTCCGATGAAATCATGTTCACACAACAGATCTATAGATTGGACGTCCAAGTGGGATTTGGCTTTTGGAAAGATCTAGGAGCAGCGAGAGCAGCCTGGCTAGAGGCGTGGCCCCGGAGGGTACTTTGTGCTGACTCAGCAATGCTTCTGTGCTAGGAAGAGAGTCACTGTTGATGGTCCACAGTATGTGGATTCAGTGACTCAGCAATTCAGGATTCAATGATTTATTTTATTTTTTAAAGTTTATTTATTTACTTTGAGAGAGAGAGAGAGAGAGAGAGAAAGCTTGTGTGTGAGTGGGGGTGGGGGAGAGGAGGGGAAAAGAGAGAGAGAAAGAATCCCAAGCAGGTTCCACACTGTCAGCACAGAGCCCGACTCGGGGCTCGATCTCACGAACCGTGAGAGATAATAGAGTAATTTAAACATGTGCGGGTACCAGGGATGAAACGAGCAGACTGCTTATATATCGGGGTGCTGACACCATGGTAACAATGGTTGCTAGTGATGACAGAGCTTCCTATGTGCCAGGCTCCACCCGGTGCTTGTGGACTAACTCACTGGATCATTTGATCATGCTAATGGAGGAGACCTCACCCTCCTCACTGTGGGGCTCCTGCTACCTTCAGTCCCAGTTCATTCCTGCCTTGTCCCTGTTCTCTCTCAAACCTTTGTACCCTTACCCCCCTTACCCTGTCCTACACATCCTAGGTCAGAGCCAGGAGGGACCTTGGAGACCCCTAGTTCAATTCCTCATTTTACGGAGGAGGAAACTAAAGCCCCTAAAAGAAAGGAGCTTGCTTTTCTAGACCATAGAAAAGGCCCCTGGGCACCCTATTGGTGCCAGATGAACCTAGTCAGGAGGCCCGGGTTAGCATGTTGTCCACATGATCCTGGTGGGTGTCCTCAGGGTAAGGGTCAGACCGGTGATAGGCTGGCTATGTCCACATGCTCCCCAGGATTCATATCCCGGCCATTCTTCTCCAGGCACTCATTTTCTTCAGTTCCCAGGCCTCCTGGTTTCCCCTCAGGTCAAGCAGCTGAGGTGGGGGGCGGGGGGGCCCCAGGCCCCTCCAGGGCTCTGGTTCAGGCCCTGGGAGGTGCAGGAGACGCGGTGGGGCCTCCGTGTTGATGGAGATGTGTCACTGCAGCACTGTGAGGACCCAAGCTCTCGCCCACCTGTGGTCCGCCTCACTTCCTTGGTGCGCAGACCCAGGACTGGAATTGCTAGATCAAACTGTACCTCTGCGTTCAGCTTTTTGAGCAATTGCCAAACTGTTTTCCACAGAGGCTGCACCATTTTACATTTCCCACCAGCAAAGCACAAGCGTTCCAATTCCTCCACCTCCTGGCCAACATTTGTTATTTTGGAAACACGCTTCTTTTTCCTCTCTGACAGCAGTCCTGGCAGGGTCACCCCCGAGCTGTCCCCTTTAGGATCTAATCGCCAATGCCTCGTTCACACCCCTGTCTCCTCAGCCCAAGTGCTGCTGAAGCCATCAGGGACAGGTGCACGCCAGGGCCCCGGAGGGCACGGAAAACAAAGAGGGCTGAGCCCCGTCCCCAGAGTTTCTGTTCCATTGGGTCTGGGATGGGGCTCTGGAATTTGCATTTCTAGTAAATGCCTAGCTGGTGCTAACACTGTCTTCTGGGAAACCCCGTGAGAACCACCGCTCTAAGGTACCACTTTCTGCATCTTGTCCTAGGAGGTCCCTACTTTCCTTCCTCATTTGCATAAAACGATAGCACCCTTCACCTCAGTTTTGCTTCAAACTTCCCTTCCCCCAGATCTTGTTAGACTGGGCGGTGGGATGGGCGGGGGAGGGAGGGAAATGTTGGCTCTGCTTCCTCAGTTCCTAGACCCTTGGCCCCTCTGTCCAGCCCCATATGGAGCGTGAGTGTCCCCTGTTCTGACTCTGGAAACGAGATGGGCCTTTCGCTGGGGTCCACCGCATCGCAAGAATTGTGGCCACAGTGTAGCCTTGGACCAGCTTCAATCAACTTTCCGCTTTGAAGCTGTTCTCGGTGAGTGATTGATATTTTTATTCAGCGTGTTAAATGCCTGTCAGGAGTTGAGTGTGGTGAAGGATTGCCCTGGGAATCCTTCCCCAAAGCCTGGTGTGGGGGGAACACGAACAAAAGCCTGGCCTCCCCTCTGGGGTGGAGGGCCTCTCATCCAAGCCCCAGAACGGTCTACTGAAGCTCTGCCCAAGGTAACCAGCCACTTGCATAGTCCTCCCAGCTCCCACCAGACCCCCTTCCCCTCCCCTCACCTGCTCCCTCCTCCCCAGGCTCTAGCATGGAGACCTTGCGCATCCCTTGGCCTCTGGATTTGGTGAACATTTTCTGACATCTCAGCTCCAGCTTGGCTGGACATTTTGCATGACAAATCATTTCCTTTATTTGGGCCTCAATTTCCCCATTGGTAAAATTAAAAACTAGACTATAGCAATGGTTTTCAAACTGTGTGCCACAGGGCCCAGGGTTCTGCTGAGGGTCAAGGTATACTCCAAGTTTACCACCTCTGCTTAATTAGAGTGGTTTCACTTACATTTACTGAATTAAAAAAACATTTTTTTATGTTTATTTATTTTTGAGACAGAGAGAGAAAGACAGAGTGCAAACAGGGGAGGGGCAGAGAGAGAAGGAGACACAGAATCCGAAGCAGGCTCCAGGCTCTGAGCTGTCAGCACAGAGCCTGACGTGAGGCTTGAACTCACAAACCGTGTGATCATGACCTGAGCCGAAGTTGGATGCTTAACTGACTGAGCCACCCAGGCACCCCTCTTACATTTACTTTATATCTTGAGATTCGGTGTAAACAACTCATTTGGAAGACAGATATTCTGCTGCTAACAATCACTGGCCTAGATGATCTTGAAGATTTTCTTGCTCTGGTTGTATGGTCTAGATTCTGTGGTTCTTTGGCCTCTACATCTTTTTCAAGTCCCAGCCTATGTGTGACATCAGCCTTGAGCTTTTCCTCAAGTTTCTGAAACTCAGTGCTTAAGAATATGTGTTTCTTCCAGGATGGAGGTGGGGGGTGGCAAGCAAGGCAGGTTGGCCACTGTTCCAGTCACTGACCTGTCTAGGAGGGTGTCTCTGGGCCAAGCGGACGGGGCTGGCTGGGGTGGGAGGAGGTTTGAATGGATGCCAAGAGACTTTCAGGGGTGTGTGTGTGTGTGTGTGTGTGTGTGTGTGTGTGTGTGTGTGTTCCACACAGAAAAGGCTGTCTGTGAAGGAGTAGGAACCCATTTCGTTGTCTCTGTGATAGGTCTGTGGGAAATGCCAGCAAACTCCCAGACCCAGTGGAGGGTGGGAGCAGAGATCAAGTGTGAGCCACCCACCCACCCACCCCCCGAGAGGGTCTTTTTTTGGATATCAAGTTGACCTGGAGTTGGTATGGAGCAACCAGTGGGCATAACCAGCTGGCATACTAGAACTTCTGAACAGAAAAGGGACATCCCTGGGATGCTTCTTGGAGAGCCAGAAAGGAGGCAGTGAAACGGTAAAATTTGTTGAATTGTTGGAGCTGAGGCCATTTCTCTTGGGGAGAAGTAGTCAGGGGATTGGGGTGGGTAGATGGGGGCTATCTATTACCAGGTCCAGGTACATATATCCTTGTTCGAATAATGCGATGCACAGGCTTTTGGATTTATGGTGAGAAAGGTAGGTCTCTAAATCATTTTATGGACCCTGAAGCCGTGACCGGGTCTCAGGCTGGAATATATTATGGGGTGGGAGCACCCCCTGTGATGCGCCATAAATCGTGGAACCATGGCTACTCCAGAGCCACTGAAAATACTCAAAAGAAAGGGGGGAAGGGAGCAGTGTGACAGGACTGCGTGTGTGAAGGGAATGTCCAGGCGGGGGAGAAACAGGCAGCCAGTGAGGCTAAAGCTCCCACCCAGGAGACTCAGGTCCTAGCCCTGCTCTGGCACTGCTTAGTTGCATAAATTTGATCAAGGACCCTTTACAATGTAGTAGATTTACAATGTAGTTTGCAGCCAGACAGAGCTGGACTTGAATCTTAGCTCTACCAATTCTTAGCTGGATGACCTCGGCAGCTTATTTGAATACCCAAGCCTCAGTTTCATTATCTGTAAAGTGGGAATAAGAACAACTGTGGATGTCATTGCTTGTTGTTCATCTAAAAGCTAATGTCTCCTTTCTCCTTAGAGCTTGTTTAGATGAAACATGCTCAGGGAAGAAGGGCCTGTCTAGCAAACTCAGTGGGTAAACTACACTTGGTCTAATCTAAGCGTGGTCATGTCATTTTCTTTTTGTTATCGCTTGGTTTCAGGGTGGACATACAATTTTAACCACTGAGATATAAGAGGAAGGCTATTGGACTTCCAGGAAGGACTTTTCTTCCTCATATGCCAGGAAGTCCTACTGTCATCTTCCTGCTGTGGATGAGGTTGGGTGGGGATGTGATGCTTGGAGCTGTGGCAGCCATCTTGCAACCATCAGGTGCTAAGCCTGAGATAGAAAGGCTAACATACCAAGGATGGTGGAGCAGGCAAACAGAAAGAGGACTGGATCCTAGACGACTTTACTGAGCTGCTTCATCAACCCTGGATTGCTTATACCTCCAGATGTCTTATCTGAGGTAATGATGGATCTTTATCCCATAGGACATTAGCAAGTACACCGTTGCCTGCAGCCACCGTATTCCTCCTTATAACACAGCAGCCCCACAGGGTTGCTGTGAGTATCAGCAAGACATTAATACATGGGAAAAGTCCAAGCCCAGGACTTGGCTCAGAGTAGGTGTTCAATACGCACTTGTTTCCACCCTCTTCCCTGTTGTCATCTCTGAATTGTAGATTTTTCCTGTTCTACCAACCTCACAGGATTGTGGTTAAAAAAAAAAAGCAAATGAGATCATTGTTATTTATTGCCACAATAATGCTCTAGTAACAACCGCAAACCTCAGTAGCATATCATAATAGACATTTCTTTAGCACATAAATTTGGTTCTCTGCGATGTAGGCTGGCTACTCCACAGGGCTGGCGGCGGGTGACGGAGCAGCTGGGCCATGGACTTCTTTCTCCACGGGGCAGACTGGGTATGTTGTCAGGAGCAGGAGAGGAAGCAGAAGCACACAGCGTTTGTTGCCACCTCTGCTTCCTGCCTGTTGGCTGGCATCCCATTGGTCGAGGCAAGCAGGGTGGCAGCCAGAATCGAGGGGAAGGGTAGGATGAGACACCACACTCACACTGGGAGGCCACCACCGAATTGTGTAACAAAGGGAGTGAGGAAGAATTGGGCCAGTTTTTTATTTTTATTTTTTACAACCAACCATCACCATAATATACAGTAAAACCTTGGACTGTGGGTAACTCATTCTGCGAGTGTTCCGCAAGATGCGTGAACATTTCTAATAAGTTTTAACTTGATAAACGAGCGATGTCTTGCAATATGAGTTGTACATGATGCTGAACGTCACATGATCACACTGAGCCAATGGTTCTTCTGTCTCTCTCTCTCTTTTTCTCTCTCCCTGCAGGATTGTGGGTGATTGTCTCCCACGCTCGGATGCTTGGTCTCAGGCCACTGTGTTTGGCAGAAGTCAGTGATTTTTCAGAACGTTGGAAGGTTTCTACAACTGGCACTGGTGTATTTTTTTGTCACTTCCAAGCACCTATGGACAGTCCTTTGCTTTTCCATCCAAGAGTCAGCTTAGGAATGCTTTGCTTCATTCTAGGTCAGGCTGCCTGCAGATACAGACCCTTTCCTCTGCTGCCTGATTGCCAGTTACATGAAATACAGTATAGGACAAGAGTTTATTAATACTGTACCCCAACAATGGTGCCCATGCAGAAAAAGGTTGAAAAGGAAGGTGGTAAGAAGAAGGAGATGATTATGGTGGAAGTTAAGGAAATCATTGAGAAGTACGAACGAGGTATGCAAGTGGCCGAAATTGCAAGATTTTATAAGAACTCTACGTCTGCATCTTGTCTGCAGAGGAGGAGGAGAAAGAGGCGGGAGGAATCCCTCACTTCAAATGAGATTAGGGAGATGTGTAAAATGTGGGAAACGGTGCAAAATTTTGTAGAAAAGCACCACCCCAATAAGGCTGTAGCAGTGCGGGCGATGAATCTGTTTAACGGCAATGCAATGTCACATTTCCGCAAAAACCGCAAAAGGAGGCAAAAGCAAGAGTTATTGGATAGGCTTCTCATGAAAGTTGCACAAAAAGAAAAAGATTCCATTGAGCCGGTAGATAGCAGTGATTTCCTTTGTGATAGTGAAAGTCATCCTACACAATAACCCTCCTCTTTCTTGTCTCCCTCACACTAGCTACAAAGGTTGTCAAAGGTAAGTGCGGGTTAATTTATTTTCTTTATATTTTGTATTTTCTTTATTATTTTGTATTATATTACAGTAATGCAATCATCTTTATATGAATATTTTTGCATTGTGGAACAAATCATCTGAATTTCCATTATTTCTTTTTAAAAAATTTTTTTAATGTTTATTTTTGAGAGAGAGAGAGAGAGAGAGAGAGAGAGAGAGACAGTGTGTGGGGGAGGGGGAGGGGCAGAAAGAGAGGGAAACAGAATCTGAAGCAGGCTCCAGGCTCCAAGCTGTCAGCACAGAGCCTGACGTGGGGCTCCAACTGATGAACCGCGAGATTATGACCTGAGCCGGAGTCTGATGCCTAACTGACTGAGTCACCCAGGTGCCCCAGAGTTTCCATTCTTTCTTTCTTTTTTTTTTTTTTTAATTTTTTTTTTTAACATTTATTTATTTTTGGGACAGAGAGAGACAGAGCATGAACGGGGGAGGGGCAGAGAGAGAGGGAGACACAGAATCGGAAGCAGGCTCCAGGCTCTGGGCCATCAGCCCAGAGCCCGACGTGGGGCTCGAACTCACGGACCGCGAGATCGTGACCTGAGCTGAAGTCGGACGCTTAGCCGACTGAGCCACCCAGGCGCCCCGAGTTTCCATTATTTCTTATGGGGAAATTTGCTTTGATACACAAGTGCTTTGAGTTACAAACATGCTCACTTTGTATTACAACAAATTATGCTCGCAAACCAAGGTTTTACTCTATATGAAAGGACTTCATAATCTGTAAAGGGTTCTACAGATAATAGTGATGAGGATGGTTGATGATGTAGACAATGGCCCGCCAAGGGGAAGGTTACATGAAAAGTCCAGAATAGTGAAATCTATAAAGGTAGAAGGTACATTAGTAGTAGCTTAAGGCTGATGGGGTTGGAGAGTTTGGGGGGGTTGACAGCAAAGAGGTCCAGTGTTCCTTTTAGGGGTAATAAATGTTCAAAAAATCGATCATGGTAATGGGTACACAAGTCTGTGAATATACTAAAAGCCACTGAATTATATGGTTCAAACGGGTGGGTTGTATGGTATGTAAATTATATCTCAATAAAGCTGCTTTTAAAAAGGAAAACAGAAATGATTCTGGATTAAGGAGGGGAGAGGTGACTCTCTAGGTGGTGGTCATATATCTCCTGTTTCCCACAAAACTGCCAGGGCACCACCATGAGTGACCATTAAAAAAACTTGTTAAGTTAGGGGCGCCTGGGTGGCGCAGTCGGTTAAGCGTCCGACTTCAGCCAGGTCACGATCTCGTGGTCCGGGAGTTCGAGCCCCGCGTCAGGCTCTGGGCTGATGGCTCAGAGCCTGGAGCCTGTTTCCGATTCTGTGTCTCCCTCTCTCTCTGCCCCTCCCCCGTTCATGCTCTGTTTCTCTCTGTCCCAAACATAAATAAACAAACAAACAAAAAAAACTTGTTAAGGTTTTCTCTGGCACTCTTGGAAATAATCTTGGGTTTTATCATGGGTTCTGCGGGGGAAGATAATATTGTGTTTATAGCAATTTGCTGCGTGGCCAACTCTGCGGGAGAGCAAGCCCCCCCGCAAGCCTGGAGCAGAGCTGGGAAGCTCAGCTCTCAGTGCATGAGCCAAAGTGAAGGCTTTCAGAGGCGCCACATGAGTGGCTGCAACACCGGGCCCCTGCCCCCAGCCCCCGCCAGAGGGAAGGACCCCCTCACTGGAGGGAAGGAAAAAGTCTTCCTTGGCCTTCTTAGGGGCCCTGACTGGGTCTGCCAACGAAGCTGACATAATAACCGAAAACCACACAAATTAATTTAACCCAAGTTTTACCTGGCACTGGAGCCCATGAGGAAATGAAGTCATGAAGGAACGTTCAGCCTGAGTGTTTTCGCGCTAGGTTTGATGAAGAGTGGACAGCGTGTAGGACAGTGAAGGAGCATGAGCAAGTGTAGTAAACTGGGGGAAACTTAGCAAGGTCTGTTTGTTCAGTTTCCTCTCAATCTTCCTCCTTCTTGGAGGATAAGATGCTCCTTTCCTTTGAGTACACGGAAAACACCTGTCATGTGAGGATCTAATGGGGAGAAGCACGGTGAAGTTCAGAGAGAACTTCCTGCTTATACTGTTTTCTCTGACTTTCTCAAACTCCATCAGCTCAAAACATTTACTATACCAGGATGCCATATTTCGGAGTAGCATGTCCTGAACCCTGTCACCTGCCTCTGGCCTGGAAGGGGCATTAAGGACTGTTCTGCTGTGCATTTGCAGAGGTGAGCATGTGGGAGGGGGGAAGGCTGGAGCGTGAGAGTGATGACAGGCTGGCGGGTGGGACCTACCTGCAAAGAGGGAAGGAATTGGGTTATGAGCTGAAGAAGACCAGCTCAAAGGGCAATGTAATAATCATCTTTGGGAAGCAGATGGGTTGCTAACTGCAAGGGGACCATGTCTATAGGCTCATGTGCTGACCCTGAACTTGAGTCGTTAGGAAGCAAATCTGCTTTCAAGGAAATTGGCAACCACCCCCAACATTCCAACAAGTGCATGGATCGCTGGTCCAGGCTGATATGAGCTTCCCCTTTCCCTAGAACATCTCCCCCCTACCCACTTTGGCTGCCCAACTCCTACCTGTCCTTTAGGACTCAGCAAAGGCATCTCCTCCTCCGGAAAGCTTCTCCTGATCCTCTGGGTGCCCCTTTGTGATCAGTGACATTCTTTTTTTTTTTTTTTTTTTAATTTTTTTAAACTTTTTTTTAAAATTTATTTTTGAGACAGGGAGAGACAGAGCATGAACAGGGGGAGGGTCAGAGAGAGGGAGACACAGAATCTGAAACAGGCTCCAGGCTCTGAGCTGTCAGCACAGAGCCCGACGCGGGGCTCGAACTCACGGACCGCGAGATCATGACCTGAGCCGAAGTCAGCCGCTTAACTGACTGAGCCACCCAGGCTCCCCGATCAATGACATTCTTTATCTGAATGCTTATCATTCTGAATTGAGTTGTTTTCATATTAGACTGTAAGCTCCCTGTCCTAATAATGCCAAAGAACTCACATTGGCATAATGTCTGGCCAAGGAAGAAATGAGGGAAAGAAGGAAGGGAGGGAGGAAAGGAGGGAGGGACGGTTCCATTGAACCCTAGGGAGCAGCTGGTAAATCTGACATAGGACGGCCATTACGGGGGCAAGCCATGTGCATCCTGAGCTCTGACCAAGCATTGGCATTGCTGTGGTCCCCACTGCTCCAGCACTGTGGTCTGCAGACATCCTGGGCCTCCTGGAGTGACTCAGGGAAACTGGAAACAGTGGCCAAGTCTGGACCCAGGGCTTATCGCACTGGTGGCATTGGTCCAAAATAATGAAAAATGTTCCATAGGCTGGGTTCCCTTGAAGTGGAGGCTGAGACAGTTTACTGGGGATCGACAGATGTGAAGGGAAGGGAGGAAAAGCAGAATTGGGCAGAGGGAGACGTGGAACTGTGAGGCCCGAGAAAGGCTCAGCCAACTCCAGGGGAGGTGTGGAGCAAGTAGTGCCTGTCAGCGTGCCTAGTACCCAGGCAAGATGGCGGATGGAACCTTTATGCCCCACTCTTGCTCAGTCACCTGGTAAAGGCTGCCCTGGGGCGAAGTGGCCCTCTGTAGCTGAGAGAACCTGAAGGAGTGGAAGCCTGGGGGCTGGGGGCTGAGCCTCCATTCTCTCTACCCAGCCCCCCACAGCTGGGCAGTGAGTCTTCCCTCCAAGGGGGTCTAGGCAGTGCATCTCTGTGCCCACCATACTTTGACAGTTATGGAAGCTATAATTTATCGAGCTCTTACTCCCAACTGTACAATTAGCATCCTTTACAGGTGAGGAAACTGAGGCTCAGAGAGCCCGAGGTCACACAGCTGGGCCAGAAAGTAGGGGAGCTAAACAACTGGACAGGCTAACTCTAGAACATCCACTTTTAACTGCTGATCTTAAGGGGCATAGCTATATGGGGACCAAACAGATACTTTTTCAGAGTGAGTTTTTTTAAATAGAAAAGCTTATGTGTATGTGTATATATATATGTGTGTGTGTGTGTGTGTGTGTGTGTGTGTGTGTGTGTGTGTGTGTGTGTATAGCTCATATATATATATGAGCTCATATATATATATATAGCTTATATATATATGTACATATATATCATATATATATGGTGGTGATCATAAAGGAGCCCTTTATATTTTTGCCTGGCCACATGCTTCTCACTGTCCCCAGTGGGGATGGAAAAAACTCAGTCTGTCCCCTTCCCCCATCATCAATTAATCCTGCTGAGGGAAAGGACAACCCCTGGGCACAGCCTCCTCTCCAAATCTCCTTATGCCCACTGAGCTGGGACTCAGGAAGCACATTCAGTGAAGAAAAACCCTGCAGTACAGTTCCAAAGATATCAAAGGGGCAAAGGGAAATTGCCTTACTGAGAGAATTACTCAGTTTTCATGCTTTTGCAGAAAGGCTTTCTGGAGATGAGAGATGCTGGGGGCTGCAGGAGAGCCTGGAGGCTGAAGCACTTTTCTTTGTTCAGGACCTCACCAGGGGAGTGAGGCAGTCTTGCTTCAACTCAGCTTCCTGTGCTGTGCTTCCAGTTGATCTGTGGTAGAGGAATGACTATGATGGTTCTGCAGGTGTGATGTTCTAGGTAAGGTTGGTTTGATTTCATTTGTCTCCCCTCTCACCCACCCACCCACCCTCCCATCCACACATTCACCCATCCACCCACCTATCCATCCATCCATCCATCCATCCATCCATCCATCCATGCATCCATCCACCCATCCACACAAACCCCACCCATCCACTCACCCACCCATCCATCCATCA
>NW_024412464.1:665936-674917 GCF_014898765.1 Herpailurus yagouaroundi | reverse complement strand
CACAAACCCCACCCATCCACTCACCCACCCATCCATCCATCAACTCATCCATCCATCCATCCATCCATCCATCCATCCATCCACTCATCCGTCCATCCATCCATCCATCCACTCACCCACCCACTCATTCGACCACTCATCCATCCACCCACTCACCCATCTACCCAAATCCCCATCCATCCATTCACCCACTCACCCATCCATCCACCCACTCACCCATTCATCCATTCACCCAGTGGCTACTTTGTGAGTCCACTGTGTGCCCGACACTGTTCTAGGCACTGAGGAAACAACAGTGAAAAAGACCTGGTTGTCATGGAAAGCTGGTCCTGGGCCTTCCTGCTCCCTCCTCTCCTGGCTGAGAAGTAAGAACTGTCAGCACTGTAGTAGCTGTCAAGGGCCAGATGGTAAATATTTTAGTCTTGAGGGCCCAAAGGTCTCTACAGTAGCCACTCATCTCTGCCCACGTAGCTTGAAAGCAGCCACAGACAACATGTGTGTGGCTGTGTTATTTTTTTTATTTATTATTATTAAATGTTTTATTTTTAAGCCATATCTACACTCAGTGTGGGGCTCAAACTCACAACTCTGAGATCAAGAGTCTCATGCTCCCCCAACTGAGCCAGCCAGGCACCCCATGGCTGTGTTCCATAATAAAATTTTATTTACAAAAACAGGCCACCTGGGAGTAACCCCTGAAGAAACACAGAACTGGGAAGGACCTCAGAGCCCAGTGGTTTTCAACCATGGCTGCATAGTCAAATCAGTCAGGAAGCTTTATTTTATTTATTTACTTATTTAAAAGGTGACCTGATTTTTTTTTAAGTTTATTTACTTTGAGAGAGAGAGACAGAGACAGAGAATCCCAAGCAGGCTCCATGCTGTCAGTGCAGAGCCTGATGCAGGGTTTGATCTCACAAACTGTGAGATTATGACCTGAGCCAAAGTCAGATGCTTAACTGCCTGAGCCACCCAGGCGCCCCTAGGATCTGATTTTTTGACTCTGGCCAGCCAGCCTCTATCTGTGACCTGAGCTGCCTCTTGGGGCTGGAAGGAGGGCACCTGCTGTCCGTTATTCTTTTCTGTACCAGCTCTCTCCTTCTGACAGGTGGGTTTCCCCAGGTAAGATATAGATGGCCCAATCTATGATCTAAGTTGAAGATGTGATGTTGAGGGCACCCTGAGGGCCCTCTGGAGGAGTGGATTTTGAGCTCATCCGTTTGGGGAGGCAGCAGAGGGCAGTTGTAAATGCAGGCTTTGGAGGGAAACAGAACTCCATTGGTAGCTGCGTGACTTTGAGCAAGTTATTTAACCCCTCTGAGACTGAGTGTCTCCATTTATAGAATAGGGACCATAATACCTGCCTTGCGCGAGAGAGTGTTGTAAGAATTAGAGGAGATTATGCGCACAAATGTTTATCGTCATTCCTGGCACCCACCTCGTGCTAATAAACAGAAGCTATTACAGTATTTTTATTTCATCTCGGTATTAGACTCACTTCTGTGCCTTCCACAGCCTTCTGTGTGGTATGCTTAACAAAGTGAGAGGCAGGAACCCAGCTGGAAGACAGAGGGCATTCCAGGCTTGGGGAATAGTCGAGGGAAGGCCCTGAGGTGGGAATGATTGAGTTGTGATGAGATCCAGCTCCGAGGCGACACTCAAATGTCACCGGCCCTGTCTGTCTCTGCCTCTGCCTCCCAGAACCCATGCCTCTCCCCGCTCCTGAGCTCTGGTTCTCTGCAGGTAGAGTTCTTACTGCTATCTGTTGGTTTAGGGAAATGCTCTCGGTGTGAGAGCAGGCATGCTGTTTATGTTGGAGGCTAGGACCCTGTGTGGCATACAATAGGCACAGCCAGTCGGGCTGTAAGGAGAGTGACTTTCTGATAACCATGGAAGAGTGACAGGGCAGGCAGGGAGGCCTGTGGCCGGGAGGCTAAGGAGCTTCCATTTGGTGCAACGGGGAATGGGAAGCCGCAGTTGGCTGAACTGGGACTTGTAAACAGGAGCCTTCCGGGGGTTCCTGGGGGACCCTGTGCTGCCCTGCCCCAAAGGCCGTGTGCTCTGGGAGGACAGGTGCACCAGCCCCAAGCAGGGAGGGGAGTACGTCCCTGCCCATCACTGCCATATCCTTCCAAGCACATGTTGGATGCGGCTGCTCCTCCCAGAGCTTGCAACCCATCGCCTTGGTCACTGCCAAGGCTGGGCCTAAGGCGTCTGAGCCCAAGGTAACCACTCTGCCTGACAGTGCTGGGCACCATGGCCCAGGGAGGAGGTGAGAAGGAGGAGACAGGTGAGGGAGGGGCAAAGACTTCTCTGTGTCCTCACAAGGCTGGCCTCAGCGATAGGAGAGTCAGTGGGCCTAGAAAGGGACCATGTGCAGCTGTTTTGGGGTTCAGCCATCCAGGACACAAGGGATAACTGCATCCAGAATTCTGATGTCACCTTTTGTGTCTGGAATAATATAGCATCATCTTGACAAAGTGCTTTACTGTGACTTCTCCCAGGCTTCTCCGGCCTCTCTGGTTACTTTCTCGGGGCGCAGAGGTCTTTTCTCAGGTGGGCCACCTGTGGAAAAGGTGTTGGCTTTTCAGCTGGCACTGATGTACCATAACCTACCCATGCCTGACCTTCTCCATCAAGATAAAGTGGCAGAAGGGCCCCCGTCCCCTGGCCCTTCTGTGGCTTCCCCTGGGATCGGGGCGTCATGGGGAGGTGGTCCAGGAAGCATGCCTTGTGATCTGCCTCCAGGGGTGCCACTCATCCTCTGCACCTTGAGGTTTGTCCTCCCCCAAGAATCCCCTCCCAGGCTGGTGTCCGCTCCGTCCTCGGTACCCCTCGGGTGGAGAGGCTGCAGAATAATCCATCTGGATAGAGAGCGTGGGATCGATGCGCTGTTTTTAGTTCCGTGGGAGAAGTCACAACAAGGGGTTGTAACTTCTCTGCAATTTCTCTCCTCCATCAGGCATCTGTTGGCATGCTGTGAGGAGGTTCTCATCTGAGCACAGGGCTTGTATCTGGATCCAGCCTCATGGATGTGTCCTGGCCTCTTGGCCCCTTCTGCCTCTGCTCTGAACGAGGGGAGCTGTTTAGGCGTCTGTCATCCTTTTCTCCCCACCGCCGCCCCTGCTCTGGCTGACTCACACATGGCCTCCAGCCCTCAGTGCCTTGAGTGGCACCTGCCCGTGCCTCGGTTATCTCTTCTTTCTTTAAAAAATTTTCTTTTAAAATATTTATGTATGCTTGAGAGAGAGAGAAAGAGACAGAGCATGAGCGGGAGAGGGACAGAGAGAGAGGGAGACACAGAATCGGAAGCAGGCTCCAGGTTCTGAGTGGTCAGCACAGAGCCCGACACGGGGCTTGAACTCCCAAGCTGTGAGATCATGACCTGAGCTGTGAGATCATGACCCAGGCGCCCCAGGTTACCTTGTATTTCATGCTCCATCTGAGCCAGTGCTTTCCTTGATGCTTCCCCTGACCTCCAGCACATCTGGTCAGCTTAGTCACCAGTCTGACCGTGTGCCAGGCCCTGTGCTACATCCTGGAGATCTAGAAATGAACAGGGACTCCCTCTGCCCTGGGGAAGCTGGCTGCCCGGGTGGGAGGAGAGGCTCAGAGACTAACACGGGATGCTTGTGCCAAGGCAGAATGTGCCGGGGGCCTTGGAGTTCACAGAGGGAACCTCTCATCTTTTGTAGGAGAGCGATTAGCAGCTCTGGAACTCAGACGGCCAGGGTTTTGCTCCAGACCAGTCAAATATAGAGGGTCTGATATTTGGGGGGGGAAATGATTTTAGATTTTGTAAGTAAAAAATGTTGCTACATTTACCTGATGATAGGACATTCCTTCTATGTGGCAGGATGCCTGATAAGAAGAGCAATGATTTAAAATAGGAAGCTTCCAGATACATATTTAATGATATCTTCCTCCCCACTTCCTCCCTCGCCGTATCGGGGAAAAACCAAGTCGATCTTTGTCCTTGGCGTGGGCGTTACGATTGCCAGTGACAGTTCGGGTAAGAGTGAACCCAGGAACAGGTGCTGCTTGAGCTGAGTCTTGATGGGTGAACGGGACTTTGTCAGCTGGAGGGGTTGGGGAGGTGGAGGGAGTTCTGGGTGAGGGATGGAGGTGTGAAGGTACCCCCCATTTCCAGAAGAATAAACATGGTTTGGTTGGGCAAAGGTTTAAGGGAGAAAGGGCAAGAGATGGTCCTCAAATGGTAGGTGGGGCCGGATCCAGGGGGCTTTAATACCACCCGAAGGGGGTCATGGTTTCCCACCTTCAGGCCTTTGCTCATCATAGACTATGAGCCCCTCAGAAGCAAGGCTAGGACTGGGGTAAGCAAGTGGTGTGCCAAGGGAGCAACGTGTAAGGAGGCACTCACTCTCAGAGCTGTGCCAGAGCAGGGCTGGCCCCCTGAGGGTGAGCACGTCCTTTGTGCACTCTCGGTGCTTTCCTTGCCTCCCCCTAGACCCAGTGCTGCTCAGGAGAGAGGTCACATTGTGTAAATCTTTGTACCCAGAGGACCTAGGACAGTGCCTGACCATAGTAGCAGACTAATAAACGCTTAATTGAATGAATGAATGAATGAATGAATGAGTGGTGTTTTTTTGGTTTTGTTTTTGTTTTTTTCTGTCTGGAATGTGTTTGCCCTCCTCATGGCCAGTCAAGGTGTGTCATTTCTTTTGTGGCTTACTTCTTCCCTGCAGCCCCTCCAGATACACCTCCCCTGTAAGAGTCCTCAGCTCTTACATTGTGTCAACGTCCCATCTCCCAACCAGATTGTGTGGCTGTACTTGGAAGAAGAGGTAACCACAGTGGGTGCTTACACTGGAGGCTGATCAAATCTCAGAATCTTCCCTGGGCAGGCTCAGTAGTTCTAGAATATCCTGGCCCCTTGGATGGGAAGGACCAGCCACCACTGCCACTGTTGCTGCTGTTGCTGCTGTGTAGGGTCTCCTTCCCCTCTCCTTCCCTCCTCTTTATGGGGCCAGACTCAGAAAAGCTTCTGGAGGTGGTGTCTCCAAACTGCTCCTCCACAGTACTACCCACTTACCCAGCCTGCTTCCTCTGCTCAGCCCCTTTGGACCACGGCCAGCTGATCACTGCTCACGCAGTTACGAAGGCCCCAGAGGTCTTTTGAGACACCCACCCCTCCCTGCCCTTCTGACTGATGGGACTCCTCACCAGGTGCGGAACCCATTGGCTCTTGGCTGAGAAATGAGGTTAAACCTGGACACCGCTGGGATATGGAAACTGGGGGATGATTAATGATACTACTCAGGAAGGGTTGAGACATTTGCATTTCTGTCCAGCAGAGGATCTATTTCAATCAGGAAGTTACTCTTGCTGCCCAAAGAAGCAGAATAGTCCCCTCCCACGCTCACTTACTGCTGAAGGGAGGATGGTCACGCAGCATCGTGTGGGCAGTGCAATCACAGAGCGCCCAGGCGGGAGAGCTGAGCTGCACCGACGCGCCCAGAAGGGGGCCACTGCCCCTCATCCATGAGAGCTGGTATCCTGAGAACAATAGCCCTGAGTGCACCGACCTCTGAGGAACGCTGTTGCGAAAGAATCAGTGTTCAGGCGAACGCTGCGCAGTTACAGAGAATGGGACAATCTGCAAAAAGCAACAAAGAACGGGAGACCGTGCCAATTTTTTTGTATGGTGGAAACAGCATGGGGGCCCCCAGAGAAGGTCCAATGTCTGCAAAAGACAGAACAGATTCCACTTTAGTCAAGGAAAGAGCTGGAATATCTCGGTAGCCAATCCTGACCATAGGTTTCTTACCAGCTGCTATGGTTGTTAATTACACCTGAGAGGCAGCGTAATATACGGGCAATGAGCACTGCCATCTTCTAGCTGTGCACCCTCAGGCAAGTTTCTTAACCTTGCTGGGACTTAGTTTCCTCATGTATAAAATGGAGATAATTGTTTCTACCCCATAAAATTGTAAAGATTAAATAAGCCCTTAGAAGAGGGCCTGGCACACAGTGGATGCTAAGTATTAGCCAGTGATGATAATAAAAATATTTTCTGCATCATTAATTACGTTGGCCTTTCATTCTAAGCCTGGAAGGGTTCCAACATTTAAAACATCAATTCTTTGTCCTTTTCATGAAGTCCAAGTTCAAGAACATTTCCAGATGTTATGGATACCTGGGCCAGGTGGCCCTTACCTGACGTAGAAAGCCAAGATTCTGGAGCCCAGAAAGGCAGGCCAGGTAAGCAGCACCACCCCCTTCCTAGATCCCATCCTTTTTAAGGTCCATCCCTATGTGCTTGGGTTCAAGTCATACAGACACAGCGCACCCTGGCCTTTTGGAGCAGGCTGAAGGCAGCCATGGACCCTACCTCACATTCTGAGTGTCTGCTTCTCTTAGCAATGGTGGAGAGCTTTATCTTCCTGGTGGGAGGCACTGGCAAAGTAGAAGGAAGAAAGGTTCAATATTTGGCTGGCATATGTTTGTTTGTTTTTTCCCCATTCCCCTGTGCAGGAGTGGGAAGAGCAGGCCCAGGATGGATTTTCTGTCATCACTGCTCAGGGTCTAGGAGCTGGAGCAGTGTGGTATCCCTACCCGGCCCGGCAGCTGAAGGTGAGAATATAATAAACAGGCAGCTGCTGGAGGGGAGGTGAGAGAAAGGGCAGGTGGGGATGGGGTGCTTTGAACCTGTTCTGGGCTCCCCTGACCCTGGCCTGGGCAGCAGCTCTGTGGAAGCGATCTGGGAGTCCTCATGCACCCAGGCAGGTCTCCCCTCCTGGGTACCTTGCCTTACCATCCTATTTGCCGTATTGTAACTGTTGGTGGAGAGGTGTGCTAGATTGTTGGGGCTGCTGATTGGGTCTGTCCCCAAGGCCTTCCCACTCCCTTCTTCATTGATCAGACTTTCTTGGCCAGGGGAACAGATGCCCTTGTGTCTCCCAACTCATCCCCTCGGACCACTTCCAATGGTGGTGTTGGACAGTTCAGTTCCACCCCAAGCAACCGCCACCTGGCCTCGAAGTGCTGGAAGCTGGTTCAGCCCTTGCACAGGGCAGCCTGGAAGGGCAGGGGTAGGGTGGGGGCAATCCTTAACCACTGGGGAATAAGGATAGGCGGAGAAGTATTTCAGCCTCCCGTCCTTCAGGGCTCAATCCTGCAGTGTATTCCACATGGTGTCCGGTGCTAAGCAGCCCAATAACTCACCCTTCACTGTGTGTGAGAGAGAGCGGGGCTGTGGTGAAAAGAGGAGAGATGAGCAGGGGCAAGAGAGGGCTGGGGAGAGTCTTGGTGTCCTGAGCCCCTCGTGTGAGCTCCAGGGGTTCCCGTTCCTGTTGCTTTTCCCCAGCGCTGGATCCCCGGAGCCTTCCCAGCAACAGAGACAGCAAATGTCCCGAAGTTGGTGTGAACTGGGATTCTGTTCCTTGCAACTGGGAGAGGCTTAGCTGGTAGCATGCTTCTGCGTCCCCCAGGGGAATAACTCCTTGAGCTCCTGGAGTCTCCGCCTTTGCTTAGATCCTAGGACAGTGCCTAACGGCATCAGGTGCTCCGGAAACTGGGCCCGACGGATGAATGAATGGATGCTAGTGGCCCATCACGTATGCCTTTGCCGCTTTTTCTCCCTGCCGTCAGGTGGCCTATCTACAAGAGCCTGTTTTCCTGTGAAATGGGAGAAGATAATTAACCCTTTGATTGTGTAGAAATTAAGGGTAAAAAATTGACTAGAGGATTCAGATCCCTGTTTGAAGAGAAAAGGTAGGGCAATGGAAAGGAACTAAGCGTACTTAGTATTTACTTGCACACCAGATTAGATACATTATTTCGTAAAAGTTTTACAACAACCCCACAGAGTGGGTATCATGCCTATCTTAAAACTGTGTAGACTAAGGCATGGGGTAGTCAACACTGCCTGAACTTTTACAAACAGTAATCATTACACCCAGGGTTTGATTGAAGCCATCCTAATAGATGTCTGGGGGTATCTTGCTGTGGTTTTAATTCGTGTTTCTTTTTTTTTTTTTTTTAACGTTTATTTATTTTTGAGACAGAGAGAGAGACAGAGCATGAACGGGGGAGGAGCAGAGAGAGAGGGAGACACAGAATCGGAAGCAGGCTTCAGGCTCTGAGCCATCAGCCCAGAGCCTGACGCGGGGCTCGAACTCACGGACTGTGAGATCGAGAGATCATGACCTGAGCTGAAGTCGGACACTTAACCGACTGAGCCACCCAGGCGCCCCTCTTTTTTTTTTTTTTAATTTAATTTATTTTTGACAGAGAGGGAGAGACAGAGCATGAGTGGGGGAGGAGCAGAGAGAGGGAGACACAGAATCCGAAGTAGGCTCCACGCTCCCAGCTGTCAGCACAGAGCCCGACGCGGGGCTCGAACTCATGAACCACAAAACCATGAACTGAGCCACCCAGGCACCCCTTAATTTGCATTTCTTAACGTCAAGGGTCTTTTCATGCACTGATTTGCCCTTTGTATCTCTTGTGTGGTAAATGTTTGTAAATTTTTTTTATCCATTTAAAAAATTGATTGTTTATTGGGTTGGTTTTTATTGGCTTGTTATTGAGTTTTGAGAGTTCTTTTTATATTCTGGATACCAATCCTTTTTTTTTTTTTTTAATGTTTATTTTTGAGAGAGCATGCAAGATTCAGGGTGGGCAATGAGACAGGGGGACAGAGGATCCAAAGCGGGCTCTGCACTGACAGCAGCAAGCCCAACGCAGGGCTCAAACTCACAAACTGTGAGGTCACAACCTGAGCTGAAGTTGGACACTTAACCAACTGAGCCACCCAGGCGCCCCTGGATACCAGTCCTTAAAAAAAAAAATTTAGGGGCGCCTGGGTGGCTCAGTCGGTTAAGCGGCCGACTTCGGCTCAGGTCATGATCTCGCGGTCCATGAGTTCGAGCCCCTCGTCGGGCTCTGTGCTGACAGCTCAGAGCCTGGAACCTGTTTCGGATTCTGTGTCTTCCTCTCTCTGACAACCCCCCCCCCCC
>NW_024412464.1:648380-665536 GCF_014898765.1 Herpailurus yagouaroundi | reverse complement strand
GCGAGATCGTGACCTGGCTGAAGTCGGACGCTCAACCGACTGCGCCACCCAGGCGCCCCAAGAAAAAATTTATTTTTAAGTAATCTCTACACCCAACTTGGGGCTGGAACTCACGACCCTGAGACCAAGAGTCGTGTGCTCCACTGACTCAGCCAGCCAGGTACCTCTGGATACCAGTCCTTTATTAGATACGATATATGCTTGGCAGATATTTTCTCTCAGCCCTTTGCTTGCCTGTTCATTTTCACGATAGTGTCTCTTGAATGGCAGAAGGTTTTTATTTTGATATGGTTCAACTGATCAATTTTTTTTCTTTTATGCTTAAGGCTTTTTTGTGCCCTCGATCCAGAATTTGAACCCAGATCTGTGAGCCCCAAAGTCCTTCCTCTTATTACATTTAGGTAGTGCTTCCTCAAAAAATCTATCTTTAGACCCGTTCCAGGTGGGTACCACCTGAATCCTTCAAGGAGCTTGCTAAAAATACCGAGTCCTGAGTCCTCACCCTGGGGAATCTGCTTCTGTGGTCCCAGCTTGATTCGGGAATCTGTATATTTAACAATTTCCTGTGACTGGGTGATCAGCTAGATGTGGGATGGGTTTAATGCAGGGCTCTTGGCATCCCTGAGCCTTTAAACTTGTTCATTTCTTGGCTTCCAGCTGGGTCCTGCAAAGTGTTGCTGAAGGTGGCATTTCTTGGTCTGTTTCTTATTGTGCCTTCTCCTTCCCCTCCCCCTCCCCCAGCTCCCGAGCACAGTCAACATTCATCAGTCGATCAAGACACGCTTTTGAACTAACCTACCTATCCTCCACCAGTCGGGGGGAGAGGCAGCCCCATCCCACAGCTGGCACTAAGTGGTACCAAGTAGAAACTATAATTACTGACCTTGGTATGAAGTGCTTGTGTGCACCCCCCTCAAGCTGTTGGCGGCCACTTAAGTTGGTTTCCTCAACCTTCAGCCCAGCCGGAGGGTTCCCCACCTGGAGAGACTGTTATTTTAAAGTACCTCCAAGATTGGCTTATTGGACTGGAGAAGGACACTTCTGCAAGCGAACAGCTGTGCCAGCCTCCAAATAAAAGAAAACCCTATTCACGTGCGGTAGGTGGGACGGAGAAATGGAGTCTGTTTTGGTTTAAGAGCAAAAACAAGTGTCTCGAGCTTTTAGCAACTTCCTCTGGTATGTGAGATCGTGTGACCTGCTTTCCCTGAGCAGATGGAGTTCTTAGGGGGCAGAAGTGAAGTTCAACTTCAAACCATGGGCACCAAAAAGGGTAGCAGGTCAGGGAACTAAGATCTGTTGAACCCCTACTCTAGCCAGGTCTTTATATTTTATTTGATCCTTTCAATAACTCATAAGGTCGATATTATTATTCATGTTTTACAGACGGGGGAAACTGAGGCCCAGAGAGGTTCTAGACCTGCCAGAAAGTGCTGGATCCAGGATACAGAACATTAGCTAAAGCTGAGCTATGGTAAGAAAGAGGCCTCCACATACAGCTCGAAGGATGTTGATGTTTATTTCTTTCTCATCTAACAGTCCCAGGTCAGTAGGAAAGCCCTGCCCCAGGCAGTCACTCAGGGACCCGGGATCCCACCATCTGTCAATTCACAGGTTCCTACAACTGGAGTTGGCAAACTTTTTCTCTAAGGAGCCAGAGAGGGAGCATTTTAGGCTATGCCAGATGTATGGTCTCTGTCCTTGCCATGCAACTCTGTTGTATGATGAGAGCCGCCATAGACAATATGTAAATGAACGGATGTGGCTGTGTTTCAATAAAACTTTATTTACAAAAACAGTCCACAGACTGGATTTGGCCCAGAGGCCATGGTTTGCTCACAGCTACCCTAGAATAGTGGTTCTCAAAGTGTAGTCCTAGGGAACCAGCAGCATCAGCAGCATCTGAAACCTGTTAGAAATGCAACCTCTTTTTTTTTTTAATGTTTATTTTTGAAAGAATAAGAGAGAGAGAGAGAGAGAGAGAGCACAAACACACGAGTGTGAGGGGCAGAGAGAGAGGAAGAGAGAATGCCAAGCAGGCTCTGTGCTGTTAGTGCAGAGCCCGACATGGGGCTCGAACCCACGAACCAAGAGATCATAACCTGAGCTGAAATCAAGAGTCAGACGCTTAACCGACTGAGACACCCAGGCACCCCCAGAAATGCAACTTCTGAAACCAATCCCCCAGACCTATTGAATTAGAAGCTTTGGGGGGTGGGGGTGCCTGGATGGCTCAGTTGGTTAAGCATCCGACCTCGGCTCAGGTCACGATCTCATGGTTTGTGGGTTCAAGTCCCATATTGGGCTCTGTGCTGACAGCTCCGAGCCTGGAGCCTGCTTCAGATTCTGTGTCTCCCTCTCTCTCTGCCCCTCCCCTGCTCATGCTTTCTTGCTCTCTCTCAAAAAATAAACAAAACATTTAAAAAAATTATTAAAAGAATAAAAAAGAAACTTTGGAGGTGGATCCCAGGAATCTGTTTTTTTAACAAGCCCTCCAGGTGATTCTCAATGCATGTCGAAGTTTAAGAACCTCTGTTTTAGAGCCCTCTCAGGCCTGCTTCACATGAGCACCACCTAGGGAGCTTTCAAGGCTCTTCAGTGCCCAGGCAATTACACTGGACCCTGTGGGATGGGATGCAGGCACCCGCATTATGAAAGCTCCCTGGCTACGTCTCAGGTACGGCCGGTGTGGAGAAGTACCTTCCTCGAGCACCGTCACCCTCTGCGCGGTCAGACATGGTTGGCAACCCGACCTGTGACACAGCTGCCTCTCCGAGGGGCATACCCGGTGCTCCCCGAGGTCTGGGATTTGGTTTCTCCTTTTGTCTTATCTCTCAACCCCTCTACACCCTGGCCCCTTCCTGGGGCCCCTGTCTGGGGCTTCATGATAGGGAGGATCTTGGTTCCAGGCTAACCCTTCTCTGGCAGGAGTGGGGCAGGAAGAGTGGATGACTCAGTGGCAGGTGAGAGGGTGTGGAACGGAAAGAAAGCAGGAGGTAGAGAACCAGGAGAGGGAGGCAGGAGGAGAACTTGGGTATGGAGGCAACTAGCACAGTGGGCTGTCCCTGGAGCTCAGCGAAGGCCAGTTCCCCTCCCTGCCCCTGCTATGCGGTGACAAAGAGCAGTATCCTGGTATCCCCAGGTCTTCCTTTATACACGCCTACATGGCACTTACTGTTTGCCTGGAAGCACGCTACGTGCTTTCCGTCAGTTAACTCATTGTATCCCCGCAGCAACCCTCTGGGGTAGGGACTATCATCACTCCCATTTTATAGATGGTGAGACTGAGGCTTTAAGAGGTTGAGGTGATTTACACAAGGTTACATAGGTGGTAAGCAGTAGAGATGGGATTCAATTCAGAGACTCCGGCTCCGGAGCTGAGCTGTTGGCCACCATGCTACCTCTCTTTGTCACAGACATGTGGTATTATCATTCCCATTTCACAGATGGAAGCATTCCCGCAGTAACCTGCTCCAGATTCACAGAGTCAGGAGGCGGTGGAGGCGGGATTTGAACCTAGCTGTCTCCACCACCAAAGCCCTTGCATTTGCCAGTTTGCCCCACGGCCTGCTTTCGGCTCCCCTCCCGCCTCCCTTCCATCCGTCCATCCATCCGGCATATTCTGGGTTCGCACGTGTGCGGCTGACTCACGGGGGAGCAGGGGAGCCCATCCTCCGGAGTGGGAAGGCAGACTTTATTTCTGTTCAGAGCTGTCTCGGGTTGGCGCTGGGAGAGCTGCCAAACCCAGCTGACACATTTCCCCCCCCGGCCAAAGCTGCAGAGTGGGTGGGCAGCCCCGGGGGACCCCGGGGGGCTGTGACACCAGCTCCTCAGATGAGTCTCAGCACCCGGGGGAGAGCAGGCATGCCTGCTTCATCTGCCTT
The DNA here is from genome assembly GCF_014898765.1 of Herpailurus yagouaroundi. Lineage (NCBI taxonomy): Eukaryota > Metazoa > Chordata > Mammalia > Carnivora > Felidae > Herpailurus > Herpailurus yagouaroundi. The sequence continues at coordinate 661,655 of NW_024412464.1, read as the reverse complement.
AGCTACAATCTCTTTCCCTCAGGGGATTTACTGGTTCCAGTTGCTACACTGTCTTTCTCACTTCCTCTCTGCTCTGGTCCGGAGCCAAAAGAAACCACAAGAAACCATTTGATCCAGGCTCTCCTTTAGGCAACCAAGGTAATCCTGGTTGTTCCCATTTTACAGACTCAGTAAGTAAGCTACCTGTGGCTCCTAATTGAATTGTCCTCTTTCCAACAGCCCTGTGATTTCCCAAATGTCCCTGATGGTAAGAGTCACCTAGGGGTGCTTGTCAACTACCTAGATCCCGAGTCCTCCGCTCTGGAAATTCCAAAGCAGGAGGTTAGAACTGAGGTCCAGGAGTGTGCCTGTTAACAGGGTGATTCTCTCATCACCAGGGACCCCTGTTGGGTGTGGGGATTCTCCCCCACTTCAGGTGCAAGACCTGGGCCGGCTCTGTCTCAGCTATGCCCAAAATTGTAGTAATTGCCCCCCTGAAACTTGGATGAGTCTTGTGGGTTTAGCTGCTCACTTGGCAACATTTCCCTCCCCGCCCAACTTCAGGAAATCAGGAAGGGGCTCATAGGACGGTGTGGATGGTACCTCTGTCCTCTCTGGCCAGTTCTGCTGTGTCCTCCAGAGGAGGTTTTCGAGGGTCATTAGAGATCTCCCAAGTGTCCTCAGATAGAGGATACCTTATCCCCACCTCAGCCAACCTTCCCGATACCGAGGGATTCCCTACTTGCTAGAGGTCCCTGGTCCATTTGTTTCTGGACTGGTCAGGAAAAGGCAAAAGACATTGGAGGGAGGAGTTTGTTTCAAGGCGTGATGGGTTTAAAATATGAATGGGAATTCTTTGATACTCCATCCTGTAGAGATGGAGCCTGGTTCCCCGTTCCTTGAGTGTGGATGGACTTAGTGACTTCTTTCTAATGCATAGAATAAAGTGGAAAAGGCGATATTCAACTTCTGAAACTAGGTCACAAAAAGGACTGTGCCTGCCTTCTCTTTCTTGGATTACTGTGTGGAGGAAAGCCAGCCACCAGGTTGTAAGGACGATCAAGAAGGCCAGTGGAGGGTCGCCTGGGTGGCTCAGTCGGTTAAGCGTCTGACTTCGGCTTAAGTCATGATCTCATGACTGGTGAGTTTGACCCCACGTCAGGCTCTATGCTGACAGCCTGGAGCCTGCTTCGGGTTCTGTGTCTCCCTCTCTTTCTAACCCTCCCCCACTTGTACTCTGTCACCCTCCCTCTCTCTCTCTTGAAAATAAATAATAAACATTAAAAAAAAGAAACCCAATGGAGAGATATATCCATTTCCTGTACAGAGTTCCTAAAACCCTTGTAATTTTTTTTTGAGGTGGGGAGGGGGCAGAGAGAGAGGAAGAGAGAGAATCTTTTTTTTTTTTTTTTTAATTTTTTTTTTCAACGTTTATTTATTTTTGGGACAGAGAGAGACAGAGCATGAACGGGGGAGGGGCAGAGAGAGAGGGAGACACAGAATCGGAAACAGGCTCCAGGCTCTGAGCCATCAGCCCAGAGCCTGACGCGGGGCTCGAACTCACGGACCCGAGATCATGACCTGGCTGAAGTCGGACGCTTAACCGACTGCGCCACCCAGGCGCCCCAGGAAGAGAGAGAATCTTAAGCAATCTTCACACCCAGCATGGAGCCTTACTCAGGGCTTGATCTCATGACTATGAGATCGTGACCTGAACTGAAATCAAGAGTTGAACACTTAATGGAGCCACTCAAGTGCCCCTAACCCTTGTAATTTCTTTTAAAAATCATTTATTTATTTTGAGAGAGAGAGAGAGAGAGAGAGAGAGAGAGAGCATGAGTGAGGGAGGGGCAGAGAGAGAAGGAGAGAAAATCCCAAGCAGGCTCTACGCTGTCAGTGCAGAGCCTGATTTAGGGCTTGACCCCACAACTGTGAGATCATGAGCTGAGCTGAAATCAAGGGTTGGTCACTCAACCAACTGAGCCACCCAGGAGCCTCAACCCTTGTAGTTTTTTAGGTGGTAAGAGCACTAGGAGCATCTTTGGTTCTAATATTTGGTCTTCGTCCCTGGTTCCTGACACAGAACTCCTAAATCTCTTGGAATTTCCCGGGTGACAGGACTGTCTTTTGTTTTAATGAAGTGACTCTTGGTAGGGCTCCTGGATGGTTTTAGGATGGGAGCTGGTCATCAGAAAGACTAAACCATGATTTGGAGCTTGCAACTTTCAGCTCTGCCTCCATCCTCTCGGAAGGGAAGAGGAACACATTGACTCAAAGATTGGTCATGCCTATGTGATGGAGACTCCATAAAAATCCCCAAAGCATGGGGTCCAGAGAGCTTCCAGATTGGTGCATACAATCCATGTGCCAGGGGGGTGGTGTACCCCACCTCCATGGGGACAGAAACTCTTGTGCTCCAGATTCTTCTGGACCTCACCCTATATACCTCTGCTTCTACCTGTCCATCTGTATCCTTTATATTATCTTTTATTATATAACAAATGGGTAAACCTCAGTGTTACCCTGAGTTATGTGGGCCATTCTAGCAAATTACTGAACCAAAGAAGGTGATCGTGGGAACACCAATTTATGGCCAGTTGGTCGGAAGTGTAGTGACAACCTGGGACTTACAATTGGCATCTGGAGTGGGGCGGGGGGGAGCAGTCTTGTGGGACTGAGCCCTCAACCTGTGGGATCTGAGGCTACCTCCAGGTAGACAGTGTCAGAACTGAGTTAAAGTGTAGGACTCTCGCTGGTGTTGGGGAATTGCCTGATGTGTGGAAAATAATTCCCACCCAGGAGTGAAGTGTGGTCATGTGAGAGCAAGGGAGAAACTCAGGAGTGTTTTCCACACAGTTGTTTTGAGCTACTAAGTTTCGTGTGATTTTTAAAAACACATCAATAGACAACTGCAGAAAGCTTCTTGCAAGCCCCACCCTCTTCCTGAAGAACCCCGGTGGGCTCCTTGGTACTTGTGAGGAGGCGCGCCTCCTCCTGCCATTCAAGACCATCAAATTCTACGGCACCCTCCCCACCAGCCTCTCTCCGAGTGGTTTGAGTCTAGGCTTCTCAGGCCTCCTCGGGATGAACCCCCCTCTGTAGACACCCTCACTCCCCTGCGCCCATCTCTCACAGTAGGAGTACCGGAAAGGCAGATGGATGGGGTGTCTGCACAGCTTGAGGGGCAAGGTGTGGGGACAGGCAGATAGGGCAAGCCCCAGGAAGGACAGATGGACAAGCATCCAGCTCTCCCCTTTCCTGAATGGCCACAGGAGGAATGAGGTCGCCGCCCCATGCCTCTCGCAGAGATGCTGAGAGTGTGAATGAGAACAGCTTGTGAGGGGCTCTGACGAAGCGGCCTGGTGAGGAGACCTTTTGTAACCTTCCGGACCTGGCATTGAACCAGAGGACACATCACATGACCCAAGTTACTATGCCCTTTGAGCTTTCTTGGCTCACATCCCAAATGTTCTTACACTCTGCAGGGACTCTTTAATCTGGTGAGGGATATGGATGTGTCTGGGGAGGGCGTGAAGGTTCTGAGATGCAGCGGGTGGGTTAAACCTCACGGGTATGTGCCCCTGTACCATTTTCCCCCTAGAATGTCTACAGCTCCTGAAAGGGGACTGGGACCCAGAAAAGGGTCTAACTTGGTACTGGGCTATCCAGACTGGCCCCACATTGATGTTTACTCCCAGCAAATCTGGTTCTGTGTTTAAGGGCTGTCGGCATTCACCCTGAAGAAGTACTGCCCTCTTCACTCTGCAACCCTAATACCCAACCTGCTTCGGGAGGTTTGAGATCAAACCGGCCAAGCAGGTGCACCCTCTGTCCTTCTCTTCCTCCCAGGCAGACCTCGGTTTCCTTGTACCTAAAAGTGGACCAGCCTTATGTTACAGCCACAGCCCAGGCTGCAGGTAATATCCCCAGCAACAGGGAAATCCTCTGCTCCCTGCCTATATTTTGCATCTTGGCAGGCCCTTCTCAGGGATTTTGTTTACATTTTAATTTAACTGCATGGGCTTCTGCTCGTATAGGAGTTTTCATATTTCTTGGACCTGAACGCGATTTTCTAACGTGACCTACCAACAGCATTGGTCACCTGCTAATGGCAGTGATCATGGCAAAACGGCTTCTGTCTTGGTCTTATCTACATTCCTCCTCAATCCTTGTAATCCTGAAAGCTGATCTCAGTACGCTCATGAAAACCAAGAGCAGCGAAGAGGGAGGTTTCCGCAAGGGTTGTTTACCTTGTTTCGTTTACCTTGTTTCGTTTTGTCTTGTTTACATTGTAATAAGTTCCTGAAAGTGTCTGTGAAAACCAAATGTACCAAAGTTGGACCATGGCCTTATGTTATACAAGAGGCAGTGTGCCCTACCGGTTAAGTGCATAGCCATAGATCTCGGTGCCATGGGCATAGACCTGCCGCTTGCCATGGCCGAGAGAACTCTCTGCGCTTCAGTTTTCTGAAAACGGGAATGTTTATAGTAACTACCTTGCAGGGTTCTTGTGCAAATTAAGTGAATTAATATATTGAAAGCACTAGAACAGGGTCTCTTATCCATGGTATGAGTTAGCAATTATTGTTGTATGTCCTAGGGTGGGTTCTATACTCAGCTGAAAAAAAAGATTGGTGCCCTAATTATATTTTACCCCTGATGTAATCACTGATGATCGATTCCTTTTTTTAAGACATTTTTTAAATGTTTATTTATATTAGAGAGAGAGAGAGAGAGAGACAGGGTGTGAGCAGGGGAGGGGCAGAGAGAGGAAGATACAGAATATGAAGCAGGCTCCAGGCTCTGAGCTGTCAGCACAGAGCCTGATGCAGGGCTCGAACTTGTGAACTGTGAGATTGTGACCTGAAGTGGGACGCTGAACTGACTGAGCCACCCAGGTGCCCCTAATCCTTTTTTAAAAGTTTATTTCTTTTTTTTTTTTTTTTGGAGAGAGAGAGAGAGAGAGAGAGAGAGCACGTGCATGTGTGTGTGCACATGTGTGCATGAGAGGGGGAGGGGCAGAGAGAGAGAGAGAGAGAGAGAGAGGGAGGGAGAGAATCCCAAGCAGGCTCCACGCTCTCAGCACAAAGCTCGAAGCGGGGCTCCATCTCATGAACCATGAGGTCATGACCTGAGCTGAAATCAAGAGTCCGACACTTAACTGGCTGAGCCACCCTAGCATCCCACCGACGATCTATTTCTGAGGCTTCGTTTTCTATCTCTCACAAGCGAATCCAGTCGGCCAGCTCCAGACAGATGCACACTCAGCAAAAGCTAAAGGTTTTGCGGCTTTCAGCCACCTGATGACTTTCATTTTAGTTCCAATTGTATCAAGTTTGTGAAAACTCTGTTACTACTAACACTTGCACTTTTATTCTCCTGTTTTTGCTCATTCTTTGTACCAACGAACACAACAACATATTCAATTACACCAGCACGGCGTATGGCATGGGCCAAATGGAGTGGCAGCGCTTCCAAAAGGGGACTTGTGTCACCTTTTGATATGTCAGTATGTTTGCTGGTGGACGTACAAAAGCAGGAGTTTGGTGAAGGGAAACCAATTTAGGAATGTTGAAGTCCACTATGATGGTGACAATGGTCAGAAGCCAAGGACCATTGAGGCTGGGACATATGGCTGGGTTTGGGTCATGATCTACTTGTTGAAAGGACAGTTGTGACCATGAAGTTGGAGACAGTCATCCTTCGCCTGAAAAGCAGACCCATTCCGAGAGAGCTGGCTATAAAGCAACCATTCGTAAGGCGAATCATGTTTTTGTTTGTTTGTTTAAATTCCATTGTGAAGTTAAGCTGGTCTTCTATAGGAAAATGGATGGCTTTGACGGGTTTGGTGATGGGGCCAGGTCTATGTCATGCTGGGATTGTAGGGTCAGAGAGATTTAAGAATACTTTTAATAATTATCTGTTCCTTCCTGTAGCAGAAGCTTAAATGGAATCGTGAGTTCTGCCATGTACTCTGCTTCAGAAGTTCCGGGGAGCAGAGGACACTCGAGGTCGCATCCTCAGTGTGGCCTGGATCCTTCTCCCCTTTTGTTCTCCTGGAGAACGTCTTGCAGTATAGCTGGTAACTCACTAACATCTTCATTTCTTTAGCCCACATTTCTTTGTTTCGTTTTGCGACTGGGGTGAGTGAGACAGTGTTGGAATTCGTCACTCTCCTTACAGTTGGGGTTTATGTAATCTCGGTATTCTGCTCACTTTGGCGGCTAGATCCTGGATGTCGGAGAGGTCACATGTGACTCTGAGCAGTATGTCTGGCGTGGAGGCGTAAGAGAGGCCTGATGCCCACGGAGGATTTCACGTGTTAACAGGATGGCCCTGTATACAGAAGCAACCAAGGGCCCCAGCACGGGGACACCAGCACCGGATAGCACCTCATAAGGACAAAACACTGAATTTCTCCTTTGCCCTCTAGTGGTAAGGCCCTCGACTTTTTAATTCTGGCTAGTGACCAAGCTTCTACAGGTCAGCTTGGCTGCCATTGTCCCTGTATGATTCTGGGTTCTGGAGGTTCTGGAGACAGAGGAGAGCCCAGTCTTGTGGTCCTGGCCAGGTCACGATTTCCTCATTGACCTGTCATCATTATGCTTCCTCAGTCTCTTCGGGTTTCCCCGGCCCAGAGGACCTCACAGTCTCATCCAGTCTTTGGGTTAGGCAGTTACGGGAGCTCATGCCTACCTCCTCTCTGCCGGCCTCGGGTACAGTTGTCATAGTTGACAGACCAGGATGCCTGTCACAGTCCACTGGTGGGGATGGGCACTCAATATGTGCTGTGCTTCCCTTTGAAAGCACCTTAACTCAAGAATTCTAGAAAACAAGCCATTGCCTACCGTTATCAATCCTAAAAGCTCCTATTTTCGTCAAGTTAATTTACTTCAAAGAAGGTGTGATAAAATTGCTCAGACCCACTCGGAGACCCATTATAAGGGGGTCTGGCGTCGAAGAAATTTTTTTATTTTCCTGATTATAAAAGCAATACGTGCTCATTCCAAAAACTTAAGAAAATGCAGCAAGATACATAAGAAGAAAGAAATTCTCCCAGAATCTTCTCTCTTAGAAATAACTACTATTAGCATTTAATGTGCCACCCTTTTTTCTGCGCACAGCTATTTATAAAATTCGGCGGACTTCATACACAGTTTTGCATTTTGCTTCATTTCACTTTGTACAACCAGTGCATTTCCCCATTTCATTACCTATGCTCCAAAAACACCATTTTAATGACTGCATAATATTTCATTGTCTGGTTGTTGCAGAATTTAGTCAGCCAATTCTCTGTTTGTAGGCACCCAGGCAGTTTCCCATTTTTAATGGTTATAAATGATGCTGTGGTGAATATTCTTGTCCAGGAAATCTTTATCTGGGTTTCTGATAGTTTCCTGGGAAGAAATTCCCGGAAGGGAAATCACAGAGTCTCAGCTCTGCTGTGCGGTACCTCTGTCCTCACTTAAAGATGCCCGGGGAGGTGAGTGGCTCCTGTCACCCCCAGTGGGTGGACTTCACTGCCTTTGAGGCCCGGCCTGCAGGATCTTTGTGAGTGCCAGTGGAAGGTGCAGAAGGGCCCCGCATCCTCCCCGGGGCCATTACCTGAATCCACTCCATGCAAAGCAGGACATCCCCCTGCAGGAATCACTTCGTAATTGACTTAGAGACTAAAGCATATTTAATTAACCATGGAAACCCTCCCAGCCATCTGCCTCTGTTTTTATTTTGAGGAAGAAGGCAGATCTTACTTCCTTCAGCTCCCTCTTTTTGGGGATGGAGCTCATTTCCAGTATCTTGGTTCTTGTGTAGAGCACGGGCCTGCTCCACTGGTGGTGGCCCAAAGTGGCAGAACCATGGGTTTAGCCTGAGGTGGCAGGCCGGGTCAGAGGTCATGCAGGCCTCAGGTTTAGCCTGAGGGGGCAAGGCCAAGGCAGCACCTGCTCTGGCAGAGAACTGGACATTTGCCAGTCCCAGCCTCTGCCTCTTGGCTGCTGGCCTAAAATCACAGGCATTCATACTGGAAGGTGCCTTAGAGGAAAAGGCCAAAGCTCTCATATCTCAGGTGAGGAAACTGAGGGCTGGAGACCCTCAGGGCATGCTCAGGGACACGGAGTCTGAGACTCTGTTTCTTTGCTCCTTTGCTGCACCCTCGAGGGAGGAGGTATGGCTTTGATTTCAGCTACACTCTACGGGCAGGGGACTCAAAGGGGATCCTAAGGGCTATAATGGCCCACAATGTCCAAGCAGTTTAAAATGTGCAAAACACATTCCCACAGCACGTCTTGCTGGATGGACACTCACCCAGCCCCTGCGGGCAAGGGAGACTGGGGAGGTCATGTGACTTGCCTGCAGACACATGGTTGATGAGCCAGTGTGGAGGCTGATGGAAACACTAAGTGCTTTGATCTGAATTGCTAATATGTCCAAATGCCTTTTATTTGCATGGTGTTCCTCAGAGGGCCCTGGCAGTGAGCTCACTGAGGAAGGGTCTGATGGAACATTCGCCCACTTGTCACTCATGACATCACCTCCTCCAGGAAACCTTCCTAGGCTCTCTCCCCCCAGCTACCCGCCCCCCCTCCCACCCCATCCAGGGTGAGTTGAGAGGGAGGACTGGTTCTCTGCCCCTTTGTCACCCCACACGTACCCCAATATCCCCTAAGGCTCTAAACTTCACACTGTAACCCCAGCTCTAGCCAAGGGCGTGGCTGACACTGGTCGGTCAGTAAATGATGTTGAGTTTAATGAGACTGAATATAGACCCAGGTGTGATTGCTCCTACCGGTAGCTTTCCTTCCCCCCTTCCCTTTCACTTTGGCAGGAAGTCATCTGCGATCCCTCCGGGGGTGAGTATTATGTGTGCCCTGAGATGGTCCCTGAGGGCGGCCATATGGACCCGCGTGCTGCCAGGCTGGCTGTGTGCCCCAGATCCTGAGCTGTCGGTGGAGATAGGGGTCGAGCCCAGAGACCCCAGCCAGGTAAAACTACCTTTTGATAGATGTGCCGATGGGCCTGGGAGGGGCACTCGGGAACGTAGGCCACTAGGTGGCCTTGTGCTTTTTGGGCAAGTCATTTCCACCCTCCTCTGGCTATAAGGCAGTTTGACTGGACCCTTCCATCTCTGATGTTGCATATCCCGTGACTCTATAATGACCCCTGTCAGAAGCCATCCTGCGGGATGAGGACAGGGGCAAAAAGATAGCGAGTCAACTCCAACCAGCAGTCAGGACGCCGGACCTGCTAACCAACTGCAACGCTTCCTACATACCCAAGGCTCAAGTCAAACAGAAAAGCACAAAGCTCCTGGATCCACTTTAACATCCCTGCGAGGCTGAAAATCTCTCTCCTTTTTAAGCTGTAAAAGATGTGCTCCCTGAGACAGATGCCCTCATCTTTAATCATTTTCCACCGTCTCCAGCCACAAGCAGCCTGAAAGGGGATGAATTAGGACCCTGTAGATAGGGTTTCCTCCAGAGCCACATGTTAAACCCAAAGCAGGTCCTGGCTCCGCTGAAATCAGATGAGCCAAGAAAAGCCCTCGGTGGCAGAGCGCTGGGGTCCCCCGACCCGGAGGCACGCGGCGGTCTCCCCCAGCGCCACCCGCCTGGGCGTCTGCGCGCCACCTGGGCTGGCTCTTCTCTGAAATACGGTAAAATGAGGGTGGAGAACTCATTGTTTTCTATCAAGGGCATGGCCCACGGAATGGAAAAATCAATCAGTGGAGGAAGATGAAAGTAAAATGCAGCTTCATTCTCTCTCCTTGGGGGGAGAGAAAGAGAAAAGGTTACAGTCATTTGCTTTTATAAATCAGGAATGGGGAGCATGCAACTCTCTCTCTGGCAAACACAACCCCTAATAAAAACACACCGCGGGTCCATACTGTGGCCAGTTACTGAGGGAGGGGGACAGAGAGGTTCTAGGAATGGGGGAGGGGGAGAGCCGCTGAGTCAGAAACAGGTGAGGAGGAATAAGGCCAATATCAAAATCAGGGAGAGAGAGAAGACGAAGCAGAGCCACAGTCAAAGAAACAAACCTGCAGACAAAAACGGGGAAGCGTGGACAGGACACAGACACAGACCCTTGATGTGATGAGAGACGGAGATGGAGAAGCCCGAGTGACAGCAAGGAGCACGTGAGGGGTGTGGAGGGAGGCTGAGACTGAGCTCATCCAGGAAAATAGCTATTTGGAGTAAATGACAAGGCCATCAAGGGTTGTTGTTTCCTAAAGAGACAAAGATTACCAGAATTACTTCTTCTTCTTTTTTTTCTTCAGAATTACTTTGGCACGTGTTTTCATTTCTACCTGAACTTTGAAAAGCATGGACATTCCCCCAAATCCATTTTCCTCGTTTGCTGGGGCAGACGCCGCTCGTTTATGGCCCTGGGAAGGAAGACATCACACCTCAAGTGGTACGTAGACTTTTATGACGAGGCCACCAAAAGCTTTGAGGCACCTTGTGTTTTCATGGTTCTCACCTCTTGACCTAAACGGCCACGTTTAGCTCAACCTGTCCCATCCTTGAAGCAAAGCCTCATGTGTTCAGAGACAACTGATTTGGAATCAGGGACGGTTCAGGGCCAGAGCTGGCCACTCCACTCTGCTGGGGGACAGAGTTTGCTGATGCGTTTGCAAATGAGTAATGAAAACAAGATGGCCGGAGACAGTGTTGAATGAATGAATGAATGAGAGGAATGAGTGCCAGGCATTCTGGCCACATCATACCCAGCAGTAGCTTCCCAAACGTGCCAAATACTCTCACATTTCGCTGCCAAGAACACTGCCTCTTTCCTCCCTTGCTTCTGTCTGGTAAAACCCTTCCCGTCCATTGTTCAGCAATCGATTCATCTGTATTAAGCACCTCTTCTGCGAATCCCCTGTCCATCAACCTCTTACTCCTTTGCAGGTTAATGGCTCCTTCCTTTGGGTTCCTGACACCTGTTGTTGCTCTGCTGTAGGTCTTAGCATTTCCCAGTAGAGCAGGCTTTCTCAACGTTGGCACTGTTCTTTAGGGGGCTGGGTACTGCTTTGCTGTGGGGGGGCTGTCCTGGGTACTGTAGGATATTTGGCAGTGTCCCTCGCTTCTACCCTCTAGAATACAGCAGCCATATCACCCTCAGTTATAACAAATGAAAACATCTCCAGTCATTGCCGAATGTCCTCTGGGGGGTAAAACTGATTCCAAGGACCCTTTATTGGAATGAGATGTGTTTGGGTATGTCAGCCCTCAGAGAGGGTGCATCCTCTGAACCCCAAATGGCATAGAGAAGGCACCTGGATCCTGTAGAGGAAGAATCCAGACAGTTGGACTATGCCCATTGAACCAACCAGTTGAACATATGCTGTGTCAGTCGTTGAAATAAGGACGTGTTGGCACATGAGATCTGTAACGAAATCCATAGGTCTCTATTGAGTCCTGACCTACTGTGACCTGTGGGGGACACGCATGAGGGATATAAAAGGCGTTTTACATCTAACACACTTGTGATGATCCAGTTCATCAGAAAAGTCCTGTAGCCACGGGACACTGATGTAGGAATAGCAAGCAGTTTGCAATGAGGTTCTGAAGCAGGTCCCTCTATAAAGGGTTGGGAGGGCGGTTAGAGCAGGGAAAACCAGAGTGGGCTGCTATTCCTGTGGAGGGCTTAGGAGACTACATAGAACCTGACCTGGACCTTTAAAGGTGAGTAAGACTTGAATGAGGACAATGACACTGGGGTAAGTGTGGTGTGGCCTGAGATCCAGTCGGCCAGGCCCGCAAAGTTGGGTCTTGATTCAGAAGGCCAAGTGTTTCCCAGTATGTCCTGAACAGCCTTCATCAGGGTCACTGGGAACAGTGGTCACAAATGCAGAGTCCTGGGCCTTACAGGCTTAGTGAATCCTTTTTGCTGGGGTGGGCCCAGGACTCTGTATTTTTCACATGCCCCAGGTGATTCTGATGCTTGATGAAGTTTGAGACCTACTTCTGGCAGGGGGCGGGGGGCATTGACCGGTCTTAGTAATAACCTTGGTTTTCCATTGTGTGCAGACGGTAGCATTTATATAGAGTCCAATAGAGGGGTTCAGTACACAGACTGAAACTCCTGGAACCAGAGTGCCGGGGTTCAAATCTTGGTCCTGCCATTTCTACTGTGCCACCTTGGGCAATTTACTTGAAACCTCTGTGCTCTCATCTTCTCATCTATACAGTGGGATTCGCAATGTCCCTGCCTCTTGGGAGCTTTGTGAAGACTAAAGAAGTCAATACATCTAGATGCACAGCGTGGTGCCTGGCAGGTAGCAAATGCTCATTCGATAATTAGTCATCATCATTATTGTTATTATGTTGCATGTGATGTTAGCTGAAGGTTTGAAATATGGTCTTTAGAATATGATCTGCGCTGCTCCCCTCACCTTGCCTTCGGTTACTCCTGAGATTTAGCTGGCCCCTTGCTCCTCCAGAAGGAAGCCGGGCCTGATGCTCTCTGAGTGAGGGGAGAGGCAGCTGTGGACACAAAGGAGCGTCCTGGCAGGGTCAGGTCCCTCCTGGTCTGTGGCTCTGACAGGAGATACTTCTTGCCTCCCTAGCTCTGGGGCAGACTTATTGGAGGCCCAGACCTCTTCCTGGCCTTGCCAGATGGCAGTTGTCACTCCTCAGCAACCCTGTCCCTGAGGGGTCCTGAGCCAGAGCAGGAAAGAAGGGAGGGCAGAAAATGGCTCCATCTATATGAAGGGCCATGGCCTTGGCCCTCCTATTTGTAATAGCACAACTCTGCACCCCAGGGCCTGGAACACGACCCGTCTTCCTCTGAGCCTCAGGGTGACCCTATAAAGTGGGTGGGGTGGCCTTACCCATCACATTTAAAAAAAAATGTTTATTTAGTTTTGAGAGGGTGGGGAGGGGCAGAGAGAGAGGGAGACACAGAAGCAGGCTCCAGGCTCCGAGCTGTCAGCACAGAGCCCGACGCGGGGCTCGAACCCACAAACCACAAGATCATGGCCTGAACCAAAGTCAGATGTTTAACCGACTGGGGTTTAACCCCACCCATCACATTTTTTTTTTTAAGTTTATTTATTTTGAGAGAGAGCAAGAGAGAGAGTGGCAAAGGGGCAGAGAGAAGGAGCGAGAAAGAATCCCAAGCAGGCTCTGCCCGACAGTGCAGCGCCTGACCGAGGCGTGAACCCACAAACCACGATATCATGTCCTGAGCTGAAATCAAGAGTCAGCTGCTTAACCAACTGAGCCACTCAGGTGCTCCTGCCCATTACATTTTATTTTACTTTACTTTACTTTATTTTATTTTATTTTATTTTAT
>NW_024412464.1:626374-648280 GCF_014898765.1 Herpailurus yagouaroundi | reverse complement strand
TTATTTTATTTTATTGTATTTATTTTATTTTAGAGAGAGACAGAGACAGCACGAGGTGGGGAGGGGCAAAGAGAGAGAGAGAGAGAGAGAGAGAGAGAGAGAATCCCAAGCAGCCTCTGCCCTGCCAGCGCAGAGCCCCACAACGGGGCTCGAACCCACGAACCTGTGAGATCACGACCTGAGCCGAAACCAAGAGTCGGACGCTTAACCGACTGAGCCACCCAGGCGCCCTTACCCATCACATTCTCAAAATAACAGCTTTCTTGAGCTAAAATCCACACACCTTGCAATTCACCCTGGTGACGTGTGCAGTTCAATGGTTTGTAGTATGTTCACAGAGTAGCACACCCATCCCCACTGGCTAATTTTAGAATATCTCCTCACCCCCCAAAAGAACATTTTCATCACGCTCTTTCCCCTCCTCCCAGCCCCTGGCAACCACTGATCTACTCTCTGTCTCTATGCATTCGCCTATTTTGAACATTTCATATAAATAGATTCATACAATATGTGATCTTTTGTGTCTGGCTTGTCTCACTTTGCATCGTGTTTTCGGGGCCCACCCGTGTCGTAGCAGGTTTTGAGGGCCAAATAATATCCCATCGCACGGGGGTAGCACGGTTTGCTAATCCATCTATCAGGTGAGGGACACTTGGGTTGTTACCCCTTTTTGGCTGTTAAGGCTGCTGTGAACATTGGTGTCCAAATCCTTGTACAGATGTATGTTTTCCTTTCTCTGGGGAGACACCTGGGAATAGAATTGCTGGGTCACGTGGCAGCTCTGCGTTTCAACTTCTGAACAATTGCCAGATTGTTTCCCAAGGTGGCCGCACCATTTCACATTCTCACCCAAGCGCATAAAGGTTGCAATCTCTTCGCATCCTTGCCAACACTTGTTATTATCTGTCTTTTTTATTATAACCATCCTAGTGAGTGTGAATTGGTATCTCATTATAGGCTCATCTCACTTTATAAATAAGGAAATTAAGTCTCAAAGAGGTGAAGCAGCTTGCCCCAGCACACTCAGATAGCCAGAGAGGAAGCCAAAATTCAAATCAGGCACGTCTCCCTTCCAAATTCCCTTTTTTTTGTTTTTTCTCTTGTATCGGGCAGCTCTCCAACTGGATGACTTTGGGCCTGGCCCCGTATCTGAGTCCAAGCAGTTCTTGGGATTCACATCGGTCACGGGGCAGGGACGCTCTGGGCGGTCAGCTGCTCACTGTTCACGCGCCTGGCCGGCCCTACCGGCTGATCCTCATTGAACACCTACCATGGGCCCAGCTCAGGAGATAGAAATAGGTTAAGGAAGAATTGATGTCTCGAGAGCCTTCATCGAATGAAAGATGGATTCTTTTTAGCCTGTAGATTTATTATTTGCCAGCAAATGGCCAAAAGCTGGTTTGAGGGAGAGGCGGGAAAAGGAGAAGAGAGAGGGACCCCTGGCAGGAGGCCTGGAGGATGATGATTTGAGCCAGTTTAAGGAAGATTTGGCACGAATGCTGAAGGGCATGGCCAGAAAGAAGAGGGCCAAGTTAGGGGGATTGGACTACCTTCAAGGATGGGTTTGGGGATGAAGAGGGAGAAAAATTGAGCCTGGCCAGGGTAATGTGCTGTCGGGGGTACTGGAAATGAGAACCAGTTCAGTCTCCCCTCTGGAAGGCTGGCAGTTTTGGAAAAAGTGCTCTGGAGCCGACGGTTTTCCCTGCGACGGTTTCAGCCTGTTTGGGCTTTCACACTTCAGTTTACAGCCTCAGCCCCTGCTGTTTGCTCTCTTATTTATTCTTTTTTACAGGAAAAAAAGCCAATGAATTTTTAATCGAATCGAGCTGAGGTATTTGACCAGTGAATCAGAAAGGCTTCTAAGTCTTAGGGTGGTGGTGGTTGAGGGGAGAGGAATTCACTCCCATCTGCCCGGAAGGAGGTTAGCGCGGCAGGGAGTGAGGCCCTGGGGGTTCCATTGGGTCCGGCACAAGAGTGCAGACCAATCCTGTATCCTTCACGGCAGGATTTCCAAGCTCCCTGGGGGATCGTGTCTCTCAGGGACAACAGCTGACGAAGGTGCTGCTGGTGGATGAAACATCCAGCTGCACAACGTGGAAGGAACTGGAAGGTATTATGCTGAGTGAAATAAGTCCGTCAAGAAAGGACAGATATCATATGTTTTCACTCCTGTGTGCTCTTGAGAAACTTAACAGAAGGCCATGGGGGAAGGAAAGGGGGAAAAATAGTTACAAACACAGAGGGAGGGAGGCAAACCCTAAGAGTCTCTTAAATACAGAGAACACACTGAGGGGGGGTGGGGGTGGGGGAGAGGGGAAAGTGGGTGATGGGCATTGAGGAGGGCACTTGTTGCGATGAGCAGTGGGTATTGTATGGAAGCCAATTTGGCAATAAATTATATTAAAAAAATAAAAAACAAAAATTTGGAGAAATAAAAAAACAATTAGGACATGGGGGGAAAAAAACAAACCAAAAAACATCCATCTGCATGCAGACGGTCTAGCCCAGGGGGCGGCAAACTTCCCTGTAAAGGACCAGATAATTTTAGGCTTTGCGGGACACTGTGGTCTCTGTCATCTGTTCCTGTCCTCCTCCCTCCCCTGCCTCTTTTCCTCGTGTCCTTGTCCCTCTCCTTTTTCCATAACCATTTAAAAATATACAAACCATCATTATTAGCTCGTGGACTATACAAGAACAGACTGTGGGCCAGATTTGCCTGTGGGCCACAGTCTGCAACCCCTGGTCTAGAGGTGTCTTGGAAACTAGCTTGGATGAATTGCCCAAATTTGGGGGGCTTCATATATTTGTTGAACACCTACTGTGTGCACGCCTCCTATCAGAAAAGGTTCATGTTCTTTGCAATGGAAAAAAACATGAAGATAAATCAAGAAAGTCAGTTCCAGTTGCTGTGGGTGTGAAAACAATGGGCCGCGCGAGAGAAGGCCTGGGTATCTGGCCTACTTTGGTCGCCAAGGAACCTGTAGAATTACATCTGTAAAAAGGAGGCAGTAATGCGTTCTTTGCAGGATTAAATAAGCTCAGGAATAAAAATTTTGAAAAGTGCTACACAATAGAAGCTATATTTAGAGAGTTGGGAGTTACACATACCTATGAATAATTGATTGACAGTATAAAGCTACGATCCTAGAGATGTCACAGGTTAGGAAAGAAAAGAGGTTGACTGAAATGGTGTGAATTGGGACCTACAATTTAGGCATGTATCAATTAAGATTGGGCTTAGCTGCTTCTTACAGGAAACCCAAAGTAATAGCGGCCTAAATAAGTCGTCTCGCTCTCAATTAAAGTGCAAGAAGAAGGCAGTCCAGAACTTGTAGGGCAGTCTTATGGTGTCGAGAACCCAGGATAGATCGTTTGCTCCATTATCCTTGCACGTAGCTTCTGTTCTACAAAGTTACCTTATGGTCCAAAATGGCTGCTAAACCTCCAGCCATTTTATCTGCATTCCAGACATGTGAAAGGAAGAAGGAGCAAAGAAGAAGGTGCACACCAGCAGCCTTTCAAGGAAGCTTTTTAGAAGTTGGCTCCAAATACTGTTATTTATACCTAATTGGCTATACCTAGCAGCAAAGGAGGCTGAGAAAGTCAGTCTTTATCCCAAACGGCCATGTGCCCAGCTAAAACGAAGACATTCCGTTTTGAAAGAGGACAATGAACACTGTGATGGGCAACTAGCTATGCGGCTGCAAGTAGCAAATTCCTGGGAAGGATGGATGTCTGGGCGGCTGGATCACGGAGGGCTTCATCAGGGGAATGAGATTGAGCCTGGTCCTGAAGAAATGGACTGAGTTTTAAGTGCTAGACATAAGTGGAGAGGGCGCTCCAGGCAGCGGAATGAATGTAAGCCGAAGGGAACGCAGTATGGGGGAAGATAGTGGGCAAGCTAGCCTAGCCAGGAGCACTCCTATAGAGGAGGTTTGAGAATTGGTGGTGGAAAAGATAATAAAAGCTAGCTGTAACCAGTTGGGGCCCCTACACCTTGGGCGCTGTGTGGCTCCTTAGCCACTTTGTGACTCCCCAGCAGCTCCTTCCCTCGTCCTCCCCTCCCTTTGCTATGTCACCCACATGGCGTCTTTTGCCAGGCTGCCGCCCCCCGGGAGGTGGTCCCAGGGCCTCTTGGGTGGACCCCTTCAACACAGCCCTAGTCCGTCCCTTTCCCCTGCATCCACCCCGTCTTTGGCGACACCTGGCATCTTTGCTCCACTAAACTCTGCAAGTGGATATGACTTCCTGCTCAGTGGTGTCTCTTCCTCCATCTGAGGACACAGGCTGAGCCAGTGGTCTCTTGACTTTAGACTTTTTTTGGAGTGAGTTGGGCCCTAGTGTTTGTGTTCTAGCTCTGGGGGCCTGCGGGTCAACATACCTCTCCTTCCAGCTCCAGGGTGAGGTTTTGCTTGGCTTGGGGACATGGAGATGGGCAGGTGCAGGTCACTTCAGTCCTCACCATTAGCTCCGAAGTCCAAAAACTCCCACCTCCCTCCAAGCACCTCAGTCAGTCTCTAGCCTTCTCTTCTGCACGGGCTGAGATGCAAGATGGGACAGGGGCCACACAGCCAGGGTGGGCCCAACCCAAGCAAGTCCTACCCAGATGATCTGGCATCTCCCTTAAGAATGTGTGGGCACTTCACGCCTGAAATTCGCAGTTTTGGGACCTCAGGGGAGATTCCACAGCAGCAGGGCAAGTCCTCACAGAGTGTTCTGCTCGGTATATTACATTTATTGACCTCTCACCGTCCGTCGGGCACCTTTAGCCCATTATCTGTGAGGTTGTTACGAGTGAAGAAATGGACAGAAGTGAGTGAGGACTGGAATATCCTGGGGGAAAATCATGAAAAGAGAGGTCAGGAAAGAGCTGGGGCCAGATTGCAGAGGCTTTTTACGCCAGGCCCAGAAGCACAGACTTTTTCCTCGGAGCACATTGAAGGATTTTGAGCAGGTTGTGATGTGGTCTCAGTTGTGCTTTTGAAAAGTTGATCTCAAAGTGTGGGATGGATTGGGAAGAGAGGGACAGATGTCTTCCCATTACAGTGTAAGCCCCGGGAAGGGGTGGGGTATGGGGAAGAGAAAGAGGGGGAAGGGGTGGTGGGGGAGAAGGGGGAAGGAGAAGGGGTGAGGGGGAAAGGAGGCAGGGGGCGGGGGAAGAGAGAGGGTTTGGGTGGTCTATTTCTTTCTTCACTTGGAAGCATACAGTTCCTGGGTGCCCAACACATGTGAGAGAGGGTTGGATAAACAATGCAGGACCGTCTGTGGTCCTTGCAGAGGCTCACAAAGCGGAAGGGAAGAGGGAGGAGAATGCCCACGGACATGTGCAAGGCCTCTGGGACTTACAGAGGGCTTTCACAAGGGTTACCTCGCTGGATTCCTGCCCCTGTTCCACGCAGCAAGCAGGACAGATGCTCTCCATTCCACAGAGGAGAAAACTGAGGCACCAGCAGATTCACGGGCTCACAGTTATACAGGTGGGTGGGGCAAAGCTGGGACTCAAATCCAGTGCCGTTTCTGTTACCTCAGGAGCATACAAGAAAGGTACCCGGAGCTCTGGGGAGGTGCTGTTGGGCAGAATAGGGTTCTAAGGACTGGGTTCTGGAGTCAGACTAACTGGCCCCATTTCCAACTAGCTGTGTGAACCCAGGGCAAGTTTCTTAACTTCTCTGTGCTGTAGTGCCTTCATCTGTAAAATGGGAGAACTGGTGCCTATATCCTAGAGTTGCTTGAGGCTCACTCAAGATACTGTGGGCGTGTAAAGTGCTCAGCACAGGCCTGGCCCAAAGTAAACTCTCTGTAAGTGATTCTACCAATATTATTAGATTTCGAGGTGGGTGGAACAGGGAGGACACCCCAGGCAGAACCAATGAGCCACTTCAGGGGGATGTGGCAGGGACCCAGGCCACCCTAGGACCTTCTTTCCATGTCCAGACCCCCTATAGTACCCTGTACTTCACCTTTGCTTCCTCTCCTGCATTTTCCTCCCATCTTCCTCTTCCTCTCCCTTTCCTTGTCCCATCCGTCTTCCCCTCTCCTCCCTGATGCTCCTTGCTGTTATGCTGGAAGCCCTGGGTGCTAAAGACTTTGCTTACACCTCCCCATTCTCTTCATGTGACTGTGGGCCAAGAGCCAGCCTTCCAAATTGCTTTGACATCCACTGAGGAGCACGTTCCAAAAATATCAGCTGTTTACCAGGTCTGCTAAAGGACATGGCCAGGGCATCTGGCTTTTCCTGGGGGAGAGAGGTTTCTGTAGGCAAATGTCTCCCTTTTCCTTATACTATTTCAATCCTGATCCTTAGTCCAAATGGTCTCTTTTTATTAAAAGGACACACACACACACACACACACACACAGAGAGAGAGAGAGAGAGAGAGAGAGAGAGAGAGAGAGAGAGAGAGAAGAGAATATTATTACAATCTGCCCTCTGGTTTCATGGAAGGAGAGAAGAAGGGAGAACAGGCTCTGCGGTTATCACAGCCATTAATGGGAGATTATTTGTTCATCAGCCTATAAAAAGTTCCTAGACTTGGCCAAGGTAATTACCAGCCTAGGTGGCTGGCCACACTGGGGCACAGGGGAGGTGAGACTGTCATTTCCAATTTACCAGCCTCCATTTGCTGCTTGGTCAAGGGGTTCAAATGAAAAGGTTAATTAAGAATCAGGGGATTTGCTCATCAGGTTAAATCATGTACACACAGCACAAAGGCCATGTCTACCCATAACTGCTTTGAAAAACCAATTCTATTCTGCATGCATTTATTGACACACCACACCTCATCTCTCACTTCTACCTCCTCTACCCCGCCCCCAATACATTCCCATCTTTTCTGGAACATGAGTGTGCAAGGCTTTGTTCATTACAGGGCGCCACTTTTTTGGTACTCATTTGGGAAATGGGGCTTGTACCACAGTGAAGAGAAGCCTACACATGCATGGACTCCTTTCACATGAGCCATTTGCCCTGGGCAAATCACCTCCTTTGTCTCAGGGCCAGTTGGAGTAGATCCTCAATTTCTAATCATGATGATCTATGGGAGGAGGATAGATGGTTGGTCTGTGTCAAGATGGTCTTGAACTATCTTGGATGATTCTTTAAACTATGTGCCCTCCAGGGATTCTGATCTGTGCCCCCCACCACCACTCAATGTTGTCCAAGTTTATTGGTATATGTAGTGGATGCTGTGGGTCACCCTGATCCTTCCTGCAGGACCAAGGTCTTCATTCCTCCAGCTGCTGTGACTCTTGGCAGATGATTGCCTTTCATCTGAGTCCCTTTCCAGGAATTGCCCTCAGCCCAAACAACCAACTTTCTTAAGGTCATTCCACCTTCCTGCTTCCTGGCAGCAGCGTGCATCCAACTATGGATATGGGGGTGTAAATACCCATCCCTTTGCACTCAGAAGGGTCAGATCAGTCCAGAGATCTCTGTATAATAGGCTGAGAACTTTGTTGAAACTTCAGATCAGTTCAGCTCCTCCCTCTGCCCAATCCTACTTCCTTCATTCTCTCCTTCTGCCCTCACCCCTGGTTGTTGATGCCAAAGTACCTTCAATAAATCTCCTTTATGCAAATCTCCATTTTAGAGTGTCTCTCAGGTAACCCAACCAGGGTTGGGTTTAGGATCATCAAATCCAGTGAACACCAGGGCTGTCCATTAATTCAGCAAACACGTGTTTGGCATCTATGATGACTCTAGCCCTAGAAGTCTTCCTGGATAAGGAAGGATGCCAAGTGGGCCTTAAAGGGTAGGCAGAATGTGGAAGGAAGGAGGAGAGGAAATGAATTTAATAGCATCATTATTTGTATTGTGGCGGTCCTTCCTGTTTTCATGTCAGCTTGTGGAGCATCCCTCATAACAGAGATAATAGCAAATGGGTGGATATTTGAAATTATCCTGGATGGCCAAGATTACTAATTCTAGCTCTAGAATGGCAATATCTAATCTCTAATGGGTCCTGGATTATTGCCCATTGAAAATTCTATCGTGTTCCCATTGGCACACCTCCCCCCCCCCCTTCCCTTTAAAGTGGTGACCTCCTTCTACCCTATGGCCAGAATCAAATAGGAGGAAGTTCCTAGCCCCATGGTATTATTTGCAGCCTTTGTCTTGAGCCTACCACCTCATCCCACTTTGAATCTTCTGTCAATTGTCCTTGGGTGCCTCCGCTTCTGGTCTCTTGTCTTGCCCCCTGCCCCGGGCTTTTCAGACTCTCCTGGGCTCTGATGATTGAGGTTGCCCTCCTAACTGTCACCTTTTGACTCCCTCCCCACTTACAGTCCAGACATGTTTTTACTCCATCTTTCTCCTCTCATGCCAGATGTCTCCCCAGTCCAGTGCAGCCCAGACTCTATCCCAGCATTGCCCAGGTGGCTGGGTGTTCTGCTGGCCTATAATCCCATGGCCACAGACCAAGTTCAGCATTATTGGGAAGGGTATCTGCAGCTCTTAGGGCGTTAGGGTCTGTGGCTCTGGCTGGAGCACATGACTGAAATGGTCTCATTCTAAACAAAACAAGAAATGCTGTGAGGTCCCTTATTTCCAGTGCCCTTCATTTCTACTCCCAACTGCCATGGTGTGGCTTCTGGGTCCTGGTGCAGGCTCCTAAGAAAAAGGCAGGTTTGAGTGGAGCCAAGACCTCAGTGAGGCAGCTGGAGGCTTCGCATTGAAGGAAACCAGGAGAGACTTGAGAAAACAGCCTGGGAGGAGGAGGAAGAGGTGGGGAGGTTCTGTCCATGGTGCTGAACAACAATCCCAGAAATAATTAGTTGTTGGGCTTCTATTTGAGTCTCAGCACTCAACCGTGTACTGTGAAGAACCCAAAGGACATAAGGAACCAAGTTCCTGCCATAAAAGGTCCTTTAATCAAGTCGGAGACAATAAAACACCCACATGAGAAAATAGAGGAATAATCCTAAATGGTCCATATGATGATGGGTCTCAGAAAACTGCATGGGAGAAAGGTTCTGGCTGTCTTGATAAAGGGATCCCTGAGGCAAGCCCTGTTTTGGGGTCTGTGCCCTTTAGAGGGAAAAAAATGCTTTATAATGAAATGTTCTTTCTTTAGTCGCCATAGCATCCCCTAGAGTATTTAAAGCCTAAAGGTCTTGGATATAAACTAGTTGATCTAACTGCAGCAGTTTAAATTTAGGTGCTAATGCTATGTTTGAAATGTAAGCACGTGATTGGCTTTTAGTTATGTCTTTAAAAAGGATTGGTGGGCAATTTTTGTCTGGATGCCCATCCCCAGACCATCTGGCCATGGTCTCTCAACCCTTGCTTGTTATAGTCACACCCAGATGATCCTGTAAGCAGGAGGCTACAGAGCTCACTGCTGAGTGCTGTCCCTTCTCAGTTCTTCCTCTACCTTCAGCATTGTCAGGACCTGAGCCTGATGGGACTATGCTCATCCCCCTTCTCCACTCCCAGTATGTGCCCACCCCTTGTCTTGAAAAGGAAGAGGCTGCACCTTTGGATTCCTCCTTTAGCTAGGGACCTCCCTGCCTACCCCCTGGGTTTCAGGATGGACAGGAGGAGGCAGCTTGTCTGCACCTTCCTTCCAGAAGGTATCTTTGTGAAGATAAACTGCTCACAGAGGAAAGGAGCTGCTTTAGCTCTGTCATTGAAATGGGAAAAACTGATATTTCATCTGACCAATATACTGATCCCTGACTAACTTGTTGTATGAGGGGCAGGTGACATGTGTATTGGTCTCAGTTTCTCTCTTAAAACAAGAGGAGTTGACAAGATGGTTGAGCAGTGTTCTTGTTTGTTCATCTTCACAGTTTCTGAATCAGAAAATGTTGGTTTGGTCCTTACTTACACTGTACGTATATATCCTTCATCTGTCTACCTAATTCCCTGAAGTCTTAACTCCATGAGAGCTAAACTCAGGGAATTCTCTATCCATGGGCATACTCTTTATTCTTATGTGACTTTATCTGGTGTCCTGCAAAGGATCTAGGATAGACAACGTGGAGCCTAAAGGAACCCTTCGCCCATCTCTCCCCTCAGAACTTAATCAGAGTCAGCTTCACTAGCAAGCTCCTTTAATTTCCATTAACTCTCAAGAGAAAAGGCAGGAGGCATGACCAGCCTCAAAGCCTCACCACCCTGGAATGAGAAAAGAAAAGAGAGAAGAACAGATTTTCTTTTCAATCAATAGATTGGCCTATAGACAAAACATTCATTGACAGGGCTTCAGGAAGGGACCGAGTGATACCAAAAGGAGGCTGGTGCAGATAGGAAGGTGGAGATAGGACAGAAAATCCCAATTCAGTATGTGATAAAGATTGCCCAAGAAGGTTTTTCAAGAGAAGCTTTAAGAAGAGGCATTGAAACAGGATTTGTGAGAAATGGAGATAGTCATATATTGCAGAGACAAAAGCTGTAATTGGCGAGTCCAATGTGTCTGGGGTGAGGGCAAGCTTAGTAGGCTCCAGTGGGCCAGGTGAAGAAAGTGTGAGAAGTGTGTGGTGAGATGCAGGATGGTGGGGTAGACAGATGACCACAGCATTGCATTGCCAGAGTCTAGAGTTGCTTCAATAAGAACAAATGAGATGTCGGTCTTGACGCTGGGTCTCTGTGGGTTGAGTTTTTGTTCTGGGACTCTTAAGCTTGGGGAGACTTTAGGGTTCCAGACGTTAAGTTGGTGTGAGTATGTGAATATGTGTGGAGAAGACAAGGGAGATGGATTTCACTTAGGTCATTATGGTTTGATCCAAATTAGTTTTAATTTGGTCAAGAGAATTAACTCAATGTTTATTAGCAATTGGTAATTAGCTCCAACTCAGCCCAGGCCCCAGGGACTGGCTGTCAGGCTGTGTGATTATTTCCTTGCCAGGAGAGAAGAGAATGGGGCTTCGGTGTTTGGCAAATACTGGGTTGGGGTAGATTAATGGATTTTTTTTTCTTTCGGACCATCAATTTCATCAATTTTGTTATTCTCAATTGCTGCCCCAGTGGATCTTACAGCACCACCCCCAACACATCCCTGGAAATTCTGTTACATTTAGCATGGCTAGGGACAGGAGAGGAACTGCTGGGGTGGGTATCTGGAGGAGAGTTTGGGGCTCTTCTTGGAGGGAAGCTCAGTCATATCTGGATGGGCAGTAGAACTGCACCAGCCATGTAGATTAAGTTATCTCTAACCTCTTGCCTCCAGCCTCAGTTCTTACCATACTTTTCAGGTGCTATGCTGCCTTAACATAAATCCAGGACTCTTCTCTTCCATGTCTCCCTCTTGCTTTCTTCCCAGCAGCAGCAACACTGAGGCAGTGCTGGGTTTCACCACTCCCTGCTCTCACTAGCCCCATCTGCACCAGGGGCCAGTCTTGGGAGCTGCAGGAAGGGTGGGGAAAGCATGTTGGGTCTGTTGACATGAGTGAGTCACTCTGAGTGGGAGTAGATGACAAAGGGAATATGACTCAGTGAAGGGAATAGAATGTGGGTGAAGGCAAGGGGTTTGCACATCTTCACCTGCCCAAGGAAATTTGGAAGCCCAAGGGTCTTGGGGAGGGAGCAGCTGGTGCCCGTTGATATTGGCCTAATGGCGCCACCATTCTCAGGTCTCTCTTTGTGTGGCCCATGTGTATGGCATTGTCTTCTGGATATTGTCCCATCTGCATTCTTTGCCACTTCCCTGAATATTTTGTCTTGGCCTCTTTAGCCCTTCTTAGCCAGTGTGGTTGGTGAACAGAAATTTCAGGGAATCTGAAACCAGTGCCCTCCCCCCAGCTACTGGGTCCACATCTATCAGAGGGGAATGCAGCTAGTTGCTAGTGTTCTGGCCTGAGTTTTGGAGCAGAGTCTGCCATGGAGAAAGAGACTTAAGAGTCTGTCTAAGTCACTGGACATCGCAATGGCCTATGTGGCCTCTCTTTTTGGAAAATGAGGAGAGGGATATTATCCTGACTGCTATAGGCTGCTGCTTTTGTCTGTGGCCGGCACCTTGAAAGGAGCAGGGGGACAAACTGTTCTGAGGAGGCCAAACTATGTAAGGAAAAAGAGCAAGGAGGTGCTGCCACAGGCCACATAGGACTGGCCATCACTGACCTCAGGGCCTTTGCACATGCTATTCCCTTCATATAGAAGACTCCTTCTGTATATCTGGATGACCAATTCCCTTACTTCCTTTAGGTCTTTGTTCACATAGCACCTTCTTAGTGAGGCCTCCCTGACCACACTACTTTAAAATGTCACCCCACCCCCATCATTTTTTATTCTCCCTTCCTGCTTTATTTTTTATCCATATTACTTATTGCCATCCAATATACTATATCTTCAATTTATTCACTGTATTTATTGAACATCTTTTTCCACTAGAATGCAGGCTTCATGAGGGGAGGGAATTTTGTCTGTTTATTCACTGCAATACCTCCTGTGTCTAGAAAAGCACCTGGCATGAAGAAGGTGCTCAGTGAATCTTAGCTGAATTAGTAAATTAATGAAGACAATTCTTTTTTTAAGTTTATTTATTTATTTTGAAGGAGAGAGAGCACACGTAGGGTAGAAACAGAGAGAGAGGGAGAGAGAGAGAATCCCAAGCAGGCTTCCCACTGTCAGCACAGAGCCCAATGCGGGGCTCGAACTCACGAACCATGAGATCGTGACCTGAGCCGAAGTCAAGAGTCAGACACTTAACCAACTGAGCCACCCAGGCGCCCCTAATGAAAACAATTCTTCAAACAGGAGATCAGTCCAGGAATGTGTTATCTGCTGTAGAGGATGAAGTCTCAGACTGGGATTCGGGAGTGCTGGTCTCAAGCCCCAGCCCTGCCCTGCACCAGCAGCAAAGTAGAGATAAGGTAGCCTATCGTGCATTCCTCCAAGCAATTATGAAAATCAAGCCAGGTGATGCTAGTAAAAGCATGCTATAAAGTATAAAGGGCTTCCCCTCATGGTCCTCATTCTGACTACCATTTTGACTGGGGCTGACCTGAATGACAGTGTGGGCACGTGAGGTTGGGACAGTTAGAGATTCCTTGGAGGAAGTGAGTCTTGAGCTGGGCTCTGAATGTACAGGAAACAACACTGGCACAGGCCCAGAGGAGCAAGGAATTTGGGATGAGAGAGAAGCAGGGCCTCTGTGGAGATAGTTTCTGGTGCTAATTCTAAACAGGGACGAGGGATGCTCCTGGATGTTGTGGCCACAATTTCTCAGGCTAGTTGCCCTGGCTGAGCGGTATTCTACTCAACGCATGCTTGTTACAAGCAGCTGCGACCCACTGCACTGCCTTGGTGTGTTGCTGGTTGGCAAAGATGACAGGCAGCCTCAGGCAGTAGAGACAAGTGTCCAAAGGTTGCAGGTGGAAGGCCAGGGACTCCAGCCCTCCTCCTGGGGCCCTGCAGCCACTCACTTTGCACAAGGGCCAATTAAGCTACCCTTGACTTCTCCCAGTGTTACAGCTTTTTGCAGTCACCATTCCTGACTACAGTTTCTATGTGTCTTCGTGCTATTCTCAAGAGAGAACATTTCTGGTGCCCTTGAATCAGCCTATGGATGGAGCAGTCACTTGCCCACCCCTCCTCGAAGCCCCTGTGGTCCAGAGGGGGGAAGGTCTCATGGTACATGACGGGAAGATACCTGGCCTCTCCCCTTAGTGTTGGGGAGCAGGGAGAATTGATTGACAGATGCAGTTGGGCAGGAAAGCCAACTGGCTGAAAGTTGAGTTCAAGCCCTCAGTGCCATCTTGGGAACCAGGGCTCAAAGGGTGGATTCTGGGAGAAAGAAAAAAGGCTGTCCCCATAGAGATTCTGCCTGAACTTTAAGCTTTATCTTCGTTGTCCCCTTGCTCACTCACCAACCCCCAGCGCCCACCTCTGCCTGTGCTGTCTCCCTGCCTGGTTCTTCTCCATTGTTCTTCTCCCTTGATTCATACCCCACCTGTTCTTCAAGCTCAACTCTGCCTCATCTGCTGCCAGAGTACTTCCTTAGTCACTCCAGCCCCTTGGTGTTGCCCCCTCTCTCCTTCCTCCCTCTTTCCAAGGTCATTTCCAGCCCCCTTGGCCCTCAACGTGAGCTTTCTTGTGACAGACGGCTTCTGTAGGATCATCTCACATTGCCGTTGGCTCTGGTAACTACTCAGGCCTTGTCTTTCCAAGGTCAACAACACAAATATGCATCCCTCCTCAGGCCTTTGCTGGGCACACAGAGATCCACAGAGCTAGGGCTGGAAGGTGTTTTAACCATCTTCAGGTCAAACCTCCCTATTTTAGAGATGAGAGACCGGAGGCCCAGAGAAAAGGAATGTTTTGCCTGTAAGCAAAATCACAGAGGCAGGGGCAGAGCTGGGAGTGGAATTCAGGTCTTTGGGCTCCTTGCTTCGGAGAGGAGGATGAGAAGGAAGGAAGGGGCTTTGGCTGTGAAGTTGGTACCACAAGGCTAGAGAGTAAACCAGAGCCCAGGCGGCCAGGGGCAGTCAGGGAGGCCTCACGCACCTGGGAGCCAGTGCTCGCCCAACACCCAGCGGAAGCAATGGCACAGAGATGCCCAAATGCCCCTCCTGCTTGGAGGGGCTCAGACCCTGATATCTTAGCAGGAGCCATTTGTGCCTTTGGGAACAGGTGTTCCCCCCTACTCCCTCCACCCCACAGAACAGACATCCCCCCCTCAGATGGGCTGAAGGACACTGATGGCAGAGAGCTCTGGAGTGGTCCTTGCAGGGAAAGGGAGGGGGGGTGGTGGAGGAGCCTTACAATGTCACCTGTTTCATGGGGCGCCTGGGTGGCTTAGTTGGTTGAGTGTCAGAGTTCAGCTCAGCTCAGGTCATGATCTCGTGGTTCCTGAGTTCTAGCCCCACATCGAGCTCTCTGCTCTCAGCCTGTCAGCACAGAGCCTGCTTTGGATACTCTGTCCCTCTCTCACTCTACCTCTTCCCCACTTGCTCTCTCTCTCTCTCTCTCTCTCTCTCTCTCAAAAAATAAATAAAACATTTAAAAAAATTGTTACAATGTCACCTGTTTCTCAACCTGGCTCTGGCCATGGGCATGGTGTTTCCTGATAGACAGATGATCTGAATGAAAGCCAGCCCAGGGACCCAGGGGGAATAGTTTCTTTTTTTTTTTTTTAATGTTTATTCATTTTTTTAGAGAGAGAAAGAGCATGAGTGGGGGAGGGGCAGAGAGCCAGGGAGACAGAATCCGAAGCAGTCTCCAGGCTCCGAGCTGTCAGCACAGAGCCCGACACGGGGCTCGAACTCACGAACTTGGAGATCATGACTTGAACTGAAGCCGGACGCTCAACCAACTGAGCCACCCAGGTGCCAAAAAAAACCATATATTTTTTATTGTTTATTTTTATTTTTGAGAGAGAGAGTGTGTGAGCAGGGGAGGGGCAGAGAGAGAGAGAGAGAGAGAGGAGGGGCAGAGAGAGGGTGACAAAGGATCTGACAGCAGCGAGCCTGATGCAGGGCTCGAACTCATGAACTGTGACATCATGGCCTGAGCCCAAGTCAGCCACTCAAGTGACTGAGCCATCAGGGAGAATATTTCCAATGAAATGTGTTATTATCAGGGTTCTGCTGCTCTGCGAGGGAGAAGCAGGTTAAGCTGAGCTTTCCCCACGCCCCCCAGGGGAGGATTGGTCTTCGGGGGCCTGGTGATCCTGACCTCAAGCCAAGGGCACTGCTGTGACTGTCTGATCCCACCCTGTTTCATCTGTTTCAGACCTTAGGGTGGGAAAGGCTGCGTGATTATTGCCATTTTGCAGGTGGGAAGAGTGAGCCCCACGGTGGCCAAGTGGGTGTGGAGAAAACAGACACGTGGAAAAGGAAGTGGAATGGAGGCTGGGGCCTGGCGCAGGCTCTGCCCTAACTGGCTGTGCGATGTTGTCCACACCTTTTCAGTTTTCTGGGTTTCTTCATTCGGTTGTGTAGGTTGGGCCAGATCAGTGACTCAGACTACTTTTTACCGTCCATGACTCCACGGGCTTGCCCCTCCCTTGGGCTCCTTTAGGACCACCCCAGGAGCTGTTACAGGACAAACCCTTATCCTCCTGCCCACAAAGCTCATCAGAACAATGGCCAAGAATGGCATTGTGGGGATCTGTCCTAATTTATATAACCCAACTCAAAGCTTTTGCACTTGATGTTCAGGAACAAATGATGTACCAAGCCCCTGGGTCACTGTCTCAAGAAACTCCAGCCTTCCAGGTCCTGCTGCCCTGGGGCTAAGACGCCCTGCTTCTGGGGTTCTGGCCCAAGAAGTCACCCATTCAGCGGTGGCTGGGCCAGGGCTGGGTGCCCAGCCTCCAAGCCCTTCATTGATCAGGGGCTGCTGCGGCCCCCGGTCCCCACCTCCCCCTGTCTGGACACCAGCCTCCTGCGGATGGCCAGGAAATCTGGTCAAATGACCAGATTCCTCTGTGGGGCTGGTGCAGATGCCGCTCAGCGCCCTTCCTGGCCCGGTCCCTCGGGCTCTCAGCTGTCTTTCCCCACATCTCTGCGTCTTTCTCTGAGTCTCCAGTGAATACCGCCACACAGGAAGCCTGATTTACCAAGGCTTGCAAGGGGTCTCAAGATGCTAATGGCTTCCCTGGGGACGACAGGCTGGGGCGGCGGCAGCTGGCAGGGAAGGCAGGCTGCGCGGCAACTCTCACCCTGGTGCTGAGTCCTGCGGTCTCCCTCGGCTGGTACCGCTGAGGATCGCTGATCAAGGTCACTCCTGCCTCCCGGGGGGACAAGCCAGGCTCAAGGGCAATGCTGGATTGCCTTGCGGGGGACCTGTAGGCAGCACAGAGGGCCTCCCTGCTGAACCCAGACTGAAATTTTTTCTTGCCCTAGGCCCAACCCCGTGTTGATTTCAGAGTCTGAATGTGGTGGCTGCAAGAACAAGGTGCACCATTCCGGTGGAATTTGAAACCAGAGGGAGAAGGAAGCAAACTGCCACTTACTAGGACCTGGTGGAGGATGGTGACTTCTTCAGGCACCGTGTCATTCATTCCCTGTTTCCCAACGCCCCCCTGCTGCAGGTGGCACTATGCCATTTACAGGCATAGACTGTGGCTCAGAGAGAGCAAGTACTGGCCTAGGGTAACACAGCCGGCCAGAGACAAAGCAGGAATCCCGCCAAGCCCATGGCCCAAACCAGAGTGAGGAAAGCCAGGAATTGGAACTCCATTTACAGATGGAGAAAAGGGGACTTGTGTCTTCCTCCCCTTGCCCTGGATGGGTGAACACCCTCTTCCTGCACCCCGCCCCCCCCCCCCACTTGCCTCTCCTTATGAGATTCCAGCCAAGGCATTGTCTTTTTTCGTTCAAGAAAGAAGAGAATCTTCATTTCCTGCCAGTACAAATCAATAATTTATGAACTACTGTCCCAGCCAGAGCAAAGAGTGATTTTTAAAAAATGCGTCTTAAAATACTATATTAATAAGTATTCCAAAGAGTGAAAATATTTGAATTAGGGGAAATGAATGTTTTACGAGCTGGTGGGGAAGCAATCCCCTGAGATGGGCAGGGATGGTGGGAGAAGCGGGAGTCTTGGATTGGGGCTGGCTCGATTGTTCTGAGGCTCCAAGCCTGAGCTGCGGTAACTCAAAGGGCAGAGTGGGTGCAGAATGGGGCCCAGCCAAGGGCCTGGAAGGTCTCCATCCCTAATGCTTGTCAGGTGTTGGCCGCATGTGTCCTGGTCTGAAACTACTGTGGATTTTAAGTTCTGGCTTCTTGGGACCTGCTCCCCTGGAAGGGTCCTCCAGGACTTCCTTCCCAGGTAGCTGTAGGGAGAGTCATCATCCTACAGCCATATATTACTGTTCAGTAGCTATTCACTGTCTCCTCTTTGCTGTGAGCTGATTATACTGCTCCGCCCCTGCCAGGGACCTTGGCTTTGCCAATGGAATGTGGGTGGACGTGACTTACGGCTCATCCAAACAGAGGCCTTATATCTGCCTGCCGGACCGCTTGGGTTCTGGGACTCCGGCCCTGAGAAGAGCGTGCCTCATGCGGTCACTGCTCCTTCTGCCTGGGTCCTGGGACAGAGACACGTGGAGCAGAGCTGAATCCCAGCCGGGAGAGGCCACCGCAGCCAGCCTGCACACTTGAGAGCTCGTTGTCATGAGACGCGGAGATTTGGGGGTTGTCACAGGGCATCATCACAGAAAAGTGAATCCGCCCTCCCAGCTCTGCTCCCTCCATATCCTGTTGGAGAAGCATCTTCTTGTCCCTCAGACAGGCGCCCCCATTGTCAAATTCATTCCCTTGGAAGGGTACCTGCTTTCCTTCCAGAATATGCTCCCCCTGGGGAGGATAGAGCAAGTTCCCGCAGTTTTTTTCCATCATAACAGTCCTTTTACAGCATCGACTCATGTCTCAGACCCCCAAGGTTTAGTGGATGTATTTTGGTAACCATCGATTGGGATCAAGTTGAGGGGGAGAGATGCAGTGATAAAAAAGCAGCTACGAATTATATTTTACTATATATTTTATCCAATATAGTAATGGTTGATGAACATTTGAAAAGCAGCACACAAGGGCACCTGGGTGGCTCAGTTGTTTAAGCGTCTGACTTTGGCTCAGGTCATGGTTTCACGCTTCGTGGGTTCGAGCCCACGTGTGCTGACAGCTTGGAGCCTGGAGCCTGCCTTGGATTCTGTGTCTCCCTCTATCTCTGCCCCTCCCCGGCTCACACTCTGTCTCTCAAAAATAAATAAACATTAAAAAATTTGAAAAGCAGCACGCAAACATAAAAGGTATAGCGTTTATTCCATTATTGTTTGATACAGTGTAGATTCACGGATTCCTTGCGATCTGAGACTCTGAGGTACCCAGGAAAGAGAGTGACTTTTGCTGTAAGAGAGACCACTTGCCAGCAAGGACCTCAGGCTTTCCAGACCTCAGTTTTCTCTTCTGTAGAATGGTGATAAACACGCCTGTGCTATAGGATTTCATAATAGGTAAAAACATGAATGATAAAGCACTTGACAGACATGGGGGGTCTTGACTAATCTTCCTGTTCTTTGTTGCTTATCTAGTTCTGTGATCATAGCCCAGATTTAGAGCTGACTCTCAGCCTCAGTTTCCCCATCTGCAGAATGGGGAGCACACTACTTGTCTCCGTATTGTTGGGGGATGACCCAGAGTTCTTAATGTGAATGAACCTGGTGCACAGTAGGGATGAAAGCAACGTCCGCGGCGCCTCGGTGGCTCATTCGGTTAAGCTTCCGACTTTGGCTCAGGTCATGATCTCACCGTTCGTGAGTTCAAGCCCCACTTCAGATCCTCTGTCTCCCTCTCTCTCTCTGCCCCTCCCCTGCTCACACTCTCTCTCTCTCTTTCAAAAATAAACAAATATTGGGGCCCCTGGGTGGCTCAGTCGGTTGAGCGTCCGACTTCAGCTCAGGTCATGATCTCATAGCTCGTGAGTTCGAGCCCCGCGTCAGGCTCTGTGTTGACAGCTTGGGGACTGCAGCCTGCTTCAGATTCTGTGCCTCCCTCTCTCTCTGCCCCAACCCACTCTCATTCTGTCTCTGTCTCTCTCAAAAATAAACAAACATCAAAAAAAAATTAAAAAAAATAAAAATAAACAAATATTAAAAAAAGAAAAAAAGACAGTAACTTTCTCCTTGCTATGGTCACTGGCTGATGTTTTTTTCCTGACCACGTGCCAGTCACACCTCTTCCAAATAGCTTTCCTAGGCCCCCACTCCACTCGGGAGCCTCCGTCAGGACAAAGCTCTTGTCCAGGAACGCATTCATCCCAGGCTAAAGACCTGACCGCTGATGTCAGTAAGAGGAGCCCTCCCTGTAAATTAATTTAAGATCCTGTTTACATGCCTCAACCGTGATCATGTGCTCCTTTGACCTACAGCCCTGCACCTTAATTAAAGCAATTAGTGTACGGCAGTGAGTGACAGCCTGGGTTTCGCAGGCCTCTGCCAGGTTCCCACTTGCCTGCACTGCCCGAGGCCAGGCTGGGTCAGCCTGTCCCCACCTGGTGTTCGTAACATGGCCAGGCTCCCACCTAGGCGACGCCATCACTCTTCACAACAGAAACTGAAAATGGAATGCCACCAGGCGGGGACAAGGCGAGGCGGGGACCAGCCAAGGCGGAGGAACGTTTGGCGGAAGCAGGGACCACGCCTTTTTTTTTTTTTTTTTTTTTAGCACATACTTACTATTTTCACCTTAGTAACTGGGCCACAGTGACCTGTATCAGCCTCAGCCTCCTGGGGACCAGGACGTGCTCTCCCCACCCACACCCTTTTGCTCTCTGCTCTGAGGACAGTGGCAGGATATTCCTATTACCGATAGCTAGGACTGTGCTGACAGTTCTAAATGTGGTGGTTAAGAGCTCCAGTTCTGGGTTTGGCTCTTAGGTTGGCTGTGTGACCGTGAACAGATTGCTTAACCTCTCTGAGTCTCGAGTTTTCTCAGCAGCAAAATGGGGCTATAGTACCACCGGCGGGTAGGGCTGTCCTGGAGGCTAGAGGAGGTAATGGTTGCAGGGGGCGCAGTGCAGTGACTCACACATCAGTAGAGCTCAAGGATTGTCAACTATCATCACGCTTTGCTGATGAGATGACTTCTCCCAGTCACCCCATGGAGAGCTGACCTTAGTTCCCCTTTAAAGATGAGGATCTGGGGGCGCCTGGGTGGCGCAGTCGGTTAAGCGTCCGACTTCAGCCAGGTCACGATCTCGCGCTCCGTGAGTTCGAGCCCCGTGTCAGGCTCTGGGCTGATGGCTCAGAGCCTGGAGCCTGTTTCCGATTCTGTGTCTCCCTCTCTCTCTGCCCCTCCCCCGTTCATGCTCTGTCTCTCTCTGTCCCAAAAATAAATAAACGTTGAAAAAAAATTAAAAAAAAAAAAAAAAAAGATGAGGATCTGGAGATTCGGGGAAGTTAAGTAACTTGCCTGAGGTCACACAACAAATAGAACGTGTTGAGCCTAGCTCTTTGTGGCTCTCTGTGACTCAGTTTCTCCCTAAGCGGCTTGGCCTGGATCGGGGGCCCCAGATAGCACCTCTTGGATGGGATATATCAGAACCATCTAGAAAAATATTTTTTTTTAATTTTTTTTTTCAACGTTTATTTATTTTTGGGACAGAGAGAGACAGAGCATGAACGGGGGAGGGGCAGAGAGAGAGGGAGACACAGAATCGGAAACAGGCTCCAGGCTCTGAGCCATCAGCCCAGAGCCCGACGCGGGGCTCGAACCCACGGACCGCGAGATCGTGACCTGGCTGAAGTCGGACGCTTAACCGACTGCGCCACCCAGGCGCCCCTAGAAAAATATTTTTAAAATATAGATCCCTGGCCCCACCCTGTGGAAGATCTGCTCCAGTAGGTGGGACGGGGCCTGGGAATTCGTATTTTTTTTTATAAATTTTTTTTTAATGTTTATTTATTTTTGAGAGAGAGAGAGAGAGAGACAGAGCGTGAACAGGGGAGGAGCAGAGAGAGAGGGAGACACAGAATCCAAAGTAGGCTCCAGGCTCTGAGCTGTCTGCACGGAGCCCGACGCAGGGCTCGAACTCACAAACCGCGAGATCATGAGCTGAGCCACCCAGGTGCCCCTGGGAATCTGTATTTTTAAATGTTTCCCCAGGTGATTCTGATGCTCAGTTAGGCTTGGGAACCACGCTGCCTGTCTTTGTGTGTTCCCCTCCCTCCGCTGCCATCCTGCACCCCGGCCCGGGCTGGGTGGCTGCCGCAAAGAGTTTAAGGATTAGGACCTGCTGGTTGGAAGGAGGGACAGCTTTCCAAGACAAACAGGAACCTTGCCAGACGCCTTGGGGCAATCTCAAGCTCCATGAGAACCGTTTTCATTTTTTACTGGGGAGGAGGCTCTTCTCAGCTGGAAAGATTCCTTCTGATGTAATTAGATTCCCTTTTTTCATTCCCTCCAGAAGCATCCCCTAAACACACACACACACACACACACACACACACACACACACACACACACA
>NW_024412464.1:592850-626364 GCF_014898765.1 Herpailurus yagouaroundi | reverse complement strand
ACACACACACACACACACACACACACACACACACACACACACACACAGGAATCTAATCTGAAGTGCTGTCCAGGCCTTCATGTTGCCCATATGTTGAAACAGCTGAGTGTATGGAAATTGCTGGGGATGGGGGACAGGGTGGGGACAGCTAGACTTTTTCATTTGTCTCCAGTGGAGTAGGGCTTCATGTACCTGCTATGAGGGTGCAGGGGTGGGGGTAGGGTCCCGTGGGAAATGCCTGCCTTTTTTTTTTTTTTTTTTTTTTAAGTTTTTGGAGAGGGATGGGAATGGTCTCCCAGGGTGGGCTTTGAGACAAGAAGAACAACACATGACCCACAAGAAACAAGGGTCAACCATGACAGGAAAGCTCACTTAGACTGTAGAAAGAACTGTTCTGCTTTTATTTTTATTTTCAAAAATGTTTTAATGTTTATTTTTGACAGAGAGAGAGAGAGAGAGAGGAGGAGGAGGAGTGGGGGAAGGGCAGAGAGAGAGGGGAAACACAGAATCCAAAGCAGGTTCCAGGCTCTGAGCTGTCAGCACAGAGCCCCACTCGGGGCTCGAACTCACAGACCGCGAGATCGCGACCTGAGCTGATGCTTAACTGATGGAGACACCCAGGTGCCCCCGAACTGCTTTATTTTGTTTTGTTTTGTTTTAACGATTTTATTGGGTAGAATCAAAGCAAAATCCAGAACTTACAAAAGGGTATCCCATGAAAAGTGCCTCTGTGACTTCCCATACTCAGTCCCACCCCACAGGCAACCACCGCTCCACTCCCTTACAAATCCTTCCAGAGACCGTCTATGTCGATAAAGGCAGATGACTTTTGTTCTTCCCGAAAAGGTAACGTGCTACCCACACTCTTTTGCCCCTCGATTTTTCCGCTTTACTTGAAGATCTTTCCATGTCAGCACATAGAGAGTAGCTACATTTTTTTTAAGAGTAGCTACATTAAAAACATTTTTTTAAAAGTTTTATTTAAGTAATCTCTACACCCAACATGGGGCTCAAACTCATGACCCCAAGATCAAGAGTTTCATGCTTTTCCAACTGAGCCAGCCAGGCGCCCTGAGAGTAGCTACATTTTTTAAATGGTTGCTGGTATTCTATCTTAAGGCTGATTCATTTAATTAACCTTCTCTGTAGACATTCAGGCCATTTTCCAATTTCTTGTTTTAGGAGAGGTGCATCAATACATTAGCCCTACAAAAATGCACTTCTGTTCTTAATCTCTGGGATAAATATCTAGGGGTAGAATTCCTGGGTCAGAAGGCATATGAATTTTTAATTTTGATGGTCAAACGGCCTCTTTTAGAGATTGCACCAATTTACACCCTCACCAGCAATATACAAAAATGTGTTGGCAAATATATTTTATCTTTGCTGATTTGCTAGGTGAAAAAAAAAATGCTGTCTCCTTGTAGGCTAATTTGCATTTCTTTTATGAATGAAGTTGAGCCTCTTTTCATGTGTCTGAGAACTATTTGTTCTTCCTTCTTTGTGAACCATTTATATTCTTTACTTGCTAGTTTTGCATCTGGATTGTTGTTCATTTTTCTTGGATTTGGAGGAATCTTTACATATTAAGAACACAATCCCTTTGCCTGTGCTAAGAGATGCCAGTTTGTGGTTTACTTATGGGATTTTTTTTTCCATGGATGAAATGTTGGCTTTTATGTAGTCAGATTTATAAACCTTTTCTTTATGGTTTCTAGGTTTTGTAATGTACTTTATTTTATTTATTTAAAAAAAGTTTTTTAACGTCTATTATTTATTTTTGAGAGACAGAGAGACAGAGTGCGAGCAGGGGAGGGGCAGAGAGAGAGAGAGAGAGGGAGACACAGAATCTGAAGCAGCTCCAGGCTCCGAGCTGTCAGCACAGAGCCCAACGTGGGGCTCGAACTCACAAATCGTGAGATCATGACCTGAGCTGAAGTCGGAAGCTTAACCGACTGAGCCTCCCAGGCACCCCTAGGTTTTGTAATGTATTTTAAAAGGCATTCTGGGAGGCCTGGGTGGCTCAGTCAGTTGATCATCCAATTTTGGCCCAGGTCATGATCTCATAGTTCATGAGTTTGAGCCCCTCGTTGGGCTTGCCGCTGTCAGCACGGAGCCTGCTTTGGATCCTCTGTCCCTTCCTCTCTCTGCCCCTCCCCTGCACTCTCTCTCTCTCTCAAAAATAATAAATCAAAATAAATAAATAAAAGGTTTTCCTTCCTCCAAACTCATTGAAAGTATGTTTTAACAGTATCTTACGGATTCCATATTTTTATGTTTATGCCTTTAATGCATCTGAGATTTATTGTGGTACAAGGTGTGAGACAGGCACCCAGCTCCGTTGTCCATTTGTTCCACGCCGTTGAATAAATAACCCGTCTTATCCCCAATGATCTGAGACACCATCTTCACCAGAGACCAAATTGCTGTTACTATTTGTTTTCGTTCTAGAGTTTTCTTTTCTGTTCCCTTGATCTGTCTGTCTATTCGTGTTGTTTTAATCACCATAGCTTTATACTATTTTAAATAGTTGGTAGGTCTAGGCCCCCTCACGGTTCTTTTTTAGAAGATCTCTGCGTATTCTCGCTTGGTTATTTTTCTGTATGAACTTTAGAAAGAGCCTGACTAATTCCAAAAAGGAAGCCGTGTACCGGGTGGCAGTGAGTGTGGGCGGGGCCCCCTGCCTGCCTCTCTGGCCCCAGCCACTTGCAGCATCTGGCAGAGAAGACGAGATGGTGCTGGACAATTACAGATGACTCAGGGATGTTCTTTCTCCCTTCCCAATTAAGCAAGGAGGGCTTTCTGGAGGAAGGGGAGGTGGAGGAGGCAGAGAAAGGGGAGAAGGAGCAGGAGGAAAAGCAGGGGTAGAAGAGGATCTCAGAGCAGGGAAGAAAAGAGGCCTCCTGGCAGAGAGGATTAAAGAAACTACTCTCTGGGGGGGGGGGGGGGGGAGAGAAGCAGCAGAGCACGATGAGGCTTTGGGGAAGAGAAGCCAGAATCAAAGCTGGGAGGAGGTTTCCTTGCGGAGATTGGACAGGAGTGGGGGAGGGCGAGGGGGTGGAGGCCAGCTGGGAGGGCCCGGGCCCGGGCAGGTGGGGGGCGGCCTGGAACTGAAGAAGCCCGCGGTTAGAGAGGCGGTTGGCCTCTGAGTCAGCCCGCGGGGCTTCGGGGAGCAGGCTGCCACGGCTGAACGCAAGGCAGGCAGAAACAGAACCAAAGCCAGAAACTCCGATCATCCTCTTGTTCAGACCTGGCGGTTCCCAGGAGGCCCCCTCCCGTGCTCCTGTGGGTGACACGAGGTCCCTCCCCCGCCCCCCAGGGGAACCATGGCACGGGCCTTGGGCTTGGCTGCTGTGATCACGTGAGTGCATTTACTCACGGAGAGGAATCAGAAGACTAGTCCTGAGAACTTGTAACTCCTGGGCTGCATCAGAAGCACATGGGGTTGGGGGTGGGCATTGCTGTGTGATGAGAAGTTGTTAATTGTCCACACCGAAGAAGGCAGCAGGAGCCCCGTCCTGGGAACAGGCGGTGCAGAGTCAGGGAAGGCCTCCCCGCCACGGGGTTGCTGGCTGGCACTGGGGAGGGA
This sequence comes from Herpailurus yagouaroundi, assembly GCF_014898765.1. Taxonomy (NCBI): domain Eukaryota; kingdom Metazoa; phylum Chordata; class Mammalia; order Carnivora; family Felidae; genus Herpailurus; species Herpailurus yagouaroundi. The sequence goes on along the minus strand of NW_024412464.1, from coordinate 622,775 downwards.
GGAAGGGAGGGCTGGATGAGCCTCCCTGTATGAGGACCCGCTCAGTCCCAGGCAGGACCATGCAAGGTGCTATCGGACCACGCCCAACGAGCTGCTTCTGTCCCTGCCACGTAACCACCTCAGAGCCCCTGCACAGGGCAGCTGGGACCCTCTCTTCCCTCTTCCCACCCAAAAGCTGGCTCTTCTCTCTGCGCCCTCCTGGGCTGGGCCGGTCTGGGAGCAGAGTCCTGCTTGCCCACTTGAGGACCTAACAAAGTTTCTTTCCTCAGCCATTCCGATCCCAGAATGTCATCAGGACCACCCCCGCGCTGAGACTTTTCACCTGCAACACTGAGGCTCAGAGAGGGCACGTGAGGGCCCCATAGCCACACAGCAAACAGGTATCGATGGGGCCAGAATCCAGGGCAGCGGCTTCTAGCTGTAGGGCCTCCTCCTGTGTGCTGTGGGGGGCACATTCAGCACCCCCCCCACCCCAGGGATCCCGGGGCCATCCCTGCAGGAGTCTGCCTCTGCTACGCCAGGGGTGGGGTGTGTGTGTATGTGTCGGGGCGGTGGGGGTCGATCTTCCTTCCCAAGAGCCAGAGCATCTTGGTTTTAATGAGCTCAGGGTCAGCGTTTAGAGGGACTGTGTGTATTTTCAGTGAGAATGGGTGGGATATTTGCGTGTGGTTTGTTTTCTGGATGCAAAATACATGCCATGGATAAGAGGCCACCAACACAAATCTGTACAGAGCTAGCGGGGTTTGGTAAAAAATGTTCTTGCTGAGGAGCTGAGACTTAAACCCTGCCTGGAAGTCACTCCCTTTCTCTGGGCCTCAGTTTCCCATTTTGTAAATTGAAGGGGTTGGACCAAGGAGTGTTGGAAGGCCCTTCCCGCTCTGACCTGCCCTGTTTCCTGAAAGGGCTATCAGGCCCCGGACACTGTGTCCCAAGCACAGTGGGGACAGGGGCAAGGCTTTCGAAGTCTCCCCCGGGATGGGGGCTGGCGTGATTTGCATGAAGCACCCTCGGGCCTCCCTGGGTGGGGGTCACTCCTGCCCCTTCTGCTCAGGATGTGGATGGGTGGGGGAGGGGGAGGGCTTACTGTCTACCCACCAGGCGCTTCTGGTTTCAGAAGGAAAGTAACTGCTGAAGACGCCCCCAGGGACCCAGCCGGAGGCCCCAGTCCAGCAGGGGCAGAGAGCCCGGGGTGGAAAGGGCCAGGTGAGCAGACCCACTCCTCACTGCCTGCCCAGGCCGGCTGGGCTCCTCCTGCCCCGGACATTTCCCTCTGTCTGTGCAGCCAGGGGAACCCCCAGAAAGAGCATTTGCCCTCTTGAATACTCAGAGGGAAAAATATGCCTCACGATGGTAAGAAACATGAGAGGTGGCAGAAGTCCATGGAATTGGTACTGTAAGTTGCGAGACAAAAGTCAAAGTTCCACGGGTGGTGAAATAGTATTTAGAAAATCAAGAAAAAAAACCCAAACTAAGAAAAACCGTGAGCCTCGCAGCATCACCCAGGTGACGATGACACTTCAGGGGCATCATCTCTGCCGATTCTTCCAGCCATCGGCACGGACTTTTGGTTCGTGTCAGAATTTTACAGAGCTTTGCATCATGCGACATGTGTGCTTCTGATGCTCTGTCACCTGTTCACAGCAGTATCAGGGCGTGTTTTTCTTGGTGTGGTAAGGTAAAGCCAGGCTGCTGTAACAAAGAGCCCCAACAGCTCAGAAGATACAAGTTCAATTCCTTCTCCTGTAACATCCCAGGTTAGCGGGCAACTCCGTTCACACACACGTACAGGGGCCCAGATTCCTTCTGTTGTGTCATTCTGTGGACCCACAGCCCTGGGGTCTAGAATCAAGGCCGGGTTTTCTTGGAGGCACGCCTCTGTCTTATGGCTCCAGCCTGGAATGGAGCCCCTCTCTTTGCTCACATTCTATTCGTGAACACTTAGCCCCAAGGTCACATCTGACTGCAAGGGAGGCGGGTTAATGTGGTCCCTAGAGAGGCTCTCATGTGCTGAGATACAACGTTATCATTGAGGGAGGAGGGGGATATAAAATTTAATGGATCACTTAGCAGAGCCTGGATCTTTGAAAACTGTCAACCCAAAGGTTTGCTTTTTCCTTTGGACAGTCCTTTTATGCGATTATGCTCTTTTGTTGTTGTTTAATGTTTATTTTATTTATTTTGAGAGACAGAGAGCAAGTAAGCAGGGGAGCAGAGAGAGAGAGAGAGAGAGAGAGAGAGAGAAAGAGCATGAGCAGAGGAGGGGCAGACAGAGGGAGAAGAGATGTCCCAAGCAGGCTCCACACTGTCAGCACAGAGCCCAACGTGGGGCTCGAACTCACGAACTGTGAGATCATGACTTGCGCTGAAATCAAGAGTCAGATGCTTAACTGACTGAGCCACCTAGGTGCCCCGTGATTATGCTTTTTTGCATTATCTGTGTCTCTCCTCCCTTGTTCTTCCTCCCCCTCCTTTTCTTTCTCCCTTACTCTTTCTTCCACCTCTTCCCTCACCCTAACACAGACCTCCTAGGGTAAGTAGGATGGAGTTTCCAGGCTCCACGGGTCACGGAGTGCACCCAATGTTCCAGACGGTCAGAGCGAAGGACAGTGGCATGCATCCCTGTTGCTTTTCCCTGTACTGATCCTTGACTGCTTCGCCACTGCTAAGCCACCCCCCGTCCAAGCGGCCCTCGAGAATGTAATTGAGAATAAGGGGACTTACAAGAAATCAGCATCGGGTTTGCAGGCAGGCGACCATGGATTTCACGTTCTGATGCTGCTCGTTACTGATGTGTGATCCCAAGCAGATCTCCTGGCCTCTGTTCTGAGTCTTTATCCAACACTGGAGCAAATGCAACTTCCCCTTCCTATCCCAAAGAGGTTTTGGGAAGCTGGCACAAAATCACGTTTGCGTAAAAGCTTTGTATCTTTTTTAGTATTTTTCTCTAAATAATTCAAACCTGCTGGTTTTTGGTCCGAATTTGATAATTCCAATATCTGAGGTCATCTGGAGGTCTAATTCTGCTGTTTGTTTTAGCTGCTGATTCTCACTCATTGTGGCTCGCTTTCTTATGTACCTTGGAGTTACAGGTTGTGCCCTCATGTCCACGTGGGCTGTCCTTATCTGTGGGAATTCTGGGAGGTCTCGCTTAAGAGCGTCGGCTCCCAAGAGGATTAACGTTGGCTCCCCAAGGTACTACTAAGCTGGCTTGACTTTAAGAAAAAACTTCCTGGTTTGTGGTTTTCCAAATCACATAAGCAGTGTACATTTGAACCCCAACCTGCAGAAGAAAAGAGTCTATGATTCCCAAATTCTCAGGAAAGATTCGCTTTTTTTTTTCAACTGAGAGCCCAGGCCAAGACGGCTATGTTTCCTTCAGTCTCTCTTTGCTGGTGAGGCCACCAGCCTCATTCCAGGTCATTCCAGATGAAAAAGATTTCGGTTTTACGCTGGAATCTCAATTCCAATTTCCCACCTTGCTTAAGTGCCATGTGGATCTTAAAACTTAAGACCCGGGGCGCCTGGGTGGCACAGTCAGTTAAGCGTCCGACTTCAGCCAGGTCACGATCTCGCGGTCCGTGAGTTCGAGCCCCGCGTCGGGCTCTGGGCTGATGGCTCAGAGCCTGGAGCCTGTTTCCGATTCTGTGTCTCCCTCTCTCTCTGCCCCTCCCCCGTTCATGCTCTGTCTCTCTCTGTCACAAAAATAAATAAAAAACGTTGAAAAAAAATTAAAAAAAAAAACAAAAAAACAAAAAAAAAAAACCTTAAGACCCTATGTTAGGGAGCTGGGCTAATGTCCTGGGGCAGCTACTATCTACAGTCATCTTAGCATCTTTATTTCCTACTCGCTCTTCATTTGGGGGCCCTGAGGATTGCCCTCACCTGTCTGTGAATTCAGTGCTTTTTTTTTTTTTAATTTCAAAAATGTTTTTATTTTTTATTTTTGAGAGAGACAGAGCATGAGTGGGGGAGGGGCAGAGAGGGAGGAAGGCACAGAATGTGAAGCAGGCTCCAGGCTCTGGGCTGTCAGCACAGAGCCCGATGTGGGGCTCGAAACCACGAACTGTGAGATCATGACATGAGCCGAAGTCGGACGCTTAGCTGACGGACCCACTCAGGCGCCCCGAAAGATATCTTTCGGAGTGTTTGTTGTATTTTGCACCCCGCCCCCCCCATTTCTGGTGTTGTGCAGTGGGAGAGATTTTCGGTGGACTCTGAAATTCCGTTATCTTTCAAGGTTTTTTTTAAACCCCTTCTGTCCTCTTTCCCTTTCTCTCTTGTCTTCTCCTTGGCCTTCCAGTCCTTCTCTCCACCCTGAAGCCACACTTGTCTGTTAGATCACAACTGTTAGCTCCGCATGTCCTGAGGGAACGTTCTGGCAGGTTTTCTTCAATGCTCCTGCTTGGCCCTCCCCAGTTCCTTCCTGTGGCTCTCTAGCTCCAGCCCCTTAATGTGGCCAGTGAACAGCCCCAGACACTCTCCCGCCTCAGCCTGCACCCTCAGGCTTTATCTCCTGCCCAGACTTGTCAGAATCCCTCTTCCTTCCACCTGTCACTATTCAACATGTCAAAATGTGCTCAGCCAGGAGGAGGTTTAGGTCGGAGCTTTTTAGAATCTTCTTGGAGCTTTCCTCCTTTGAATCATTGCGAACATCATGCATCAGAGAAGCTCAAAGTTTTGGGGGCGCCCGGGTGGCTCAGTCGGTTCCACATCCGACTTCAGCTCATGTCATGATCTCATGGCTCTTGAGTTCGAGCCCCGTGTCAGGATTTGTGTCCGGACGGCTCGGAGCCTGGAGCCTGCTTCGGATTCTGTGTCTCTCTCTCTACCCCTCCCCTGCTCGTGCTCTGTTTCCCTCTCTCTCAAAAATAAATACACATTAAAAAAGAAAAGAAAAGAAAAAAGCTCAGAGTTTCGGTGCTCAGAGATTCAGATGTCGGTGCCAAGGCCTCACTCCCAGATCTTCATACTGGCGAGGTCCTAGCCTGTGAGATCCCACCGAGAGCTCGGGGGAAGCAGAGTTTGGCCAACTTCTTCTTCCTGGAATGGATTGAAAGAATGTGAGAGAATTCTGGAGTGAGAGCAGGCAGAATTGCCCAGGAGGGAAAGTGGATCTCTGGTCCTGATTTAAGGGCCACTTTTCCCCTTGTGGGCACTCCCTTCCCTGCAGACTGGCTCAAGCAGCCTTCTGAGGAGGGTTTGCTGAAGCTCTTCCCCTGGAGAGAATTGACAGGGACTTTGGACTGTAGCCACCTCTGTCAGTGGATTCTGCATGGTCGTAGGAGGCAAAGCCTTAAGCCCAGAGGACAGGATCCCAGGCTTCCAGGAAAAGGAAAGCCTAACACTGGGGATCAGGGATGCTCTTCCCAAGGCTTCTAGAAGCATACCTAGAAGACTGTCCCTGGAGCCCCTAGCACAGAGCCGCTATGCCCCAGTGCCACACTACATACACAGTGCGTCACTTCATGGCCACAATCACCCTATGAGCTACATTCTTTGGGAAACTGAGGCTGAACGAGGCAGAGGCCCTGTAGTTGCTAAGGGCAGAGAGAGCCAGGGTTCGACCCCAGGCCTGACTTACCTGAAACCTGTCCTCTACCTCCCATGTGAACTGTTTTCAGGAAAGACAGGTGGGCAGGTTGGCTACTGCAACCATGTAAGAGCTGACAGCTGCACGACGTGCTTCGGGAGGCAGCAGACCCAGGGGCGAAGCCCAAGGCCTCCGGAGCCAGCCTGGTGGAGTTCAAATTCCAGCTGTAGCACTGAACTAGCCAGGTGACTCCGGCTGATTCTTTACTCCAGCGCCCCTCCTTCCCTGCATCCAGAGTGAGCCTTTCAAACACAAACTGGATGGTTTCCCTCATCTCTTCTCAATCTCCTGACAGCTACTCACCACTTGTAGAATGAAATCCAAGTGCCTCACCGAGGCTCACGGCGGAGGCCACCAGTGCTCACCAAAACCTACATTCTCCTCTGGGTCCTGGACTCACCCCTGCAATGTGCCTCAGCCTCCTTGCACGGGTGGAGGTGGGGCGGGGAGGGCAGGGGCGTGGCCTCTCCCCTAGCATTTCTCATCGGCCAGCTAGACGTGGGGGATCCACCGAGGATTCTGAGGAGATGAAAGAGCCCCAAGTTGGAGGGTGCCTGGGTCCTTGGTATGTGGAACAAGAGCCCTGTGCCCTGTGTCATAGTGTCTTATGACACTAACAGAACAATTACATGAGCAGAAAAACAAACCTCTACGTGTTAAGCCATTAGAGCTTGGGTGGCTGTCACAGCAGCTGGGTCCCCCTGACCAATACAAGGCCCTGCGTGATCTCCAGCCCACCTGCCTCTGTCCCTTCCTGTCACTCTGCTCCGGCCACACCAGCCTTCTTGCTGCTCCCGAGATCCTCCGAGCTCATTCTACCTCTGTGCCTTCTTCACTAGGCATCGTTCCCTCCTTCTGGAGTGTTCTTGCCAAGCTTTGCATGATGCTCTTTCCCGCTCTGTCCAGGTTTCCAATCAAATACTGCCTCCTTGGACAGAGAAACCCTCCTTCCGGGATGGTGCCGTCTCCCTGCACCTCCTGGCTCTGCTCTGTTTCCCTCCAGGGCAGTTGTCATGACTCGACACTCTACTATACGTGTTTCTTTGTTGACATACTTTTTATCTGTCTCCTTCCCGTGTCTGTCTATCCCTAGTGCCTGGAACAGCGACTGGCACATAATAAGCACTCAGTCAATATTCTTCAAGAATAAATGAACACAACTCCCCTCTGATTTCAATCTGCCTACTTCATCCTCTGTTATCTCATCCATAAAATGGGATTGTGTGTTGGGACGAAAGGAGCGAGTGCGGGCTAAGTGTGGGCCACAGACGCCCCAGGTTCTAACGTACTTAGGGACCTAGAAGGCAAAGGCTTTATTCCACCTGTCCGCTGGCCACATGTGGTCTCCTGCCGGAACCACAATGGCAGCGAGATACCCAATTCCTTCTTGACTCTCGAGGTTTTACTCAGGCCTGCCCTCCGCCCTCTCCTGTCCCCTTGCCATGACTGTCGGAGGTCTGGAGCCTTGAGAGGGGGGTGAAGAATTCAGGCTGGACCCAGTGCAAGGAAGCCCAAACCAGTGCCATGGGCTGTTTAGAGAAGAGCCGAGGGGGGTGATTTAGGCAGAAGATTCTAGTGGCTGCCCTCCCAGGAGAGGGAGTGGGGTGAACGGGCCAGCTCTGGATCCTTGGGCTGGCTGAGAGCTTCACTGGTGTGGGGAATTGAACCAATGGACTGGCTGATGAAAAGAGGGAGGTTTGGGCTGCCCTTTGGGCCGTGAGCCACAGAACTGGCATCTGAGTGGCTGTAGCCACAGGTGGGAGGAATCCACCTGCCAGCAAGTCTAGTCTGCAGGGAGGAGACCCAGGAGCTCTTATGCTCGAGGGAGGTGGACAGCTTCCGGGTGCCCGCTGGCTGCTGAAGACAGAAAAGGGCTTTCAAGGAAGACAGAAGAACACATTCAGGGACACGCACTTGTGAAATAACAGAATGATAGGGTGCCGGCCAGTTAGGATGGCGAGAAGGAGGTGGCCCTTGTGGCCCTAGATGGTGGGTGGAGTCAGGTGTTGACCTTTTTTTTTTTTTAATTTTTTAAATGTTTATTCCTTCTTTTTTTTTTTTTTTTTTTTTTTTTGAGGGACAGAAAGCAGGGGAGGGGCAGAGAGAGAAACACACACAGAATCCGAAGCAGGCTCCAGGCTCTGAGCTGTCAGCACACAGCCCGATGTGGGGCTCAAACTCACGAACCGTGAAATCATGGCCTGAGCCGAAGTCGGCCACCCAACCAACTGAGCCTCCCAGGTGCCCCAGAAGCTGACCTTTAAAAAGCCACATAAGAGGGAAGGTTGAGCACCAGATTAGGAGACAGGAACCTTCCAAAATTTCCTGGACGAGGACCTTTTCAACTAGACTGCCATGAACTGTGTATTCTTAAGCAGGCCATCTACTTCCTCTGTGCCTCAGTTTCCACATCTGTTGAGCTGAAGACGGTGTCCTTCACGTGAGGTGAGGAGAAGAAAGACTGGCTGCCTGTGCAGTTTGCAAGCCGCAAAGTGTTTGCTTATTTGAACTTCGAGGTGGATGGGAACAGCTAAGGAACCCCCCCTGGGGCACCTGTGAGGGGAGGGCTGAGGGGCAACCCGGAAATGACTTTGCTGAGAGGAGAGGGGGAGAGAACAGGGAGAGGAAACCCAAAATGGACCACAGGGAGGGGTGGGGGAGGAGACAGGCTGCAAGCGTTCCAGCAGGAGACCACCTGTGGCCCGTGGACATGACCTTTGGTGTCTCACGGCAGATTCAGTCTGGCTGCTTCTGCACCAGCAGCAAGAGTCCAGACTGGGTCCCCGTCGTTGTCACAAATATTCTGGCGTTCTCTCCGTCTAGGTACCTGGCGGGACTAGATCCTCTGTGCCGTTGAGGGTCTGCATGACCGTGTGACTCTATTTGGCCACTGGCACGTGAGTGGAAGTGACGGTATCACTTTAGGGGCAAACTAAAGAGCTCATGCGTGACTGGCGGTCAAGGCAGAGCCGGTCGGCGCCCCGCCCACAGCTCTTGGAGCATCCTGATGACTTAGTCCCCCCAGTGTCTGCGTCTCTGTTCCCAAGGGCTTTGTCTAGACCACAAAACACGGCTCTGCCCGCGCGCACCCCAGGCTGGGAGTGCCAGGGAAATACACACCTCACCCCTGTCAACCCGGGCCAGCGACTGGGGGGGGGGGGGTTGAGATATAAATACCCCAGCTCTCTCACCCCTGAGGCGGGCTCACCCTGGCGCATGGGTTCCTCACCGTTTCCCCGGGATTTCCCAGGGGACGAACCGCATTCACCCACAGCGGTGGCTGGCTTAATCCACATCCCTTATTAGCTGCTTTCCTTTCCCTGAGGCATTCTCCCGCTCCATACCAGTGTCCCCCGTGCCCCCCCCCCCCCCGGAAATTAGCTGTTGGCACTTGCACCACTGACTCTGGGTCTGTTTCTGGACAGCCACGTTCCTCTTTCCTGCCGTCACCAAAACCCACTGGCCAAAGAGTGGGCCGTTCCCCAGGCAGTGACTGTTCTGTCATCCCCAGGCCTTGGGGTAGAGCGACTAGAAGAAGCTGGGCCTCCAGTGGGCTCACCGCGGACAGTGAGCCGGAGGAAGAAGCCCCCTGAGGCTTGGGAGGCCTTTGGTGCCACGGCATCAGCTCACCTACTCTGACTGATACGGCCCCTGCCTCCCACCATACGCTGCAAAGGCACATCGAGTTCAAGGCATCTTACAAGGGACAGAGAAGGACGGAAAGACAAAGAAAGAAGGCATGCAAGCCCATATGTGCACAATGGACAGAGAGTGTGGGAATGTGTGAGTGTGAGTGTGTGTGTGTGTGTGTGTGTGTGTGTGTGTGTGCCTATGTTAGGGCAGAATGGAAGGAAAGGGGAGGGACCAGTTTGAAGGGGCGACTAAAAAAAGATGCCCAAGGGGCACTTGGCTGGCTCAGCCGGTTAAGCATCCGACTCTTGGTTTTGGCTTCCGTCACCATCTCACGGTCTGTGAGATCAAGCCCTGCATCGGGCCCCCCACGGACAGCGCGGAGCCCGCTTGGGATTCTCTCCCCCGCTCTCTCTGCCCCTCCCCACTCTCAAAAGAAATTAACTTCAAAAAGAAAGCAAGACAAAGATGTCCAAGAACTCTGGCATCGGAGAGACGGAGGTAGAAAAGGATAAAAGATCAAAAGGCCGAGAGACGCAGTGACAAGGGTCCAGGGTCACACACGGAAGCTGAATGCTGAGCCAAGCCTCAAAGGTGGGCTTCCTGATTCCAACCCAGCGCTCCTTCCCCTGAGCTCGTCGCCCCATCCAGAAGGCCTGGCTGGCCTGCCTTCTCTCCGCTGCCCTGGTGTTGCGGGGTGGGGGGGAAGCCCACGGCCGGTGGCCCGTGGCTCCAAGCCCCTCACATGTGGATGACAGCGGCACACAGGCCGGCCTGTGACCATGTGTGGGCCTAAGCAGCAGGTTCCTCTGTTTGCAAGCACATAAGTGGACTCTTGCCAGCTCAAGCCATAAATGGGGGTGAACTGGGGAGTCCTGGGGCTCCCAGCTAACAGCATGGGCCTTGGGAGAACAGCGTCGAGAGCGGCTTCGGACTGGCCCCGTGCCCTGGACCCTCCCACCAGCGATGGCCCTGTCTGCCCCTCACCTGCCATTCTCACAGGTAAGGAGCGCCGATTCCCGGAAGAAAGAATCAGACTGGCTACCTCCAGTCAGGCGTTCTTCTTGGATCCAATGGGCTGAATCCAAGAGTGAGGGGTAACCCAGGAGCACGCTGGGGCCCATGCCCGAGCATGGCCAGTTTCCAGAGCCTGGGCGGTGGTGAGCCGGCAGACCCGAGGGAGGTGTTTGCGAACGGAGCCCTCTCCTGCCCTTGACATACACCTCCTCTCAGCAGGTCCCGCTCTTCGTTTTCTCTCTGTCATTCATTCGACCCTCCCTGAAGCTCTCATTGATGTACTACAGGCACCTGGTGCCGTGGAGACGCTCCTCACCCCTCTCACACACAACCGAGGGGCCTGCAGCCTTGGGACGGCCTGCCTGTGGTGGGGCCAGCTCCGTGTCTTGATCTCGCCACCCAGCCTGGGGACGCTTAGGATTGACCTGACCGAGCCAGCCAGCATAGTCACATATGGACAGAAAGTGCTAGAAGGTGTTTTAATCTGCTCCCCAAGTTCCCATGCGGAACAGGGTCTGTGAAGGATTCCAGAGCTGGATTTCCCTGACTCATCATCCTTGAGATTCTGTCAGTGGAGTTTTTTCTAGAGAGGGAGGCCTGCCCTTTGGCTTAGTTGCAGAACTGCCCCCAGCACTCCCTCAGCTCAACCTCCCCCTCCTCTCCCCCTCCACTCCCTCGGGACTCCCTCCGGGTGTCTCTAGGTCACAATATCCTCCTGCTCTTTGGGGGGAGCCTGACCAGAGGCCCTTTTGTTGTTTCTACTCCTGTTCTCACAAAAGTCCCTGTGGAGGGGGAAAAATGTCACCTAGATAAAGACACAGAGCATAAAGAAGAAAAAACCCAAAGAGTGACATTTGGGAAAGTTTAGACAAGAATAGCCTGGACAGGGCTGAGCTTGGGAAGAGGGAGAAGGTCAGAGCCTGGGGGATTAGGGACGTCAGACAGCTGACATGGTGACAGATGTCTGGCCCTGGGTTTCTCTTTCGTAATGACCAGAGTTTGCTCACTGAGCTCTGCCAGAGCACTCGCTATGTGCTAAGCACCTTCCGCTGATTGTCTCACTTAATTCACAAGACACCCCTGGGAGATCCTTACCGTTATTAACTCAAATGGAAGATGGGGAAACTGAGGTTCAGGGAGGTAAAGTAACTTTCCCAGGGTCTCATGCCCATCTGGCTACGGCACAACAGGCTACCAGGGCCCCCCGTGGTTTTGAAGCTCAGAGCAACCGGGATGTCTGAGTACCATAAAGTTTTATCTGAGCAGATGAGCCTTGCTGAGAGAAATCCTTGTGCTCCCAGAGAACAGGGTGGAAAATGGGAAAGAAACTAGCTTTGGAGTCGGAAATCCTGGAGCCCCAACACAGGCTTTGCCTCTCGCTATTGAATTACCTTGAACTTACTGTAGGGAGCCCAAGAAGAAAAGTAGCATGATTGGCCAGGCTTGGATCATGCCATCACACCCAGGCCAATCATTTTTAGCAAGTTGGCTGTTCGAGTTCAGTCCCACTACTTAGAGCGGGATGGGCAGTGCTTTGTCCGGGAAAACGGAGTGTGGGTAGGGGGAGGAAATAAAAGATTCTAGGCAAAATGAATATATTTTATTATTCAAACCCCAGTTCTCTCCGCTCCTAATCATTCCCATCCAATATTGAAATGCCACTCTGAAGTTTACATTCTGGGGGAGCCTAGGTGGCTCAGTCAGTAGGGCATCCAACTTCTGCTCAGGTCATGATCTCATGCTTCTTGAGTTCGAGTCCCACATCAGGCTCTGTGCTGACAGCTCAGAGCCTCAAGCCTGCTTCAGATTCTGTGTTGGCCTCTCTCTCTGCCCCTTCCCCCATTGACACACACTCTCTCTCTCAAAAATAAATAAACATTAAAAAAATTTTTTTTAATTAAAAACATTTACATTCTGCCACCTCCTGTCTCCTACCCTGATGCTTGCTGGGCACAACTGGCCTCATGGATCATCTCAGCTCACAGGCCTGATGGACTTTCCTGAGTCCCAAGAAGCTCTCCGTTCCTCCAATTATGTTAACTATCTTTCCTCCCCTGTCTGCTGTGTCAGCAATTTCGGTATTGGAGGCTCGCTTTTCAGCCTAACCAACTTGTCTCCCTTCAGATGCACATCCTCTTGTGAGCAGGTACCCCCTGTCTGAACAATTATCTAGGACTGCTCCTAGTGGCTTTCCATGCCTTTTCCCATTTTGGTAAAGGAGGGAGAGGGCCTGAGAAGACTTTCCTGAAGCCGTATTGGAGAAAGGAAGAGAACGGATGCAAAATGGGGACGCTGACCATCCTCTTGATCCAACTGGTCTATTTTAGGTGGCTCCAGGTTGCTCGGCCGTCTGAATGCCGTGACCCTTCTTTTTTTCTTTTTTCTTTTCTTTTTTTTTTTTTTTAACGTTTATTTATTTTTGGGACAGAGAGAGACAGAGCATGAACGGGGGAGGGGCAGAGAGAGAGGGAGACACAGAATCGGAAGCAGGCTCCAGGCTCCGAGCCATCAGCCCAGAGCCCGACGCGGGGCTCGAACTCACGGACTGCGAGATCGCGAGATCGTGACCTGAGCCGAAGTCGGACGCTCAACCGACTGAGCCACCCAGGCGCCCCGACCCTTCTTATTTCATCTTGAAGACGCAGCAGTTTTCTCTTCTTCTTTCCCAAGTCTAAGGTGATTTAAACTTGAAAATTTTGAGATACTTGTAGATTCACTGCAGTTGGGAGAAACAGTGCAGAGACTTCTCGAGTGCCCTTTACCCAGTTCCCCAATGGTAACGTTGCAAAACTATACTAGAGCCTCACAACCTGGGGGGCGCCCGGGAGGCTCAGTCGGTTGAGCGTCCAACTTCCGCTCCGATCATGATCTCAGGGTTTGTGAGCTCGAGCCCCACATCTGACTCACTGCTGTCAGTGTGGAGCCCGCTTTGGATCCTCTGTTTCCCTCTCTCTCTGCCCCTCTCCTGCTCATGCTCTCTCTCTCTCTCTCTCTCTCTCTCTCTCAGAAATAAACTTAAAAAATTTGTAAATAAATAAAATCTTAAAAAAAGGAATATCACAATCTGGATACTGATGTTGACACAATCAAGATACAGAACATTTCCATCCCACAAGGACCTTCCTGCTGCCATTTTATTATAATCACAGCTACTTTCCGATCAACCTACCTTCTCTTTTAACTGATGGTAACTACTAATCTGTTTTCCACTTCTATACTTTGGCCACTTCAAGAATGTTACATAAATGGAATCCCACAGTATGTAAACTTTGGAGCCTGGCTTTTTACAGTCAACACAAGTCTATGGATTAATCCAGGTTGGTGTGTGGACCAACAGTTCATTTCTTTTTTGCGGAGTAGTTTTTATTTCTTTTTCTTTTTCTTTTTGATGTTTATTTATTTTTGAGAGAGAGAGAGACAGAGCACGAGCGGGGGAGGAGCAGAGAGAGAGGGAGACAGAATCTGAAGCAGGCTCCAGGCTTTGAGCTCTCAGCACAGAGCCCGAGCGGGGCTCAAACTCACGAACTATGAGATCATGACCTGAGCCGAAATCAGATACTTAACCAACTGAGCCACCCAGGCGTCCCATTGCTGAGTATTTTTTCATGTAGGATATACCCCAATTTATTTAACCATTCCCTGTTAAAGGACATTGGGTGGTTTCCAGTTTGGGGCTATTACAAATAAAGTTGCTATAAACATCTGTGTACAGGTTTTTGTGTGAACATAAGTCTTCATTTCTCTATGCGAAAGAGCTGGGACTAATTTTCCAAAATGATAAAAATTACATGTATATAATAAAAATATAAAAAGTCTATCAAATATATTTTGGTATATTAACAATTATTTTGTATATAATTGTTAACCATTTTGGAATAATTTTACTTTATTTATTTTTTAAAAACTTTTTATGTTTATTTTTTTAATTAAAAAAAATTTTTTTAACGTTTATTTATTTTTGAGACAGAGAGAGACAGAGCATGAACGGGGGAGGGGCAGAGAGAGAGAGGGAGACACAGAATCTGAAACAGGCTCCAGGCTCTGAGCTGTCAGCACAGAGCCCGACACGGGGCTTGAGCTCATGAACTGTGAGATCATGACCTGAGCTGAAGTCGGATGCTTAACTGACTGAGCCACCCAGGTGCCCCATCATTTTGGAATAATTTTAGATTTACAGAAAAGTTTCAAGGATAATATAGACAGCTCTCTTATGCCCCTCATTCTGTTTCCCCTAATGTCAACATCTTCCATTACCATAGGACATTTGTCACAAGTAAGAAATGACATTGGCATTTAAATTCCAGACTTTATTTGGATTTTACCAGTTTTTCCATTAATGTCTTTTTTTTTTTCTGTCCTGGAAGCCAATCTTGGATCCCACATTAAATTTAACCATGGTTTAGTTTTGTGGTTTTTGCAGAAGTCCTCAAGGATGTGGCAGAAAACTACTGAGGAAGTAAGACGGGAGGTGAGAGGGGCTTTTAGGAAAATGGTGGTATAATTTCCATACGGTAAAATTCAGCCTGTGTAGGTTGTGAGTTTTGATAAATGCACATGGTCAGATAATCACCACCACAATCATGATATAGAACATTTCCGTCACCCTCCCCAGAATCCCCACCGGCCCCTCAGTAGTTAACCCTTCCCCTATCTTCAGCCCAGACAACGGCTGATCCTTCCCTAAAGTTATGCCTTTTCCAGAAAGTCATATAAATAGAATCAAATGATATGTAATTTTTGGAGTCTAGCTTCTTTCACTTAGTAAAATGCACTTGAGATTCCACCACATTTCATCACTTCATTTCTTCTAATTGCTGAGTAAGCACTCCATTGTCTGGCTATGCCAATTTATTTATCCATTTACTAGTTGAAAGGCACGGTGGGGGAGGTTCCAGGTTTTGATGATTGCCAATAGCTTCTCTACAAACATCCACACGTAGGTTTTTGCATGTACATGGTTTCCATTTTTCTCGGCAAATACTTATGAGTAGGATTGCTGGGTTGCATGGCACGTATCTGTTTAACTGCGTAAGAAATAGACCGATTGTTTTCAGAAGTGGCTGTACCAGTCTGCATTCCCAACAGGCACCGCATGCCTGTTCCAGGTGCTTTGTTCAGCCACAACTTGGTATTGTCAGGTTATTATCATTGTTGTCGTTATTTTGGCCACTCTTTGTGGTGTGAGTTTCAGAGTTTTCCCCCTTCTTCCTATGTCTCCTGCACACCTCACTCCCAACTTTGGGCACCAGTGAGGGGTGAGGAGAGGGTGCGGTCACAATTAGGAGAAACACAAGGACTGGCTTTCAGGATCCCCTGGACACTAGAAACTTTGAGACTGCAGTTTTTAAGAAGGGGTGACCGTCAGCGAGTGTGTGGTGAAGAATGAGGGCAAGGGCAAAGGCCGGAGGGGCACTAGGGCAGGCCTGGCAGTGAAGGGCCTGGGGACGTCAATCCAGAGTGGCCTGTCCAGTTGGGGCTTGTTGATAGTGGGAAAGGGCCTGTTGGGGCCCAGGAGGAGGTCCTGCTGCCTCAGCGTCTTCCTTCCTTTCCAGGGCATCCAGCCCTTTCCAGCAGAGGAAATCGCAATCTCCTGGGGGCCCCCACAGGCTTGAAGGGTGGGGAGGGAGCCTGGGAACCAGAAGCCTGGCTAGGGGCCCAGGTGTGTGACACCTGAATCTTGGGGAGGGTGGCTGAAGAGGTAAGAGGCCAGGTCCCTGGAGCCTCTGGGACAACTGAGGACAGGGAGGGGCAGCTCGAGTTTCATCACTGCTTGATGTGTGACCAGGGCACCGACCAGGCAGCAGAATGCCAGGCCCTGGCCCCCTGCGGGGTGATACCTTTCACCAAAAAACCACAGTCCTCTCCTTGCTCCGTAGGGACTGCGCTGGCCCAGGCTTTGGGTCCTTTGCTTAGAATTAAAAAGACCCAGATTTTCATTAGGCCCCGGGACGGGAGCCTCGAGGGTTAGTTTTGCAGAGGGTATGTGCCGTGTGTCCATCCATCCCCCTGTGTCGTGTGATTCCGCGGCACGCGTAGCGTCACAGCAGGCCCAGTAGCCTCCAAACAGTTTCTTACAGTTTATTAGCTGTATGATCTTGGACAGGTAACTTAGCCTCTTTGGGTCTTGGTTTCCCTGATTTTTGACTCAAAGTTTTGGTCTCGGGTGATTTCCAAATTTCACTGAACATCAGCATCACCGGGATTTATTTTATAAGCTACTGATTCCTGGGCCCCACGCACAGACCTACTGAATCAGCATCCGTGGACTTGAGGCCCTGGCATCTGGGTGTTTAACAAGCTCCTCAGGCGGGGTTTTGTGTGGCCGGCGGGGCACTGACGACAGCTGGAGAAGTACAACCCCGAAGTTCAAAAAACCGAGTCTGAGGCAGCCTCTGGCGGAAGTTAGAGACTTGGTCCAGGGAGGTGGGAGGAGCCAGAGTAGGGGAGCCAATCAGTGGCCAGAAAGGGGGAGGAGCCAGAGGGGAGAACCAATCAGGAGAAGCAAATGCAATGAGCCTGGTATGCGTGTTGCGAGAGGGGAATGAAGACTTTGGACCAGAAGAGAGCTGGGCTTGCAGGTGGGGAAGAAACGTCTCTGAGGTGAGAAGCCAAAGTACTTTGGCTACTGCTGCCTGGGCGCAGCTGCTAACACCATGAGGCAGCTGGAAGGGCATAACCTTTGGGGTTCAGGAGGAGAATGGTGGGGCAAAGGATGGGAGAGGGGGCATCTATGGATGGGAGTGGGGGCTTGGAGACTCGGAGCGGATCCAGCAGAAGCTGCCTCCACCTGGAAGGACATCATAAGCCCGAAGTCCCTGACTAGCTCCTGGGAAATAAATGGCCACCTGGACCCTCTCCATTCCACGCCCACTGTCCCGGACTCGGCTTGGAAGATCAGAGAGTCCCGGTCTGTTGCTTCCTACCTTGGTGACCTTGAACAAATCTCTCCACCTTCCTGACTCTGTTGTCTTATCTGTAAAATGGGGATAATAATTACGCCTGCCCTGCCCCTCACGGCATTACCGTGGGCATCACCTAAAATGAGGGAGGTGACAGGGCTCTGCCACGTGCAGTGTGCTGTGAAGTCAGTGGGAGCAGGTCCTAATGGGGCCCCAGGAAGGAGGGGATTGACCTCCCTCCTCGGCCTCAAGGTTGGAGTGTCCACTTAAAACCACCCAGGCCAGGGGCGCCTGGGTGGCTCAGTCGGTTAAGCGTCCGACTTCAGCCAGGTCACGATCTCGCGGTCCGTGAGTTCGAGCCCCGCGTCAGGCTCTGGACTGATGGCTCAGAGCCTGGAGCCTGTTTCCGATTCTGTGTCTCCCTCTCTCTCTGCCCCTCCCCCGTTCATGCTCTGTCTGTCTCTGTCCCAAAAATAAATAAACGTTGAAATAAAACCACCCAGGCCACTCTCCTTTGAGCTTGTTACATACTCACAGTTAGTCCCCTCTCTGATGCCCTACCTCACTTCCAGAGCTAACAACTATTACATGACTTTGATGTGATCCTTCTGCCCTTAAAATTCTTTTCACACATACGCATGGGCTCGTGGAAAATATATAGCATTTTGCGAGTGAGTGTGTGGGCGCGTGATACATACAAGGTATCAAGTAACATATTATTTAGCAAAATATTTTTTTAAACTCAGGATTTTGTGTTTCAGATCTAATTAGGTCGTCCCTTTTATCCACCCTGTAGCTTTCCTCCGCGGGTTGCCCCCACGTCCCTGTTTTGCCCGATGTCAATATTATTGCAGAGTTTCTGTGTGCCTTTTCTTGTCCCAAGGTACGTGGCCGGGCTGCCTTCAGCCACAAGCCCAGCAGGGTCGGTAAGAGGCCAGAGGCCGCGGAGGAAGCCTGAGGGTGAGTTGTTACCTCTGAGCTTGGAGAAGGTTCATGTCTGCCTCGCTCTGCTGGTGCATCCACAGCCAGTGGGAAGGAGAGAGCGAGGGAGAGAGGGGGAGAGAGAAAACGAGAGAGAGAGGGAGGGAGAGAATCTATATGAGTGCCACCTTGAGCTGACCTCACACCTCTGTCCAGGAAAAGGAAAGAAAGGGGTGGAATCACCTCATTCCAGGGAAGGGAGCTGAGGTCCCTGGTGCCAGAGTCTGCCTGGCACTGGATGGCTGTCCTCCAGTGGTAGTGGCATTGCTGTGCACCCCCCAGTCCCTTCAGATAAAGGTCAAGGACCTTCGTCCACAACTGAGACAGGCTATGTAATTTGTAAGGCCTAGTATAAAACAAAAATGCAGGGCACTTGCTTAAAAAGTGTGAAGACGAGGGCGCCTGGGTGGCTCAGTCGGTTGAGCGTCTGACTTGGGCTCCGGTCATGATCTCACGGTCCGTGAGTTCGAGCCCCACGTCGGGCTCTGTGCTGACAGCTCGGAGCCTGGGGCCTGCTTCGGATTCTGTGTCTCCCTCTCTCTCTGCCCCTCCCCTGCTCACACTCTGTCTCTGCCTCTCAAAAATTACATAAAAATGTTAAAAAAAAAAAAAGTGTGAAGACTGTGCTTCCAAGGTGGGTCCTATGTGACTGCACAGGTGTCACACCCGTGGAGCTGGAGCTGGCATTGCCTGAAACTGCCACCAGAGGAGTCTGGTTCTGGTGTGGAGGCGTGTGCCATGCTCTGCCGAGGACACTGCTGTCCTTTTTGAAGAGCTCAGGGTCTTTGAGTCCTATCACGCTGAACCGTGACTGTCAAAGCACTGCCAAACAGATAGGTCCCCAAACAAATGGGCCACCCATCCGTAATGACAGAGGTTGCCGCCCCCAGGGGCTGCAGAACCAGCAGGGAAGTCAGGAGGCCCAGGTACAGAGCCTCCTTCCACTGCTGCCGAGCTAAATACCCAGGAGTTTTTTGTTGAGCTGCTCTGTGCCTCAGTTTCCTTATCTGTGATAAGGCGCCTACTTCACAAGATGGCTTTGAAGATTAACCCTGAAATTCTAAGGGGAGGCTTAGAACAGTGGCAGGCATTGGGTGAGTGCTTCGTCGGTGGTCGATGTGCTTTCCTGGAAAAATGGAATTGAGGTTGAGGTGGGCAATGGGGAGAGCACTGGTACCAGGGTTCGGGGCTCTGGGGTCTGACACCAGCTCCGCTACCGACCACCTCTTGACCAGAGGCAGGCCACTCTCCTTTGAGTCAACTTCTAAAATCCAAAACCCAAGGGATATGTGTCTATAGGGGGGCAGTTGACTCGTCCCTTCCAGCTTTATAATTCTGTTTCCATCCAAGGGAGTCTGCCCATCCTTCTCATTGGTCTATGCAATTTTTTTTTCTGAGTTTCAGAAAGTTCTTATCTGACTGCAAATCGTCCTGTTTGAGTTAAAGTCGTTTCTCCGTGTTCTGCCCTTTCCGTGAAAACAACTGGCCAATGACCCATTTTATAGACGAGAACTGAGGCACAGGAGCCATCCGCCCTCCAGAAGGAACAATCACGGTCCCTGTCTTTGATTTCTCGTCTCACCGGTCCTTCACTGTACCCCCTTCCCCCCGGAATCTCCACCTCGTCTCTCATTTAGAGACCCACACGTGTCACTCCTGCGAGCCAGGCACTGAGCTGCGACATCCTTCACGTCCCTCTCTCCCTGTTCGGTCCCTCGCCTGTAGGGAAGCAGATCGTGTTGCTGTGTTTACAGCTGGAGAAACTGGCTCCTGGAGCCCAGGCTGGGAGGGGTCTTTGCAGGTGACTTAGAAGACCCCCCCCCCCCGGGCGGGGGGCCGGGGCCCCCCCCCCCAGGGGGCCCGGTTTTTCCGGGAGACGGGGCCCCCTACCCACCGCCCCCCCACCCCCGCCATGCCCAGCACTTACCGGCCACTCTTCCCGCAGCTGGCATGATGAATGTTGCTGCTGGGCATCTAGCCCCCCGGGCACACACGGTTCTGGGCATGCTGGCCGCTGCTCCAGTCCCCTTGCTGTCCCCCGCCCCCGGGAAGACCCACGAGAATGCAGACAAGTGTGAGTGACCTTGGCAGGAGGCGGTCCTCAATGCCGTGCCCTTCCCAGCAGACCAGGTGAGGGCCCTGGGCGGCTCCAACTCGATTACAGCACAGTTTCAATATTTATTGTGGGATTGTTCAATGTCCTTCTCCCCATTAAAATACACCCCTTGGGACAGGGCAGAGGCCACGGCTTGTGCGTTGGTGCGTGCCCAGAGCCCACATGCTGCCTGGCACAGGCTGGCGCTCAGCAGGTGTTCATGGGTGGGCACATGGATCCCCTGTGATTTCCTTAAAGGGAGCCTCCGGCAAATGTGGGCTTTTTACTCTTCTTAACGATTTCCCGTTAACACTCAAATTAATGAATTTGTGCGTCTTTCGCAAAATCGCTACGAACTTGCACTGATATAGAAAAGCACCGTTTTATGTATCACATTGTGAGGATTCGTTCATCCGGTCACTGTGCACTGAGCACCTACTAAGGGCCGATCCAGGGCCCTGGTGACAGAGCAGGAATGTAGCCAATGTCCCTGCCCTCATGGAGGTGCCCTCCCTCCCCAGGGGGCAAAGCACAGCTCACAGCCGCCGAGCGGTGTTGGGCCATGTTTTATGCTGTGGAGAAAAAGGAAGCAGGGAGAGGATGGAAACGGGTGGGTGTGTGGGATGCTGTTTTAGACCGAAGGGCCCCCAAAGCCCCGCAGAAGAGCTGGTATTTGAATAGAAGCTGCCACTGAGAGTGAATCGAGGGACCTGGGGCATCTCGGGGGTCGGGGGGGGGGGGGGAGCTGGATTCAGAAAGATTTCCTTGAAGTCTCAGGCCCCTTGATGAGCCAGGCGGGGGACACTCTGTGCTTGCCCTCAAAGTGAATTAAAAACTCATCCGGCTCAGAGCCCGGGCCAGAGTCGTCTGGGCAGCGGTGGCCTCTTTCAAAGAAAAGCGTTTACCAGGAAACAGAGCAGCACAGCATCCTGATGAGGGCCCGAGGCTTTCGAATTCTGGCCCGAAACGTGTTGAAATCCCAGCTCGGGCAGGATTAAGGTTCATCTCTTCATCACCCTGTGCCTCGGTTTCTTCATCCCTAAGGGGGATAACAACAGGGCCTCCCCCATGAGGCTGCTGTAATGATTCCAAGGAATGATCTGTGTGGAGTGTCGAGCACAGTGCCTGGCGTGGAGGAAGAGTTGGAGGAATGGTGGCCTGTACCAGTCTTCTCGTTCTCTTGGCTCCGGCAGGGCGGGGGGGGGGGGGTCGCTCTTTGCTTCTCACTCATTCATTCCGCGGTTATTCCCCCCGCTTGTTGCCGTGAACTAGATCCTAGGGTACCCAGAGGAGAAGCACCAAGCTGTCCAGAGGTGGGGTGGAGAGAGCACCCAACCAGCGTTAGCCTAGCATTCCCACCCTTGCGAACTTGGCCACGTTGCTTTATCGCCGGGCCTTAGTTTCCCCAACTATCGGTGGAGGGCCCAGCTTCGCGCTCACTGCGTGGTCAGTGCTAAGGGTGCCACCTGCCAGGACCCGCCCACCTTCCCTGAGACCCCTCACGGGGACGCGGAGGGAGCAGCCTGAAGGCAGGGCAGAGGGTCTAAACATAGCTTCATGGGGAAGAGGCACGTGCAGGGTCCTCAGAAGCCTTGGCAGGCATCAAAGGTGGCAGGGGGGAGTGGGGGGTGCTCCTGAAGGAGGAGGCCTCTTGGGAAGTACTCCAGAGGGGTCAGGTTGAAGGTGAAGGCAGAGGAGGGGGCCTCCAGGAGGAGGGGCTCGTCGCCTTCCCTCCCCAGCCCACTCTCGCTTCTAGTTCTGGGAGTAATTTTATTTGGGGGCCACCGTTCCTTATGCACGCCCTCTCCTCCCGTCCAGCCCCTTTCTCCTCGGAGTGCCTTGGGCCCTGGTGCCGTTCCTCTTGAATTCCTTCTTCTTCCTCCCACATCAAAACTGACCTATCTAGTGTGCATGTTTTCCCTCAGGGCTGTGGGAAGCTAGGTTCTAAATAGTGTTAATTCGTGCACTCGAAAAGCTTTTAGGGGCACCTGGGCGGCTCAGTCGGTTAAGTGTCTCACTTCGGCTCAGATCACGATCGCGCGGTTCGTCAGTTCGAGCCCCGCGTCGGGCTTTTGCTGACAGCTCGGAGCCTGGAGCCTGCTTCGGATTCTGTGTCTCCCTCTCTCTCTGCCCCTCCCCTGCTTGTGCTCTGTCTCTCTCTCAAAAATAAAATAAAACATTAAAAAAAAGAAAAGAAAAGAAGCTTTTCATGAGTTCTGTGCTGGGAACTATTCGGGCACTGGTGATATAATAGTGAACAAAACAAATTCCGGACCTCTTGGAGCCTGCATTGTAGAAAGTGAAGGGACAGGAATGATTTAGAGCAGCCATTCGTTCACACGCAAATTCTCCTCCAGCTGATCTGAGGTGGGGCCTCTGATTCTAGCCAGTGTTGCCCAAGGGTTCCTGCGCTATCCCTCACAGGGGCATTAAAGTCTGAAAGAGAACTTCCTGAGATGGAATGACATCCAAAGGAATGGCTATCTAATAGTGGAGTCCTGGGTTGTGTAAGTGGTGGTGGGCGGCGGCTTGTGGGTAGCAGGGCCATTGGACTGGCCTCACAGGTGGCTGCCTCCTCTGTGTTTAAGGCTTTTCAGCTGCAGCTTTTTAGCTCCCCACTGCTCCTGCTCTGCTGGCCTGTGGATGAGAACATCTGGAAGGGATTCCCTGGAACTGGAGGGAATTTCCAGGCGAATGAGACTCTGTTAGCCCAGCCGGGAACACCCACCCCTGCCATCTGCTCCAGACGATAGTACAGATCTGTGTGAGAGGAACCTGGCGCTTTCCAGCTCCTCGAAAGGAACCGCCGTGTCCTGCCCTGGGCACGTCAAGACACTACCCCCGCTGCTGCTGCTGGCCTGTGGCGGCCCCGGTCCCTGAGGGCATGAAGCCAGTCCCCTCGCTTTTTCCCTTTCTCTGCAGGGAGGTGAGATGCCTTGGGATTCCACAGATGCTCTGAGGGCCTTTGCAAGGACAGTGATGCCGGAAGAGGCTGCCTTGGTTGTCAGGAGCGGCGCCATCAGCCCAGAATCTTCTCATCCACATTAGGTAACACCTATGCGACACCTGTGTGACATCTTAATAATACCCGTTTCTGTGTACTGATGGCCCTGGGTACTGGGGGCTTTGCAGCTGGACCTCACTTGACCTGCCAGAAATTCCATGAAGCCGTTCTATTCTCACCTTCTTACAGGCAGGGGCGTGGCAGCTCAGAGAGGTCAGGTGACCCTCAGGAAGTGGCAGACCCAGAATTTGAATCCGGTCACCAAAGCCCAGTGTTAACCCCCAGTCCTACCGCTTCCCTACACAGCCTAAGAGTGGGCACTGGCCCAGAGAGACAGCAGAGCTGGACGGAAACTTGTTCAGCTGAAAGTCTTGCCACCTCTCCCTTCCAGCCTCACAGGAAGCTCCTTGCCCGGGGCCCTCGGGTGGGCCTACCCAGCCACATGGTCACACGCAGCCGCAGAAGACCGGGAAGTAGTTATTGACGAGGATGATGAATGATTGTCATCAAGTCTGGGAGTTCCTCGGCACCAAGGACGGGTCTCCTGTTGTGACATCCTCCTTAACAGCAAATGCCAGAGCGGAACGGAACGCCTGATCCCAAACCAGGAGGCCCAGGTTCCCACTCCGCAGCTCCCGGGGTGCTCCTGGGAACGGCTTGCCCAGTCACGGGGCAGCAGGGTGGGAAAGCCAGGGCTTGGGGTCTGCTCTTGTGGAGGGGTGGCTGAGCCTACAGCATCTGTCCCCTCCATCCCAAGTCCCACCACCGTCTGGGCATATGGGTGGCAGCGGAGGGGGGGTGGTTGTCAACGGGTGCTGATGCTGTTGTTACCCCCTTGTTATTCTGTTACCCTTCTACGAGCACCGTCTTCTCACAGCGTGGGTGCCCCTGGCCCGGAGCCCCTCGCAGAGTTGGCCGCTGGACTAGCAAGTTCTGATTGGAGAGCTTGTGCCAGTCGCAGTGAAATCGAGCCCCTGCCCCTCCCAGCTGGCCAGGCCGGGACTGCAAGACTGAACAGGCAACACAATAGCTCTGTCTTCACCTGCCTGTTGCCCTCTTTGCTGTGCCCTCGGCTTTAAACCCGAGCTGGGCGGGTGTGATCAGGGAGAGAGGGCCCCTTGACCACGATTGGCCAAGAGATTAAGGGCCCCTGAGGAAGGGCCTTTGTTTCTGTATTTTGGTTTCACGGTTTGGGGAGATCGGAGATAGCGTGCATTCCCCTGGGTAGGCGGGCTGTGAAAGGTTCTAGAAAAGCCAGTCAGCGGGGCTTCTGCCTATAAATGGGAGGACAAACATTGTCACTTTAAGGGCTGTGCCACTTCCCCTCTAGAGGAGGAAAAAGAAGACAGGTTTGACTCCCACCCGAGGATGAGGCCACAGCCCAACTAGGACAATGGGGCAGGCAGGGAGCAAGGTCTCGGGATGCTAGGGGACAGGTTCTGCAGCGGACTGGCTGTGCATCTCCAGGCCGTGGGACACCTCTCTGGGCCCTGGATCCCAGCAGGAAGAAGGAGGGAGTGATTTTAGAAGATGACCGTGTACGGTGTTGGTGAGAGAGACAAGAAGGAGCGGGGAGGTGGCTATAGGTTGGAGGGGAGAAGGAAGGGGGACTGGAAAGCAGGCCGTGGGAGACCCAAGTGGCTGTGTTCAGAGGCTGAGGCCTCCTTCCTCTGGCCTCCACAGCTGTGGAGTGCTGCTTTTCGTGGGACCCGTGCTGAGTTGGCAAGAGGGTTCACAAGCTTTGAGGTGTAGGTCCTGAGCCAACCACAGTGAAATGCACCCCACAGGCCTCCAAGGGGCCATCCCCCTCCCTGCCCCTCCAGCACTGCCTCACCCCCCCAGGGCGGGGGGCACTCAGCCTCCATCTGCGGGGGCGACTGCGTCTGACCCTGCTCCCTTGCTGAGGCTTTGGGGGGTCCGTAGACTCAGCACTGGGTCACCCTTTCTCTCGTTGGCCTTACTGGAAATCATCCTTCACTCCGGGCCCTGTTCCAGGTGGGGGTTTGGATCCCAGATCTACAGCCTTTAGACCTATATCCTCCTTCTGCCCGGGGTCCCAGGTCCCATAATAATAGCGCCTCCCTCCTGGGGCTCTCGGAGGATGAAATGAATAACCAGAGCTCTCGGCAAAACACAGACGCCAGGAGCTCCGTGACTCTTAGGTTGCTTCTCCCTCACCTTTAGCTTCCTTGGGTCGGGGAGCTCAATGGACTTTTTACCAAGGCCTTGGCCAGGCAGCCCCAGGCGAGGGGGAGGGGCGCCTGGGTGGCTCAGTCAGTTGAGCATCTGACTTGGGCTAAGGCCATGATCTCATGGTCCGTGGATTCGAGCTTCACATCGGGCTCTGTGCTGACAGCTCAGAGCCTGGAGCCTCCTTCAAGCTCTGTGTCTCCCTCTCTCTCTCAAAAATGAATAAACATGAAGAAAAAATTAAAAATAAAATGAAGGCGAGGGGGTAACAGGAGCTGTCGTTGATTGAGTGCTTTCGGAGGACCAGACCCTTGGCCTGGAAAGTTGTGACTTTCACTTCAACCCTGCAAAGAGGGCTTTATTATCTGTTTCAGAGATGAGGAAACAGAAGTTCTTACTGCTTCCGTGCCCTGTCCGGGGCCCGCCGCTAGTGAGTTGTGGAGTCTGGATTCGAATCCGGCCCCTGTTTCCAAGCTGCTTGGGCTGTCTCTACCATCTCATTCCTCGAGACAAAGAGTCACTCAGGGGACGGGTGGCCGAAGGCTGATGGGACCAGGTGAGGAGCGCCAGTTCTAGAAGCAAAGTACCCCAAGTGTCAAGGCCAGGGCAGCGAGGTACGCTCCAGCGAACACAGAGACCAAGAGCAAGGCAAACGGGGGGGAGACGCGAGCCCTGGCAGATGGGAAGGCCGGCAGGCAGAGACGTGCAAAGCGGTACCCCACAACCTGCAGGGGGATGCCGGAGATGCCCAGGCTGCGGTGGCTGGTGGGTCGTGTGGGGAGGGGAGCTTATGCAATTCCCTTCAGACAACGCACTTGCCCCAATCTGACAGTGGCCGATAGAAAAGCTATTTATAAAAACCCAATGCAGAGGCACGACTGGCCAACATTCCAGGGAGCCCCCAATCTCCCTCACATTTCCAAAGCAAGCTATTTCTCCCAGAATCCCACAAGAGGGCCAGGCGCTTGGGCAATGCGCAGACTCGCCCAAGGTCAAAGACACTATTCCAGGTATGAATTTTATTGCTCACCAGGTGACCCCTGAAGAGGCTCAGAAATCGGGGCGAGGAAAAGTCTCTGGTTGTTATTACTTGGTGCAGTCCGGCCAGAAGAAAGGGCTCTTTGTAGGGCAATGAAAGGGATCCAGACGGAGGCCAGCCCCTGCCCCCCTGAGCAGAAATCACCTTTCCATCAGCAGTCTCTGCTTTGCGTGGCCCAAGCTCATTGTTCTGCCACATCCCGCCCCGGGGAGAGGAATACGTTTGGACGAATCGCTCTCTCCGCGCAAGCGCGCGCGTTTCTACACGAGGAGCTGAGTAGTTTCTTTAAGGGTGCCACTCTTCCCCTCCCCCCGCCCTTTCGCTGTTCATCTTTCTTTCCCCCTTCCAGAAACAATGTAATTCTTCAGTTTGCAGTTTACCTGGTGAGGCTAGGAACAACTGTTGAATTGAAATGCAGCGGGGGGGGGGGGGGGGGGGGCCTCAGTAGACAGAGGTGGCTGGTGTGCAGGTCAAGAGCATAAATCCAGGCGGCCCCGGCAACTGAACCTCCTCCAGATCAGGCCCACCGCGGTCACAGCCCTCTGGCACCCTCTCTTCCTGCTCTGTCCACCCCATGCCTCTGTCCTCCTCTCCCACCCTCCTCCTCCTCCTCCTCCTCCTCCTCCTCCTCCTCCTCCTCCGTCTGTCTCAAGTCCCAGCACCAGAGCCCTCCCTGGCGGTGAGATACTGAGACCTCTTGGCGCCCTGGGGGGCTGGGAGCCAGGCTACTCAGGATGTTTCTAGAAGCACTGGGCCGCCAGCAGAAGGCTGATGGGACTACGTGAGACACATTGATCCAGGAAGCAAATTACCCAGCATGTCAAGGTCAGGGCAGCGAGGCATAGAAGAGACATCTCAACTCTTCAGGGTTTCTGTTGTAGGTAAGACGATCTTTTCAATAATGTGTCCTTGAGGTTGTGGCCTCCATACGGAAGGCTGTGACAGTGAGAGAAATGTTGGGCTGATGGATGTGGGGAGCAGGTAAAGCAGCTGCTATCCCGGGTGAGTGGGCAGGGTAGCTTGTCCCCAAGGTGGCCGCTGTCTTTTCCCTCCTTTTCATTTAAAAAAAAAATTTTTTTTTCAACGTTTATTTATTTTTGGGACAGAGAGAGACAGAGCATGAATGGGGGAGGGGCAGAGAGAGAGGGAGACACAGAATCGGAAACAGGCTCCAGGCTCCGAGCCATCAGCCCAGAGCCCGACGCGGGGCTCGAACTCACAGACCGCGAGATCGTGACCTGGCTGAAGTCGGACGCTTAACCGACTGCGCCACCCAGGCGCCCCCCCCTCCTTTTCTATGCATGAACGCCATACTCCCTCTGAAAGGTGGAAGCTGTTCCTCTCCGCCTCTTGAATCTGGGCTTTCCTTGCTGATGTGCTTGACTTGTAAAATGTGGCGAGGAATTGATACTCGAAATTTCTAAGGTAAGATCCTAAGAACCCTGCAGCTCCTGGCTGAGCCTCTAGGGGCTCCCTGAGGTGGCCATGCAGGGAGGAAGCCCAAGGGGCCCTGTGGAAAGATGAGGCAGGGAGAGAGAGAGAGAGAGAGAGAGAGAGAGAGAGAGAGATGCTGGGCTCCCCCTCCGTGAGTTCCAGCTCCCAGCCCTGTGAATCACCTGAACTGCAGCCATAAACATCCTGGGCCAGAGATGAGCCATTCCCTCTGTGGCCCTGTCTATCCTGAACACAGAGTGCTTCGTGAGTCCTCCCCTAAGACTGTCTTCCCTCCTCCCCTGTCTCTGCCAGGGCCTCAGATGTCACCAGGGCCCATCCAGGTGCGGGCAGCCAACCCTCCAGTGACTGGACCTCTCAGTCGGAGGTGGGGCCAGCAAGAGCTTGTCCAAATGGCTGGAGGTTGGTTATATGGATGCCGAGGTGGCAGTGGGGGTGGGGGTCGAGGTGGGGATACTTGTGGCTAAGGAGATGGGCAGGACCAGCCCAGGTAGGCAACACCAGGGCTCCTCCTGGGGAGGAGCGGGCTCTCGAGGCTGCGTCCTGGGGACTGGGAGATGCCCACAGGAGGCTAACAATGCCATCTGTAATCCCCTGATCCCCTCTGCTCTTCTCGCCCCTTACCTGCCTCTGGAGCAGCCATCAGGAAACCCTTTGGCTTCCTGTTTTCTGCTTTCCTTAACCCTCCTTCCCTTTCCATTCCCCACCGCCAGTGGGATGAAGCTCCTCAGTGGCCCAGCAGCCCTGGACACTTGACCCCTGCCTGTCCTTCTAACGTAGCTCCCCTTACCGCCCGAGACCCCCTCCGTGCAGCCCCTGCCTTTGCCTGACGTCAGCCTGAGGGGCTTCAAGCCTGATGTCCCATCTGGTAGCCAGTGTCGCCCATGGCTGTTGGGCACTTGGAATGTGGGTAGGCCGTCGAAGGGGCTGAACTATTCCATTTACACCAATTTAAATTTGAAAACGGATACTGATCAGTTATTTAAAAACTTTTAATATGTTTGGGAGAATTTAGGTATGTGAACCTACCTTCCCAACTGTATATTCTGTGCAATCCAAACGCGGATGTAACACATCCAACGAGAAATACGTGTGGCTGAATTTAGTATCCTCACTGAGATGCACTGTTCGCATCAAATACACATTGGATTTTGAAGACTTTGAACAAAATAAAAAAAGAATAAGATATCTCAATATTTTTATTGATCACATGTTGAAATGATTATATTTAGCATGTACTGAGCTAGCATAAAGTGCAAAAAGCAAACATGTAGCTTAAAATTAGTTTCATCTTTTTTTCTTAAAAAACTTTTTTTAATGTTTATTTAATTTTGAACGAGAGAGAGAAAGACAGTGTGTGAGCAGGGGAGGGGCAGAGAGAGAGGTAGACGCAGAATCCAAAGCAGGCTCCAGGCTCTGAGCTGTCAGCACAGAGCCCGACGTGGGGCTTGAACCCACTAACTGCGAGATCATGACCTGAGTCAAAGTCGGCTGCTTAACTGACTGAGCCACTCAGGCACCCCATCATCTTTTTTCCTCTTTATTGTTTTTAATAAATTTACTTTTATTTATTTTAAGAAAAAGAGAGAGAGCATGAGTGGAGAAGGGGCAGAGAGAGAAGGAGAGGGAGAATCCCAAGCAGGCTCTGTACTGCTCCATCCCATGAACTGTGAGATCATGACCTGAGCCAAAACCAAGAGTCAGCTGTTTAACCGGCTGAGCCACCCAGGCTCCACTTTTTTTTTTCTTTTTCAATGTGGCTACTTGGAAATTTAAAATTATATATGTGGCGGGGCACCTGGGTGGCTCAGTCATCATGATCTCGTGGTTTGTGGGTTTGAGCCCCACATCAGGCTCTGTGCTGACAGCTCAGAGCCTGGAGCCTGCTTCGGATTCTGTGTCTCTCTCTGTCCCTCTTCTGTTCACACTCTGTCTCTCTCTCTGGAAAGGAAGGAAGAAAGGAAAGGAAAGGAAAGGAAAGGAAAGGAAAGGAAAGGAAAGGAAAGGAAAGGAAAGGAAAGGAAAGGA